>NC_065578.1:64354698-64689698 GCF_024542745.1 Macaca thibetana thibetana
CAGTGAGCTGTGATTGGGCCACTGTACTCCAGCCTGGGCAACATAATGAGACCCAATCTTTATAAAAAATAAACAAAATTAGCTGGACATGGTGGCACATGCCTGTAGTCAGAGCTACTCAGGAGGCTGAGGTGGGAGGATTGTTCAAGCCCAAGAGCGCAAGGCTGCAATGAGCCATGGTGACAGCACTGCCCTCCAGCCTGAGTGACAAAGCAAGATGTTGTCTCAAAAAAAAAAGCAAAAACAAACAAACAAACAAACAAAAAACAGTTCAGGTGTGGTGGCTCACACCTGTAATCTCAGTGCTTTGGAAGGCCAAAGCGGGAGAATCATCTGAGGTCAGGAGTTCGAGACCAGCCTAGCCAACATAGTGAAACCTTGTCTCTACTAAAAATACAAAAATTAGCCAGATGTGGTGGTAGCCACCTGTAATCCCAGCTACTCGGGAGGTTGAGGCAGGAGAATCGCATGAATCTGGGAGGCAGAGGTTGCAGTGAGCTGAGATTGCACCATTACACTCCAGCCTGGGCAACAAGAGCGAAACTCCATCTCACACACACTCACTAAAGAGTCTTAGCACAGTGGCTCACGCCTGTAATCCCAGCACTTTGGGAGGCCGAGGCAGGCAGATCATGAGGTCAGGAGTTCAAGACTAGCCTTGTCAACATAATGAAACTCCATGTCTATTAAAAAAATACAAAAAATTAGCTGGGCATGGTAGTACACGCCTATAATCCCAGCTACTTGAGAGGCTGAGGCAGAAGAATCGCTTGAGCCCAGGAGGCGGAGGTTGCAGTGAGCCGAACTGCGACTCCAGCCTCGGCGACAGTGCGAGACTGTCTCAAAAAAAAAAAAAAAAAAAAAAAAAAAAATTGGGTTGAGGATGAAGGGCTCAAGAATAAAAGTGAGATGGGATGGACAGAGAAAAGCAGGAAAACTAGAGAATGATATGGCAGAAGCCAACAGAGAAAGGACTTTCAAGGTGGAGGGAGAGAAGTCAAGAGTTGGTAAATGTTGCAGAGTCTAACAAGGTTTATATTGACAAAGGTCTTGTTATTGGATTTAAGAAACAAAAAACAGAAGGCCATTCTCCCTTCTCATGTGACTCTTTGCCTCAAGATCCTTGTGCTTTCTGTTCTCCCTTTATAAACTCCTCTTCATCCCAACTCTCCAGATATCTGCGTGTCTTACACCATAACTTTGGTGAGATCTCTGCTTAAATGTCACCTTTGGAAAGAGGCCTTCTTTGACTATTTTATATAAAATAACATTATTTTCTTGCCAGCCCCTTATCCAGACGAACTTTTTATCATGGTACCTATCTCTACTTGACATTATAATTATTATTTATTAGATAATTGTTTGTAACCCCTACTAGAAGGGAAAGCACATAAGAGCAGGGATTTGTTTTGCTTATGACTGTATTCCCAGAGCCTGACACAGAGTAGGCCTTCAATAAATATGGTTGAAAGAATAGTGACGGAGTGGTCATCTTGGTAACAATAATTTCAATGGAATGGTTAGGACAGAAGTCGTATGCACAAGGCCAAGGCATGAACGACAAATAAGGGAGAGGAGACGCAGAGTGAACAAAATTCTTTCTGGAATGGAAGGAGAAAGAGCTAGAGAAGACAAGAGAGCTCAAGACGTGAGAGAATCAAGCTGGCATGTATATCAGAATGGGAAAGCAGTAAAGAGGAAAAAGTGGAAGAAACATAAGAGGACATAATTGAGAGGCGAGGATTCAAAGCGTGGTGGACCCATTCTTGTCTTCCACCAGGGACTTCTCTTCCAGCAAGAAGAGAAAGAATGGCATAAAAGGGACTGTGATGTAGGTAAGTTTGGGAGACGTGGGTAGTTCAGTAGTTTCCTATTTAAGTGGCTACCGCTTACTGAGTACTCATTACATGCCAGGCACTATGTCACTATCATATTTAATCCAAACTACAACCATGCAAGACTACCATTTGACCTTAGAGAAAACTGGGCTGGCCAGGCACGGTGGCTCACTCCTGTAATCCCAGCACTTTGGGATGCCAAGGCGGGAGGATCACCTAAGGCCAGGAGTTCGAGACCAGCCTGGCCAACATGGTGAAACCTTGTCTCTACTAAAAATACAAAAATTAGCTGGGCATGGTGGCGGGCACATGTAATCCCAGCTACTCAGGAGCCTGAGGCAGAAGAAACACTTGAACCCAGGAGGCGGAGTTTGCAGTGATCCGAGATCGCACCACTGTACTCCAGCCTGGGTGACAGAGGAGGACTCCGTCTCAAAACAAACAAACAAACAAACAAAGCAAAAAAAAAAAAAAAAAAAAAAACCTGGGCTGAGGAGACAATTAAACAATTCATGCAGTCAACAAGTAGGTTGCAGAGGTGAAGCTCAAACTGCAGTCTTCTGATTCGGAAGTTATGTATTTCCCTGTGCCTTTTGGTAGACCTCTCCATAGTTGGTTACCACGACTCTTGAGTTCTGTTCTTTATTATCTTCTTACCTGGTTGGTAGGATGTCTGCCTCAGTCCTGAGATATTTTGCCTGATCCTATCTTGTCTCATTCCTTTTTTTTTAGTCCTTGGGGACACTGTTTTGATGACCAGACCCAGTTTCTTCTATCTGAATGTCTATTTATGTCATTCCACAAGGCTTGGTCATCCCTGCTGGATGGCTCTAGTCCCAGCTTCCGATTCCTTACTACTCTAAGTAACTAGGTTAGTAGAAAATTAAAAGTCATGATAACTAGACATTATAATGTATATGCTTTATGCACTAAACATCTATTATTTCTCTTTTTTTCTTTTTTTGGGGGGTGGTGTGGATGGAGTCTTGCTCTGTCGCCCGGGCTGGAGTGTAATGGTGTGATCTTGGCTCACTGCAACCTCTGCCTCCTGGGTTCAAGCGATTCTCCTGCCTCGGTCTCCTGAGTAGCTGGGATTACAGGCATCTGCCACCATGCCTGGCTAATTTTTGTATTTTTAGTAGAGACAGAGTTTCACCATGTTGGCCAGGCTGGTCTTGAACTCTTGACCTCATGATCTGCCCGAGTGCTGGGATTACAGGAGTGAGCTACCGTGCCTGGCCAACACCTATTATTTCTAATCCTGACAACTCCAGATAAGATATAAAGAGACAATGGCCTTCAAATTGGGATATGTGTACACCCTCCTCTGAGTCAGGAAGACTTCCAAGAGGGATACAGGTATGGATAATACTATGGTCTGAATGTTCATGCCCCCTTCAAGTATATATATTGAAATCTTAACTTCCTAGTGATGGTATTAAGAGATGGGGCTTTTGGGAGGCGATTAGGTTATGAGGGCAGAGCCTTTTGAGTGGGATTAGTGCCCTTACAAAAGATGCCTGAGGAAGCTTGTTTACATCTTCCACCATAGGAATACACACTTAGAAGGTGCTATCTATGAACCAGGAAACTGGCATTCACAGACACCAATTCTGCCGGGCTGTGACCTTGGACTTCCAAGACTTCAGAACTATGAGAAATACATTTCCGTTATTTATAAGCCACCCAGTCTATGGTATTTTGTTATAGGAGCCCTAATGGACTAAGACAAATAGGTTTAAAGAAATCAGTTTTCAGATCCTGAGCTTCCATATGTGCTGGTCCTAAATTGATCTTCCTAAGAAGTGGACTGAGGGAGATGCAGGTCCTTTGTTCCTACCTTCCTACCCACCTACTACTTCACACAAAGAGAGATGTGCACTCCATCCATCTTAAGCTTACTTTGGTGCATTGCTCTGGGGTAAAAATATCCAAACAAAGAGGCAATTAGAAATATTGATGATGGTGTTGAGAACTGAGTAACCCTAATAACTGGGTATCGATCCCTTTTTGTAAGTCAGATGGTTTCTAATATTTTGTTTTCAACAAAACTGAAGGAGATCCTAATTAAGGTTGACAGTAGATAGATCATCGAAAAATCATTTTCGATGACATATAACTATGTGATTCTTTTTTTTTTTTTTTTTGGAGACGAGTCTCACTCTGTCGCCCAGGCTGGAGTGCAGTGGCGCGATCTCGGCTCACTGCAACCTCCGCCTCCCGGGTTCAAGCAATTCTCTTGCCTCAGTCTCCTGAGTGGCTGGGATTACAGGTGCCCACCACCACGCCCAGCTAATTTTTGTATTTTTAGTAGAGATGGGGTTTCACCATGTTGGCCAGGATGGTCTCAATCTCTTGACCTCGTGATCCGCCCCACCTGGGCCTCCCAAAGTGCTGGGATTATAGGTTTGAGCCACTGTGTGCGGCCAACTCTGTCATTCTTTTATTTATTTATTTATTATACTTTAAGTTCCAGGGTATATGTGCACAACGTTCAGGTTTGTTACATATATATACATGTTGGTTTGCTGTACCCATTAACTTGATATTTACATTAGATATTTCTCCTAATGCTGTCCCTCCTCCAATCCCCCACTCCATGACAGGCCCCCATGTGTGATGTTCCCCACCCTGTGTCCGAGTGTTCTCATTGTTCAGTTCCCACCTATAAGTGAGAACATATAGTGTTTGGTTTTCTGTGCTTGCGATAGTTTGCTCAGAATGATGGTTTCCAGCTTCATCTATGTCCCTACAAAGGACATGAACTCATTGTTTTTATGGCTGCATAGTATTCCATGGTGTATATGTGTCACATTTTCTTAATCCAGTCTATCAGTGATGGACATTTGGGTTGGTTCCAAGTCTTTGCTATTGTGAATAGTGCCACAATAAACATGTGTGCATGTGTCTTTATAGTGGCATGATTTATAATCCTTTGGGGATATACGCAGTAATGGGATCATTGGGTCAAATCATAATTCTAGTTCTAGATCCTTTAGGAATCGCCACACTGTCTTCCACAGTGGTTGAACTAGTTTACACTCCCACCAACAGTGTAAAAGTGTTCCCATTTCTCCACATCCTCTCCAGCATCTGTTGTTTCCTTTTTATTTTTTTTTTATTTTTATTTTTTTTTTTTGAGACGGAGTCTCACTCTGTCGCCCAGGCTGGAGTGCAGTGGCCGGATCTCAGCTCACTGCAAGCTCCGCCTCCTGGGTTTACGCCATTCTCCTGCCTCAGCCTCCTGAGTAGCTGGGACTACAGGCTCCCACCACCTCGCCCAGCTAGTTTTTTGTATTTTTTAGTAGAGATGGGGTTTCACTGTGTTAGCCAGGATGGTCTCAATCTCCTGACCTCGTGATCCGCCTGTCTCGGCCTCCCAAAGTGCTTGTTGTTTCCTTTTTAATGATCGCCATTCTAACTGGTGTGAGATGGTATATAATTGTGGTTTTGATTTGCATTTCTCTGATGGCCAGTGATGATGAGCATTTTTTTTAGGTGTCTGTTGGCTGCATATGTCTTCTTTTGAGAAG
The DNA here is from genome assembly GCF_024542745.1 of Macaca thibetana thibetana. Classification (NCBI taxonomy): domain Eukaryota; kingdom Metazoa; phylum Chordata; class Mammalia; order Primates; family Cercopithecidae; genus Macaca; species Macaca thibetana. Next base: position 64,360,070 of record NC_065578.1, read on the forward strand.
TATCTGTCCTTATCCTTTGCCCACTTTTTGATGGGGTTGTTTGATTTTTTCTTGTAAATTTGTTTAAATTCTTTGTAGATTCTGGATATTAGCCCTTTGTCAGATGGGTAGATTGCAAAAATTTTCTCCCATTCTGTATGTTGCCTGTCCATTCTGATGGTAGTTTCTTTTGCTGTGCAGAAAGTCTTACGTTTAATTAGATCCCATTTGTCAATTTTGGCTTTTGTTGCCATTGCTTTTGGTGTTTTAGTCGTGAAGTCCTTGCCCATGCGTATGTCCTGGTATTGCCTAGGTTTTCTTCTAGGGTTTTTATGGATTTAGGTCTAACATTTAAGACTTTAATCCATCTGGAATTAATTTTTATATAAGGCATGAGGAAGGGATCCAGATTCAGCTTTCTACATATGGCTAGCCAGTTTTCCCAGCACCATTTATTAAATAGGGAATCCTTTCCCTATTTATTGTTTTTGTCAGGTTTGTCAAAGATCAGATGGTTGTAGATGTGTGGTGTTATTTCTGAGGCTTCTGCTCTGTTCCACTGGTCTATATCTCTGTTTTGGTACCAGTACCATGCTGTTTTAGTTACTGTAGCCTTACAGTATAGTTTGAAGTCAGGTAGTGTGATGTCTCCAGCTTTGTTCTTTTTACTTAGGATTGTCTTGGCTGTGTGGGCTCTTTTTTGGTTCCATATGAACTTTAAAGTAGTTTTTTTTCCAATTCTGTGAAGAAAGTCGTTGGTAGCTTGATGGGGATGGCATTGAATCTATAAATTACCTTGGGCAGTATGGCCATTTTCACGATATTGATTCTTCCTACCCATGAACACAGAATGTTCTTCCATTTGTTTGTATCCTCTTTTATTTCACTGAGCAGCGGTTTGTAGTTCTCCTTGAAGAGGTCCTTTGCATTCCTTATAAGTTGGATTCCTAGGTATTTTATTCTCTTTGTAGCAATTGTGAATGGGTGTTCACTCATCATTTGGCTCTCTGTTTGTCTGTTATTGGTATATAGGAATGCTTGTGATTTTTGCACATTGATTTTGTATCCTGAGATTTTGCTGAAGTTGCTTATCAGCTTAAGGAGATTTTGAGCTGAGACAATGGGGTTTTCTAAAAATACAACCATGTCATCTGCAAACAGGGACAATTTGACTTCCTCTTTTCGTAATTGAACACGCTTTATTTCTTTCTCTTGCCAGATTGCCCTGGTCACAACTTCCAACACTATGTTGAATAGGAGTGGTGAGAGAGGGCATCCCTGTCTTGTGCCAGTTTTCAAAGGGAATGCTTCCAGCTTTTGTCCATTCAGTATGATATTGGCTGTGGGTTTGTCATAAATAGCTCTTATTATTTTGAGATACATTCCATCAATACCTAGTTTATTGAGAGTTTTTAATATGAAGGACTGTTGAATTTTGTCTAAGGACTTTTCTGCATCTATTGAGATAATCATGTGGTTTTTGTCTTTGGTTCTGTTTATGTGATGGATTACATTTATTGATTTGCATATGTTGAACCAGCTTTGCATCCCAGGGATGAAGCCAACTTGATTTTGGTGGATAAGCTTTTTGATGTGCTGTTGGATTCAGTTTGCCAGTATTTTATTGAGGATTTTTGCATCAATGTTCATCAGGGATATTGGTCTAAAATTGTCTTTTTTTGTGGTGTCTCTGCCAGGCTTTGGTATCAGGATGATACTGGCCTCATAAAATGAGTTAGGAAGGATTCCCTCTTTTTTTTTTTTTTTTTTTTTTTTTTTTTGAGACGGAGTCTCGCTCTGTCACCCAGGCTGGAGTGCAGTGGCCGGATCTCAGCTCACTGCAAGCTCCGCCTCCCGGGTTCATGCCATTCTCCTGCCTCAGCCTCCCGAGTCGCTGGGACTACAGGCGCCCGCCACCTCGCCCGGCTAGTTTTTTGTATTTTTTAGTAGAGACGGGGTTTCACCGTGTTAGCCAGGATGGTCTCGATCTCCTGACCTCGTGATCCGCCCGTCTCGGCCTCCCAAAGTGCTGGGATTACAGGCGTGAGCCACCGCGCCCGGCCTACAAGATTCCCTCTTTTTCCTATTGATTGGAATAGTTTCAGAAGGAATGGTACCAGCTCCTCTTTGTACCTTTGGTAGAATTTGTCTGTGAATCTCTCTGGTCTTGGACTTTTTTTGGTTAGTAGGCTATTAATTATTACCTCAATTTCAGAGCCTGTTATTGGTCCATTCAGCAATTCAACTTCTTCCTAGTTTAGTCTTGGGAGGGTATATGTATCCAGGAATTTATCCATTTCTTCTAGATTTTCTAGTTTATTTGTGTAGAGGTGTTTACAGTATTCTCTGATGGTAGTTTGTATTTCTGTGGGATCGGTGGTGATATCCCCTTTATCATTTTTTTATTGCATCTATTTGATTCTTCTCTCTTTTCTTCTTTATTAGTCTTACTAGCGGTCTACCAATTTTGTTGATCTTTTCAAAAAACCAGCTCCTGGATTCATTGATTTTTTTGAAGGTACTTTTGTGTCTCTATCTCCTTCATTTCTGATCTTAGTTATTTCTTGTCTTCTGCTAGCTTTTGAATTTGTTTGCTCTTGTTTCTCTAGTTATTTTAATTGTGGTGTTAGGGTGTTGATTTTAGATCTTTCCTGCTTTCTCTTGTGGGCGTTTAGTGCTATAAATTTCCCTCTACACACTGCTTTAAATGTGTCCCAGAGATTCTGATATGTTGTGTCTTTGTTCTCATTGGTTTCAAAGAACATCTTTATTTCTGTTTCCATTTCGTTATTTATCCAGTTGTCATTCAGGAACAGGTTGTTTGGTTTCCATGTAGTTGTCCGGTTTTGAGTGAGTTTCTTAATCCTGAGTTCTGATTTGATTGCACTATGGTCTGAGAGACAGTTTGTTGTGATTTCTGTTCTTTTACATTTGCTGAGGAGTGCTTTACTTCCTATGTGGTCAGTTTTGGAATAAGTGTGCTGTGGTGCTGAGAAGAATATATATTCTGTTGATTTGGGATGGAGAGTTCTGTAGATGTCTATTAGGTCTACTTGGTGCAGAGCTGAACTCTGGATGTCCTTGTTAACCTTCTGTATCTTTGATCTGTCTAATATTGACATTGATTATCATTGATCTGTCTAATAATTATGAATCTGGGTGCTCCTGTATTGGGTGCATATATATTTAGGATAGTTAGATCTTCTTGTTGAATTGATCCCTTAACCATTGTGTAATGGCCTTCTTTGTCTCTTTTGATCTTTGTTGGTTTAAAGTCTGTTTTATCAGAGACTAGAATTGCACGCCTTGCTTTTTTTGCTTTCCATTTGCTTGGTAGATCTTCCTCCATCCCTTTATTTTGAGCCTATGTTTGTCTCTGCACATGAGATGGGTCTCCTGAATACAGCACACGGATGGGTTTTGACTGTTTATCCAATTTGCCAGCCTGTGTCTTTTAATTGGGCATTTAGCCAATTTACATTTAAGGTTAATATTGGTACGTGTGAATTTGATCCTGTCATTTTGATGTTAGCTAGTTATTTTGCCCGTTAGTTGATGCAGTTTCTTCCTAGCATCAATGGTCTTTACAATTTGGCATGTTTTTGCAGTGGCTGGTACCAGTTGTTCCTTTCCATGTTTAGTGCTTTCTTCAGGAGCTCTTGTAAGGGAGGCCTGGTGGTGACAAAATCTCTCAGCATTTGCTTGTCTGTAAAAGATTTTATTTCTCCTTCATTTATGAAGCTTAGTTTGGCTGGATATGAAATTCTGGACTGAAAATTATTTTCTTTAAGAATGTTGAATATTGGCCCCCACTCTTCTGGCTTGTAGAGTTTCTGCCGAGAGATCTGCTGTTAGTCTGATGGGCTTCCCTTTGTGGGTAACCCGACCTTTCTCTCTGGCTGCCCTTAACATTTTTTCCTTCATTTCAACCGTGGTGAATCTGACAATTACGTGTCTTGGAGTTGCTCTTCTCAAGGAGTATCTTTGTGGTGTTCTCTGTATTTCCTGAATTTGAATGGTGATCTGCCTTGCTAGGTTGGGGAAGTTTTCCTGGATAATATCCTGCAGAGTGTTTTCCAGCTTGGTTCCATTCTCCCCGTCACTTTCAGGTACACCAATCAAATGTAGATTTGGTCTTTACACATATTCCCATATTTCTTGGAGGCTTTGTTTGTTTCTTTTTACTTTTTTTCCTCTAAATTTCTCTTCTTGCTTCATTTCATTCATTTGATCTTCAGTCACTGACACCCTTTCTTCCACTTGATCAAATTGGCTACTGAAGCTTGTGCATGCATCACGTAGTTCTCGTGCTTTGGTTTTCAGCTCCATCAGCTCATTTAACGTCTTCTCTATGCTGTTTATTCTGATTAGTCATTTGTCTAATCTTTTTTCAAGGTTTTTAGCTTACTTGCAATGGATTCGAACATCCTCCTTTAGCTCAGAGAAGTTTGTTATTACTGACCTTCTGAAGCCTACTTCTGCCAACTCATCAAAGTCATTCTCTGTCCAGCTTTGTTCCATTGCTGGTGAGGAGCTGCGATCCTTTGGAGGAGAAGAGGTGCTCTGATTTTTAGAATTTTCAGCTTTTTTGCTCTGGTTTCTCCCCATCTTTGTGGTTTTATCTACCTTAGGTCTTTGATGATGGTGACCTACAGATGGGGTTTTGGTGTGGATGTCCTTTTTGTTGAGGTTGATGCTATTCCTTTTTGTTTGTTAGTTTTCCTCCTAACAGTCAGGTCCCTCAGGTGCAGATCTGTTGGGGTTTGCTGGAGGTCCACTACAGATCCTGTTTGCTGGGGTATCACCAGCGGAGGCTGCAGAGCAGCAAATATTGCAGAACAGCAAATATTGCTGCCTGATCCTTCCTCTGGAAACTTCGTCTCGGAGTGGCACCCGGTTGTATGAGATGTCAGTCAGCCCCTACTGGGAGATGTCTCCCAGTTAGGCTACATGGGGGCCAGGGACCCACTTTAGGCAGTCTGTCCATTCTCCGAGCTCAAACACCATGCTGGGAGAACCACTGCTCTCTTCAGAGCTGTCAGACAGGGATGTTTAAGTCTGCAGAAGTTTTTGCTCCTTTTTGTTCAGCTATGCCGTGCCCCCAGAGGTAGAGTCTATAGAGGCAGGTGGGCCTCACTGAGCTGCAGTGGGCTCCACCCAGTTCGAGCTTCCAGGCTGCTTTGTTTACCTACTCAAGCCTCAGCAATGCTGGACATCCCTCCCTGAGCCCAGCTGCTGCCTAGCAGTTCGATCTTGGACTACTGCACTAGCAGTGAGCAAGGCTTCGTGGGCGTGGGACCCGCTGAGCCAGGTGCAGGTTATAATGTTCTGGTGTGATGTTTGCTAAGACCATTGGAAAAGCACAATATTTAGGTGGCAGTATCCCAATTTTCCTGTTACAGTCTGTCCCGGCTTCCCTTGGCTAGAAAATCCCTGGGCCCCTTGCGCTTCCCAGCTGAGGTGATGCCCTGCCCTGCTTTGGCTCACCCTCCATGGGCTGCACTCACTGTCCAACCAGTCCCAATGAAATGAACCTGGTACCTCAGTTGGAAATGCAGAAATTACCTGTCTTCTGCATCAATCACGCTGGGAGCTGCAGACCAGAGCTGTTCCTATTTGACCATCTTGGAACGGACCCCATATTTTAAACCAACCATGTGATTCTTGACATATAACTCAGGAGTTCAGAAAACTGAGTGATGTTGCTATAATAAAACTCCTTTTATTCCTATCTTCTTATTTATATGAACAGTTTTCTTGACTGTTAATATCCATAGAAACAAAACATAGAAATAGAATTGAAATATAATCTATTCCAGTAATAGTTAACATTAACTCATAGATTCATGAATATGTTGAAAACAACAACAATAAAAACCAGCTCATTGAAAGATGCATTTTCTACAAAATTTGCTTTTTTTTTTTTTGAGACAGGGTCTTGCTCTGTCTCCCAGGCTGGAGTGCAGTGGTACAATCTTAGCTCACAGTAACCTCAAACTCCAGGGCTCAAGCAATCCTTCTGCTTCAGCCCCCTGAGTAGATGAAACCATAGAAGTGTGCCACTGCACCTGGCTAATTTTTAAAATTTTCTTGTAGAGATGAGGTTTTGTTACTGCCCAGGCTGGTCTCAAACTCCTGAGCTCAAGTGATCCTGGTCTCAGCCTCCCAAAGTGCTGGGATTACAGGCATGAGACACCAAGTCCAGCCCCAAAATTTGTTTTAATATGTGAAAACAAGTTATTAACATATATATACACACACACATATATATACGTATATATATATTTAAAAGAGCTGTTATGTAAGAATGACCTCATGGATAAAATAAATCATGGTAGAATACAATTTTGAAGGAGAAGTGATAGAGAAATATGAGTCCAAGAAGAAAAGGGAATGATATAAAATGTTCAGGTGGGGCCCGTGGCTCACACCTATAATCCCAGTACTTTGGGAGGGTGAGGCAGGCAGATCATCTACGGCCAGGAGTTTGAGACCAGCCCGGCCAACATGGTGAAATCTCATCTCTTCTAAAAATATAAAAATCAACTGGGCATGGTGGTGCACACCTGTCATCCCAGAAGACTGAGGCATGAGAATCTCTTGAACCCAGAAGGTGGAGGTTGCAGTGAGCTGAGACTGCACCACTGCACTGCAGCCTGGGCGCCAGAGTGAGACTATGTCTCAAAAAATTAAAAGAAAAAGTTCGGGGACTATAGACCTGTTCATGTATTTTTTTTTTTTAACGAATGATATGCATATAAACTTACTTTTTGTTTTCTGGTTTTGTATCTTTTTTTTGTTTGTTTCTGAGGCAGGGTCACACTTTGTCACCCAGGCTGAAATGCAGTGGCACAACCATAGCTCATTGCAGCCTCGACCTCCTGGGCTCAAGCAATCCTCCTGCCTCAGCCTCCTGAGTGGCTAGGAATACATGCACTACCATTGTATTAGTCAGGGGTTCTCTAGAAGGACAGAATTAATACAAGATATATATATATATATAAAGGAATATATATATTTACACACACACACACACACACACACACACAGGAGATTACTAAGTATTAACTGACATAATCACAAGGTCCCACAGTAGGCCATCTGCAGGCTAAGGAGCAAGGAGAGTCAGTCCAAGCTGCAAAACTGAAGAACTTGGAGTTCGATATTTGAGGGCAGGCAGCATCCAGAATGGGAGAAAGATGTAGGTGGGAGGCTAGGCCAGTCTAGCCTTTTCATGTCTTTCTGCCTGCTTTATATTCGATGGCAGCTGATTAGATGGTGCACATCCAGATTAAGGGTGGGTCTGCCTTCCCCAGTCCACTGACTCAGATGTTAATCTCCTTTGGCAGCACCCTCACAGATACACCCAGGATTAATACTTTGCATCCTTCAATCCAATCAAGTTGACACTCAGTATTAACCATCACAACCATGCCCAGCTAAATCCTCCCATCCCAGCTTCCCAAAACGCTGGGATTACAGGTGTGAGCAACTATGCCCAGTTCACTTTAAGTTTTAAACTTCTTTGAATATATCTTTAAAAGTGATGTGGCCCTTTCTTTCTGTCTCTTATTGAACCTAAGTTGGAAGAGGTGACTGTGGTCTCAAAATGGAGGTAAAAACCACTACCTGGTTACTCCCAGCCTGACACCAGCTACTGCCAGAGGACCAGGACCCAAAGGAATCAAAGCAGTTGAGAAAAATGTTTATTGGTAGCTTGAGGTTTCAAATTGCAGGTGGGGCCAGGTGCAGTGGCTCATGCCTATAATCCCACTGCTTTGGGAGGCCAAGGTGGGATGATTGTTTGAGCCCAGGAGTTTGAGACCAGCCTGGGCAACACGGTGAGGCCCTGTCCCTACAAAAATTGTTTAAAAATTAGCAGGGCATGGTAGTGTATGCCTATAGTTCCAGCTACTAGGGCAGCTGAGGTAGGAGGATCACTTGACCCCAGGAGTTCAAGGTTACAGTGACCATGACTGAGCCACTGCACTCCAGCCTAGACTATAGAGTGAGACCCTGTCTCCAAAAAAATAAAATAAAATAAAACTGCAGATGATAGTTTAAGTGAACATTTGGAGAAATAGGGCATACTCATACATTGCAAGGTGATGCGCTTTCCCAAACAAAATGTTCCAGGGACTTTGATTTTCTGACTTACTCTCGTGTTGAAGATGCGGCAACACGTGATCACCACACAAAGTTGACGGGTGTGTAGTAGATAGATCCAAAGAGAATTGTTTCTAGAGGAGATTCCTTAAAGCCTGGTGCTCATCTCACAGTGAAAAAATCTGGGGGACTGTGCATGGTGGCTCACACCTATAATCCTAGCACTTTGGGAGGCCAAGGCAGGGGAATCACTTGAGTTCAGTAGTTGGAGACCAGCCTGGGCAACAGAGTAAGACCCCGTCTCTACAAAAAATACAAAAATTAGCTGGGCATGGTGGTGTGCACCTATAGTCCCAGCTTCTCAGGAGGCTGAAGTGGGAGGATCACTTGAGCCTAGGAGGGGGAGGTTGCAGTGAGCGGAGATCGTGTCACTGCACCCCAGCCTGGGCAACAGAGGGAGACCCTGTCTCAAAGAAAAAGAAAAAAAGAAAAAAATTTTGGATGGTGGTATTAAGAATATAATTTGAAAGACTATTTTGAAAATATGGGAAGACTGAAATTATAAAAGTTATAGAAGACAGGAAGAATAGAAGAGAGGATTTGATTTTGTAATTTTGATTATTATGATATGGTTGGTAAAACTATTGTTCAGAATATTGGTACAGTTGGTAAAACTATTGCTCAGAAATTCTTTTTTTTTTTTTTTAGACGGAGTCTCGCTCTGTCACCCAGGCTGGAGTACAGTGGTACGATCTCAGCTCACTGCAAGCTCTGCCTCCCGGGTTCACGCCATTCTCCTGCCTCAGCCTCCTGAGTAGCTGGGACTACAGGCACCCGCCACCACGCCTGGATGATTTTTTGTATTTTTAGTAGAGACACGGTTTTACCGTGGTAGCCAGGATGGTCTCGATCTCCTGACCTCGTGATCCGCCTGCCTCGGCCTCCCAAAGTGCTGGGATTACAGGCGTGAGCCACTGCGCCTGGCCGTGCTCAGAAATTCTTAACTCGGCTGGGTGCTGTGACTGAGGCCTGTAATCCCAACACTTTGGGAGGCCGAGGCGTGAGGATTGCTTGAGCCCAAGACTTCAAGACCAGCCTGGCCAACATCCTGAAACCCCGTCTCTAGTGATAATACAAAAATTAGCTGGGTGTGGTGGTGTGTGCCTGTAATCCCAGCTGCTCAGGAGCCTGAGGCAGGAAAATCGCTTGAACCCAGGAGGGAGAGGTTGCAGTGAGCCTAGATGGCACCACTGCACTCCAGCCTGGATGACAGAGCAAGATTCAGTCTCAAAAAAAATAAATAAATAAAATAAAATAAAGAAACAATAAACTCTTTTTTTCTTCTCTTTCTTTCCTTTCCCTCCCTCCCTCCCTGCCTCTCTCTCTCTCTTTCTTTCTTTTTTCTTTCTTTTTGTTTCTTTCTCTCTTTCTTTTCTTTTTCTTCTTCTTTTTTTTTTTTTTTTTTAACAGGGTCTTGCTCTGTCACCCAGGCTACAGTGGTGCAGTGGTGCAATAATGGCTTACTGCAGCCTTGACCTTTTGGAGCTCAAGCAATCCTCCCATCTCAGCCTCTCAAGTAGCTGGGACTACAGGTGCATGTCACCATGCCTGGCTAATGTTTTTGTATTTTTTGTAGAGATGGGGTCGCACCATGTTGGCCAGGTTGGTCTCGAACTCCTGACCTCAATTGATCCACCTATCTCGATCTCTCAAACTGCTGGGATTACAGGCATGAGTCACCACGTCCAGCTAGAAATAACAAACTCTTACTGGACATAATTGTGAAGTGAAAAAGGCTATTTTAAAACAAGTGGTAGAGTCTGCTGGATCACAAAGAGATCTTCACAGTGGATCTGACAACTTCATGGGTCATGGAGGAAACTCTGGAGGTGGTGGAGGGAACTCTGCTTGCAGTGGAAAATTCAGTGAAAGAAGAGGCCATGGTAGTGGAGGTGGTGGCAGCACAGGTAATTATGAAGGACATGATGGTAGATATAATAGATTTGAAGATGGTGGTAACAATGGTGGCAGATATGGTCCTGGTTATAGAATTAGAGGGTATGGTGAACTGGGATATAGAAACCAAGGCAGAGGCCAGGTGCGGTGGCTTATGCCTGTAATCCCAGCACTTTGGGAGGCCGAGGTGGGAGGATCATCTGAGGTCAGGAGTTCAAGACCAGCCTGGCCAACATGGTGAAACCCCATCTCTACTAAAAATACAAAAATTAGCTGGGTATGGTGGTGGGCACCTGTAATCCCAGCTACTGGGTAGGCTGAGGCAGAATTGCTAGATCCCTGGAGGCGGAGGTAGCAGTGAGCCAAAATCACACCGTTGTACTCCAGCCTGGAGACTGAGTGATGGAGAGAGCCTCCATCAAAAAGGAAAAAAAAAAAAAAAAAAGAAACCAAGGTAGAGGATATGGTTGTAGTGTTGGAAGATATGATAGTTACAACAAGGGAGAAAATTTTGGCACAACATTTATTTAAAATGTTCAAAAATTAAATATAATTAAATACAGTTAACAAAATCTTGTTAACAGTAGTGGCAGTGGGAATTATAGTAATTTTGAAAATTATAGTGGACAACAGCAATCAAATTATAGAACCATGAAGTGGGGACTGTTTTGGTGGGAGAAGCTTGGGCAGTCCCTAGTGTGTGGCTATGGATCTGATGGTATAAGTGATAGACGTGGTAGTAGAAGGTTCTTAGCAGGAGAGAAAAGAGGAATTGTCAGAAAAGCTGCAGATTATTTTGAGATAGTTGTCCTAAATGTAATAGAAGAATTATAAAAATCTGCCACAAAGGAACAATGATCATCCATAGCTAGAAAAGTTTCTGCAGCTTAAACAGTAAACCCTTCTTGTTCAAGACTGTTATAGCCACAGTTTGCAAAAAGTACAGTTAATAATACAGCTGGGCACAGTGGTTCACGCCTGTAATCCCAGCACTTTGGGAGGCCTAGGCAGGGAGATCACTTGAGGTCGGGAGTTCAAGACCAGCCTGGACAACATGGTGAAACCCTGTTGCTACTAAAAACACAAAAATTAGCAGGGTGTGGTGGCGCATGCCTGTAGTCCCAGCTACTCAGGAGGCTGAGGCAGGAGAATCGCTTGAACCCAGGAGGCAGAGGTTGCGGTGAGCTGAGATCGTGCCACTGCACTTCAGCCTGGGGGACAGAACGAGACTCTGTTTAAAAAAAAAAAAAAAAAAAAAAAATTCAGTCTAGTGTCAATTAGATGTACATTGCTGAGGTATTTTATCTATTGCAGATTTTTTTCCCCTTTTGATTGCATCAGGCATATTGCCCTGTAAATTGTGGTAGTGATACCAGGAATAAAATATTAAATAATTTTGGCCGGGCGCGGTGGCTCAAGCCTGTAATCCCAGCACTTTGGGAGGCCGAGACGGGCGGATCACGAGGTCAGGAGATCGAGACCATCCTGGCTGACACAGTGAAACCCCGTCTCTACTAAAAAATACAAAAAAACTAGCCGGGCGAGGTGGCGGGCGCCTGTAATCCCAGCTACTCGGGAGGCTGAGGCAGGAGAATGGCGTGAACCCGGGAGGCGGAGCTTGCAGTGAGCCAAGATCACGCCACTGCACTCCAGCCTGGGCGGCAGAGCGAGACTCTGTCTCAAAAAAAAAAAAAAAAAAAAAAAAAATTAAATAATTTTATTGGAAGCAGAGGACTGCCAAGTTGACTGAGGAGGGGTAAACTGGCCCAGGTTGGAAACAGAGCAGGTCAAAATTCTCATGCTGGTTAGTAGTGAGTCACACCTGTGAGTAGCCACTGCACTTTATCCTGGGCAGCAAGACCCTGTCTCTAAAAAGAGCAAGGAATTTAAAGCTTAAAAAAAAAAAAAATTGATGCAATAGTTTTAAAAGGTCAACATTTATAATACTCTGGAAACTACAGCCTTTGTAATTACTTAATGATTTAAATTCAAGATATCAACATAAAAAGGTGCAAGGAGGTGTATGTTATACAACAATTATTTTAGGGGTATGTGAATAAAAACACATGAAGACCACAGTCATAGAGGAAAGAACACAGGCTTTGGAGTTTGGAGGCTTAGAGGCTGTTTCCTAGCTGTGTGTCCTAGGGCAAGTCACTCTGCCTCTTCAGTTGCAGCCTCTGTGCTATTATTAAAATGGATTTAATAGTGGGGAGGATTAAGCCAAATAATACACATAAAAGAGGCTGAAATATGGTAGATAATAAATATTTCTTCCTCTCTCCTTACAATACAGTAAGAAGGTATTGATTCATCCACCCAACAGTAATTTTTAGCACCCATGTGTCAGTCACTATTCTAGGAGCGAGGGATTCAAGGTGAATGAAGCAAGCAGGGTCCCTGGAAGATGGATAAGAGTGGGCACATGGGGCTGGGCAAGGTGGCTCACGTCTGTAATCCCAGCACTTTGGGAGGCTGAGGTGGGTGGATCACAAGGTCAGGAGTTCAAGACCAGCCTGGCCAAGATGGTGAAACCCCATCTCTACTAAAAATACAAAAATTAGCTGGGCATGGTGGTGGTTGCCTGTAATCCCAGCTGCTTGGGAGGCTGAGGCAGAGAATTGCTTGAACTCGGGAGGCAGAGGTTGCAGTGAGCCAAGATAGTGCCACTGTACTCCAGCCTGGGTGACAGAGCAAGACTCCATCTCAAAAAAAAAAAAAAAAAAAAAAGAGTGAGCACAAGGAACCAGATTGCCTGGCTGGAATCCCCTCTTTACTAGCTGGATAATCATTGACAACTCACTTAACATTTCTCAATTTTGTGGTCTGTATGACAGGGATAATAATAGCACCTTGAAGAGTTTATGTGTTGAGTTGTTAAGGAGTCAGCACCGTGCCTGGCACATGGTATGCACCCGGTACATGTGAGCTATTCACGTTATTCTTCATGAAGCTTCCATCTGATGTGGGGAGAAGGAGGTGAGAATATTTGTCTGCATCTTACCTGTAAAGGAACTGAAGTTCAGAGAGGTTAAGTAAACTGCCTCCTAAGTCAAATAAATAGGAAGGGTGGAGGTGACACTTTGTCCTCTGTCCCATCAGACTTCACGGCCTGCACTATTTCTACCATGCTGAGTCGGCTATTTCATGACAGTTCTTCTCTCTCTTTTTTTTCAAATTGAGATGGAGTCTCGCTCTATTGCCCAGGTTGGTGTGCAGTGGCATGATCTTGGCTCACTGCAACCTCTGCCGCTTGGGTTCAGACAATTCTTGTGACTCAGCCTCCTGAATAACTGGGATTACAGGCGCCCGCCACCACACCTGGCTAATTTTTTTGTACTTTTAGTAGAGACGGGGTTTTACCACACTGGCCAGCTGTTCTTGAACTCCTGATCTCAGGTCATCCACCTGCCTTGGCCTCCCAAAGTGCTGGGATTACATGTGTGAGCCACCGCGCCCGGCCGACAGTTATTCTCGAGGACATTTCCCATTGCAACATTCTATTGGTGGGAGAAGGAGTTTTTTTAAAAAAAGTTTTCAATGGAGGACTTAGAAAAATCCAAAAACACAATTTATAAGCCCCCAGAGCTCTTCATGATCTCAGATCTGTACACTGAAAAGTCTAGTTTCTTTCCTTTTGGGTAAAACAGCATCTGTCAGATTGTCACAAGTCATCTGGAAGAATTCAGAATTAGACCCAGGAAACATGTAATGCATGGAGGTGGTGATTGCCTTACATTCAATATAATATAAACTGGTCTTTGCTTTAAGTTTTGAGGCTATGCCATGCTCCAGACACTTTCCTAAGTGATGAGGTTATCAGGTCAAATACAACAGTCTCTGCCTCTTTACAGTTAGTGCGGAGTTCCACACAGGAGACAAGAAACCTCAGCGTAATCCTAGACAGTGACAAGATGAGAAACCAGCAGGAGGAATCCTGAGAAGGAAGTGATTAACTTAGCTGTAAGCCAGGTGGGACCTCAGAGGAGTGGCCTGTAAGCTGGACCATGAGGGATGAGCACGCCCTCTTTAGTCCGTTCTTATGCTGCTAATAAACACATACCAGAGGCCGGGCGCGGTGGCTCACGCCTGTAATCCCAGCACTTTGGGAGGCCGAGACGGGCGGATCACGAGGTCAGGAGATCAAGACCATCCTGGCTAACACGGTGAAACCCCGTCTCTACTAAAAAATACAAAAAACTAGCCGGGCGAGGTGGCGGGCGCCTATAGTCCCAGCTACTCGGGAGGCTGAGGCAGGAGAATGGCGTGAACCCAGGAGACGGAGCTTGCAGTGAGCTGAGATCCGGCCACTGCACTCCAGCCTGGGTGACAGAGCGAGACTCCGTCTCAAAAAAACAAACAAACAAACAAACAAACAAACAAAAAAACACATACCAGAGACTGGGTAATTTATAAAGGAAAGAGATTTAATTGACTCACAGTTCAGCATGGCAAGGGAGGCCTCAGGAAACTTACAATCATGGCAGAAGGAGAAGCAAACACCTCCTTCTTCACATGGCGGCAGCAAGTAGAAGTGCAGAGCGAAGTCAGGGGAAAGCCCCTTCTAAAACCATCAGATCTTGTGAGAACACATTCACTATCACAACAGCAGCAACATGGGGGTAACTACCCCCATGATTCAATTACCTCCCATGGGTCCCTTCTGTGACACTTGGGGATTATGGGAACTCCAATCAAGATGAGATCCGGGGCTGGGCGTGGTGACTCACGCCTGTAATCCTAGCACTTTGGGAGGCCAAGGCGGGTGGATCACCTGAGGTCAGGAGTTCAAGACCAGCCTGGCCAACATTGTGAAATCCCATCTCTACTAAAAATACAAAAATTAGCCGGGTATGATGGCAGATGCCTGTAATCCCAGCTACTCGGGAGGCTGAGGCAGAATTGCTTGATCCCGGGGGGTGGATGTTGCGGAGAGCCGAGAACACGCCACTTCAGTCCATCCTGGGCAAAAGAGCAAAACTCCGTCTCAAAAAAAAAAAAAAAAAAAAAAAAGAAGGATGAGATTTGGATAGGAACACAACCAAACCATATCACCAGAGAAGAGGAAGAAGAGGATCCTGAGCCTGAACAAATATCTGGAGGTCTGAAAAGGAAAGAGCTAGGCAGGAGGGTCTGAGATACTCTGGGTGGGAGGGAACACTGTGGTGAGGCAAGAGGGTGAAGCTCCATGAAGGCAGGGATCCTTACTCACCCGGATGCCTAAAATGGCGCCTGGCTAACACTTAGTAATTACTTGTTGGCTAATTGGTAAAATCCTACCTCTTCCCCCAGAGATTCTGTCTCAGTTGGTCTGGGATAGGGCTGTGGTACTGGTATATTTTAAAAGCTCTCCGGGTTATTCTGATGTACTTCCAGCTTTGGTACCACTGAACTAAATGAACCACCTGAACCCATGGATTTGAGAAAAAAAAATTTTTTTTGAGACAGGGTTTTGCTGTGTCACCCAGGCTGAGTGCAGTGGTACGATCTCAGCTCACTGCAACCTTGGCCTCAGGTCTCAAGTGATTCTCCTGTCTTAGCCTCCTGTATAGCTGAGATAACAGGCGTGTGCCACCACATTTGGCTAATTTTTGTATTTCTTTTTTGTAGAGATGGGGTTTTACCATGTTGCCCAGGATGGTCTCAAACGCCTGGGCTCAAGCGATCTGCCTGACTTAGCCTCCCAAAGTGCTGTGATTACAGGTGAGAGCCACCATGCCTGGCCGAGAAATTTTCTTTATAGTTTTCTGTGGATCAGAAGCCCTACTCCTTGAAAAGACCTCAGATGATGGTATGTGGTATTTTCCTATTTTATGGAGCTTAGGGGTGGGAATGTAAACTGCCAAGGATTTGTTCGCTCTTGTCTTTTATCCCAGCGTTTTGGGAGGACAAGGCAGGAGGCTCACCTGAGACAAGCAGTTTGAGACCAGCCCGGGCAACATGAAGACACCCCCATCTCTACCAAAAAATATTAGCCAGGTATAGCAGTGCATGCCTGTGGTCCCAGCTACTTGGGAGGCTGAGGTGGGAGGATCTGCTTGAACCTGGGAGGATGAGGCTGCAGTAAACAATGATCATGCTACTGCCCTCCAGTCTGGGCAACAGAGCAAGATCCTGTCTCAAAAAAAAAATCTGGTAAGTATAGTAAAATATTAATGGTAGAATCTAGCTAATGCGTATACAGTTGAGTATATAAATATTTTTCAACTGAGATATATTTTTAAATTTTTTCTTTTTCTTTTCATTTTTGAAACAGGGTCTCGCTCTGTAGCCCAGGCTGGAGTGCAATGGTACCCAGGCTCAAGCCCTCCTACTACCTCAGCCTCCCAATTAGCTAGGACTACGGGAGCCTGCCACCACTCTTGGCTAATTTTTAAAATTTTTTTGTAGAAATGGGGTCTTGCTGGTCTTGAAATCCTGCCCTCAAGTAATCCTCCCACGTCTGCCTCCCAAAGCATTGGAATTGTAGGTATCAACTATCATGCCTGGCAGAAATTTTTCTTAATGAAATGGGGGAAAAAATTAGCTTGAGCCAAGGATAAAACACACTAACTGAGTCTAAATGAGAAATTGTAGAAACCTGAGTGTCATTTAGACCAGCATTCTACAAGGAGGCAGAGAGAAGGAGCTAAGTTAATCACTTCCTTCTCAGGATTCCTCCTGCTGGTTTCTCATCTTGTCACTGTCTAGGATTACGCTGAGGTTTCTTGTCTCCTGTGTGGAACTCCGCACTAACTGTAAAGAGGCAGAGACTGTTGTATTTGACCTGATAACCTCATCACTTAGGAAAGTGTCTGGAGCGTGGCATAGCTTCAAAACTTAAAGCAAAGACCAGGTAGAAAGGCCAGTGGTGCTGGGAGCTCTATGTTGGTCTGCTTAGCTAGAGCAGAAATGGAGGACTCTGCTGACAGAGGCCAAGATACTGATTCAGCTAGGTGCAAGTGACCTTGGATAATTGGACTGATGTCTCTGCACCTTAGTTTCTTCATCTCTTAAATAGGAGTCACATTAACGTCATTGTAAGTACCAAACTCAAAGAGCTGTTGTGAGGATCAAATGATATATCAAACAGTTTTCAAAGACAGATAGAGGGACTTTCCAAGAGATATGATGGCACAGATGATTTGAAGGGAGTCAGTGTCTGGATTTCCATTTCCATATGTAATTCTGCTAGAAAGAATTAATCTGAGAAAATGCTGAGTGTTGAGGTGTTATGCCAGTTGTCCTTTTCTGCTCACCTTTCCTAATCACTCATACTCCATTTGGTAAAATAAAAAGGCATGCTTGTCCCTATCTTGTTATGATACCTTGCATTAGGGGTAAAAAATTCCAGGCTGGGCGCAGTGGCTCACACCTGTAATCCCAGCACTTTGGGAGGCTGAGGAGGGCGGATCACATGAGGTTGGGAGTTTGAGACCGGCCTTTCCAACATGGAGAAACCTCGTCTCTACTAAAAATACAAAATTAGCCAGGCATGGTGGCACATGCCTGTAATCCCAGCTACTCAGGAGGCTGAGGCAGGAGAACCGCTTGAACCCGGGAGGCAGAGGTCGCAGTGAGCTGAGATCGCGCCGTTGCACTCCAGCCTGGGCAGCAACAGTGAAACTCCATCTCAAACAAACAAACAAAAACTTCCAGGGCTCCAAAAAGATTATTGAAGATACTAGAAGAGGTGAAAGCTCTTTGAATGCAGGCAACATGCATTCAAAGCAGGGCTGGCATTTTTTTTTTCTGATTTAACACATGCCCTGGGAAGGAAGAAGTATGGCCTCTGGAATGGCCTATTTTGGCCCCTGTTGGAATGTTCTAAATTCAGTTACACTGTAGAGTGGGCTAGGGATAAGATGACAATTTTTGTTTAACAAACTCAGCCTTTCTATCCCCTGACGGTTGTCGAAGAATCTATCACTTCTTCTGATAGGGGGCTTTTTGATAGCCAAAAACAAAGCAAAACAAAACAAAACAAAAAGGGTGTGGGGAGTGGGAAAGATAGGTAAAAAATATTGAAGAGAATAACAATTTTATTTAGGAGCAAATTCTTAGCGGGGCTCTCTCTCTCTCCTCTCTCCCTCTCTCTTTCTCTCTGAATTCAGAAGTGAAATGGTTGTCATGGGGATGTGTCTTTTTTTTTTTTTTTTTTTTTTTGACACAGAGTCTCGCTCTGTCACTCAGGCTGGAGTGCTGTGTTGCAATTTCAGCTTACTGCAACCTCCACCTGCTGGGTTCAAGCGATTTCCAGCTAATTTGTGTATTTTTCGTAGCGACAGGACTTCACCATGTTGGCCAGGTTGGTCTCGAACCCTGATCTCACATGATCTGCCTGCCTCAGCCTCCCAAAGTACTAGGATTACAGGTGTGAGTCACTGTGCTTGGCGGAGGTGTGTCTTAATCTGTTTATTTGAATAGAAAAATGTAGTCAGATCTTTACTGACCAAAAAGTTTTACTTGGCCCCTTGGTTTGACAGTGAAGGCTGACTTTGCTAGTTAGTTAATAGGTAGACATTTTTCATAAATCAAATGAGCTAAAAATATAGCCCTGAGATTTTGAATAAAATGTATTTAAATCACATGATGAGAGAGAAACGCTTTGTCAAAATTTTTATTACCCAAGGTATTTTGAAATTAATATTTTTGGCCAGGCGCGGTGGCTCATGCCTGTAATCCCAGAACTTTGGGAGGCCGAGGCAGGCGGATCATCTGAGGTCGGGAGTTCGAGACCAGCCTGACCAACGTGGAGAAACCCTGTCTCTACTAAAAATACAAAAAATTAGCCAGGCATGGTGGCGCATGCCTATAATCCCAGCTACTCAGGAGGGCTGAGGCAGAAGAATCGCTTGTATCTGGGAGGTAGAGGTTGCAGTGAGCCAAGATTGCGCCACTGCACTCCAGCCTGGGCAACATGAGTGAAGCTTGGTCTCCAAAAAAAAAAAAAAAAAAAAGAGAAATTAATATTTTCATTTCCTAAACCTTTCTGAATATATCAGGTTAGTCAAAATGTTTCTAGGTAGAAAAAAACAGGTGTAATTTAATAATCATTTGATAATTCTGGAGAGAGTCTTTTTGGCAAATGTTTCAGAAACTGAGAAAGTGAATGACTCTTATGACTGGACAGTGAACCCTTTTCTAAGTCAGGTGCTTTCTAATTCTTTGCTTGCCACAGAATTTTGGGAAGAATCAAGTTTTAGCCAATAGATCACTAAACAATGCATTTGTTTATTTATTTATTTAGAGATGGAGGCCGGGCGCGGTGGCTCAAGCCTGTAATCCCAGCACTTTGGGAGGCCGAGACGGGCGGATCACAAGGTCAGGAGATCGAGACCATCCTGGCTAACCCGGTGAAACCCCGTCTCTACTAAAAAATACAAAAAACTAGCCGGGCGAGGTGGCGGGCGCCTGTAGTCCCAGCTACTCGGGAGGCTGAGGCAGGAGAATGGCGGGAACCCGGGAGGCGGAGCTTGCAGTGAGCTGAGATCCGGCCACTGCACTCCAGCCCGGGCGACAGAGCGAGACCCCCTCTCAAAAAAAAAAAAAAAAAAAAAAAAAAAAAATAGAGATGGAGTTTGACTCTTGTTGCCCAGGCTGGAGTGCAATGGCACGATCTCAGCTGCCCACAACCTCTGCCTCCCTGGTTCAAGCAATTCTCCTGCCTCAGTCTCCCGAATAGCTGGGATTACAGGCATGCTCCACCATGCCTGGCTAATTTTGTATTTTTAGTGAAGAGGGGTTTCTCCATGTTGGTCAGGCTGATCTCAAACTCCCAGCCTCAGGTGATACGCCCACCTCGGCCTCCCAAAGTGCTGGGATTACAGGTGTGAACCACTGCAGCCGGCCTAAACAATGCATTTTAATGATAGATCACTCTGCGATTTTTGGAATACAATTTGGAAGGACTTAAAAGAGTTTAATGACGTTACTGTAAAAAATCTTCTATTCACATCCGCTGTCTTACATAAATGAGATTTCTCAATACTTTTATCTATGAAAATGGAACAGGCCGGGCGCGGTGGCTCACGCCTGTAATCCCAGCACTTTGGGAGGCCGAGACGGGCGGGTCACGAGGTCAGGAGATCGAGACCATCCTGGCTAACACGGTGAAACCCCGTCTCTACTAAAAAATACAAAAAACTAGCCGGGCGAGGTGGCGGGCGCCTGTAGTCCCAGCTACTCTGGAGGCTGAGGCAGGAGAATGGCGTGAACCCAGGAGGCGGAGCTTGCAGTGAGCTGAGATCCGGCCACCGCACTCCAGCCTGGGTGACGGAGCGAGACTCCGTCTCAAAAAAAAAAAAAAAAAAAGAAAATGGAACATAGAGTGGAATTAATGTTGAATACTATCTCAGCTGAGCAATTATATTCACATGTAATATGCATATGAATGAATTTCTTAAAATTATAATTTATCTTAGAGGCATTTATTATAAAGTATTAATTTTTATTTAATGATTTTGATCAAAATTAGTAATGCATTGGTCATTTTGCTCATTAGTGTACTACTAATAATTATAATGATAACTTAATTCTGAAGACTTGGGTTCTAAAAAAGAAGAGCTTATGATCACAGGAGATTAGCAAAATTAATTTCCATCTATATGCATATTTTTCTTGCTGAGTATATTAGGGTGATCAAGAAAAGTCTTCTAAGAATAAATATATGTTATATCACAGTAAAATGGAGGGAAAGTGGAGTGGAAATTTTGGTTCAAGGTGAAAAAGAATTCATGTAAAAATTTGGCTGTCATAAAAGAGCTTGTTCATGTAATTTCCTGTTTTTCTTTTTAGAGACAGTCTCACTCTGTCTACCAGGCTGAAGAGCAGTGGCAGTGGTACAATCATAGGTCACTGCAGCATTGAACTCCTGGGATCAAGCCATCCTCCCACCTTGGCCTCCCAGGTAGCTGGAACTACAGGCACATGCCACTATGCTTGGCTAATTTTTTTAATTGATTTTTGTAGAGATAGAGCCTTGTTATGTTGCCCTGGCTGGTCTCAAACTCCTGGCCTCAAGCAATCCTCCTGCCTTGGTCTACCAAAGTGCTGGGATTCCAGGCATAAGCCACCATGCCTGGCTTTGTAATTTTCAAGAGGATGCTAATGGCTATCAATTTGATATGGTATTTAGATTTCATTACACACATTAAAGGAGTGATGTGGCCGGGCGCAGTGGTTTAGACCTGTAATCCCAATACTTTGGGAGGCCAAGGCAGGAGGATTGCTTGAGCTCAGGAGTTAAGACTAGCCTGGACAACAGAGTGAGACCTGGTTTCTACAAAAAGTAAAGAAAATTAGCCAGGTGTGGTGGCGCGTGCCTATAGTCTCAGTGATTCAGGAGGCCTAGGTGGGAGAATGGCTTGAACCTGGGAGGTTGAGTCTTCAGTGAGCTGAAACTGTGTCACTAAACTCCAGCCTGGATGACAGAGTGAGACCCTGTCTGTCAAATAAAAACAAATAAATAAATATTTTTAAAAGGAGTGATATAAGTTTTATTTTAAAATGTGGGTATTTATAGGATGATTGGAAATTTCACCCCTTAAAACATTTCACATTTATGACGTACAATTTTAACAGTCAATGTCAAAATGTGTCTGGGTTACATGTTTCAAAATAATTTTGGGAAGTATTAGGATACAAAAGTTCAAAGGCTCCTGATACAGTATATGTGAAAAAATCATCCCCTCACCTATTTCTCTCCTTCCTGCGTATTCCAGCTAGGTGTGAGGGGCCGTTTTCCCTTAAAAGCCAGAATCCTGAGCACCATCCATGCTTCTCTCTATTCCTCTACATCTAACCAATTTATGCTATATCTAGGCAAAGCGTGTGTTCATCTCTTCTTTTCCATTTCCCCTGCTATTGTCTTATTTGAAGATCCTAAGATCTTTCTCCTAGAATATTGTTTTTGTTTTTGTTTTTTGAGGCGGAGTCTCGCTCTGTCGCCCGGGCTGAAGTGCAGTGGCCGGCTCTCAGCTCACTGCAAGCTCCGCCTCCCGGGTTTATGCCATTCTCCTGCCTCAGCCTCCCGCTCCTAGAATATTGTTAACATCTTCTTAATTAGTTTGTCTGACATCAGATTCAACTCCTTCTACTGAGTTATCTGTGAGGAAAAGAAATTTATCTTTCTTTTTCTGTTTTTGCTTTTTTTTTTTTTTGGAGATGGCATCTTGCTACATTGTCATGGGTGGTCTCAAATTCATGGCCTCAAGCTATCCTCACGTCCCAGCCTCCCAAGTAGCTGGGAATATGGGAGTGCCCCAGTGGGCCAGCTCCAGATTTATCTTTCTAAAATATCAAGTCAGTCACATCACTCTTGTACTTGTATAACTCGATGATTCTCCATTCCTTTAAAATAAAATCTAAATGGTTAGGATGGGCTGGGCATGGTGACGCATGCCTGTACTCCCAGCACTTTGAGAGGCCAAGGCAGTTGGACCACTTGAAGTCAGGAGTTTGAGACTATCCTGGCCAACATGGTGAAACCCCGTTTCTATCAAAAAATACAAAAATTAGCCAGGCGTAGTGGTGCACACCTGTAATCCCAGCTACTCAGGAGGCCAAGGCATGAGAATCACTTGAACCCCAGAGTGAGTCGAGACTGCATTCCAGGCTGGGCTACAGAACAAGACTCCACCTAAAAAAAAAAAAAAAAAAGTTGGGCATGGTGATGTGTGCCTGCAGTTCCAACTACTCCAGAGGGTGGGGGTGGCGGCGGGGGGGGTGGTCGCTTGATCCCAGGAGTTTGAGGGTGCAGTGAGCCCTGATCACATCGCTGCACGCCAGCCTAGGCAACAGAATGAGACCTCCATCTCTTACAAATGAAACAAAACAACACAATTCAATAATTACCAGTTTTGCTAGAAAGGCTTCTTGTGTCCTCAGACAGACTTGAGTGCTTTCCCCTTTCTTTTTCTTTTGTTTTTATTTATTTATTTATTTGAGACAAAGTCTCACTCTGTCGTCCAGGCTGGAGTACAATGGCATGATCTCGGCTCACTACAACCTCTGCCTTCTAGGTTCAAGCGATTCTCCAGCCTCAGTTTTCCCAGTAGCTGGGATTACAGGTTCCCCCCACAACCACGCCCGGCTAAGTTTTGTATTTTTAGTAAAAACGGGGTTTCACCATGTTGGCCAGGCTGGTCTCGAACTCCTGACCTCATGATCTGCCCACTTAACCTCCCAAAGTGCTGGGATTACAGGTGTGAGCCACCATGCCCGGCCTTGTTCTTTATTTTACGTATTTATTCAGAGCCTATCACATGCCTGGCACTCAGCGAGCACAGCAGAGCTGTTGGTTCCTTACCCATATTCCCCTCAGCCCTCTCATCAGATTTTCTGCAGAAAATTCTTGTGCATAGCAATAGCTTTCTGGGTCTTTCTGCTTGAGGGATGCCTCAGGAACAACCTTCTACCAATGAAAAACAAGTTGGTGGACAGATATCCCAGGACAATTCTGAAGTGTGTTCTACACAGCCATTCAGAGGGTCTCTGTGAGGTTGAGTTCCACTTGCTCATAGAGGTAACTCACTAATTCAGTATATTGTGTTGGCCTTTCTCCCTTTCCTGTTTGACTTTTTCTGTCCTTTACTGTGCTATCTAGGACCACCTCTCAAAGAAGTGACTTGATCCAATTCATTTTCTCAGGAACTGGGGCAATCCCAAGCCCAGACAACTAGACTCTGGGGATAAAATTGTTACCGGTGGAGGGTGCCCAGGTTCTTGGCATCTTGAACAAAGAATTGGACAACACTCACAAGAAAAGTAAGGAAAGAATGAAGCAACAAAAGCAGAGATTTATTGAAAATAAAAGTATGCTCCACAGGGTAGGAGCGCGCCAGAGCATAGGGGCTCAAGAGCCCCATTACAGAATTTTTTTGGTTTAAATACCCTCTAGAGGTTTCCACTGGTTACTTGGTGTACGCCTTATGTAAATGAAGAGGAGGATGTAAAATTACAAAGTCATTTACTTGGTGTATGCCCTATGTAAGTGGAGGGGATGTTACCTGTCATAGCTGAAGTGTTTCCATTTGAATTACTTCTAGGAAGTCCTTAGGTTCCCTGCCTCCAGGCCCTATTCTTCTGCCTCAAAATGGTGAGCATTCATACTTTACCATATTGCATGGAAATATCAATAGTAATGTAAGCTGCATAAGGACAGAGATATTTGTGTTTTATTCATTGATGTGTTGCCAACATCTAGAACAGTGTTTGAAATACAGTGTTGAATGAATAGTAGCAATAGCTAATATTTATTGAGGGCTTACGATGTGTTTGATGTCATTTTTCAGAGATAATTTAATCCTCAAAAACCTTATGAAAATAGATATTAGTACTATTAGTGGTAATTATTCCTCTTTGGATATAGGAGAATTAAGGTTAAACAATAGGTCTAAATCACCCAGCTTGTAAGTGATCGCCGGAGCTCAGAAATTAATACCCCAAAATATGGGGCTTTGACTTGCTGAATTGAAGAAGCCTCAAGATCTCTCTGACCTCCCACCTCCACCGTCTCTCCCAAAGCACAGGATGAAGTTGAAGTTCCTTTATCTGCCTAAGATCCAGACCTACCAAGAGCAATTGTTTTTAATTCTCCTCCTTTTAAGACCAAAAATGTAACCACAGCTGAATAGACCCTTTCACGAAGCAACGTTTCTGCCTCTTTCATTCAAATTCCAAAGAGAATGATTTACAAGTTAATCTCTGTTCCCATTCGCTGATCTATTCATTTTTTCTCTTCTCCCCTCCAAAAATCTATTTTTCCACCATAATCTGTTTTGCTAAGATGATATATAACTTTCTGAACCCTACTGGGAGAGTAGGTAATCACTGTGTGATTACACGTTAATAAAATGTGTATGCTTTTTCTCCAATTAATTTGTCTTTTGTGAATTGATATTTCAGGGAACCTTAGGAGAGCAAAGAAGTATTTCCCTTGGCTCCTAGAGTAACATTTAAAAATAATCTCTAGGCTGGGCGCGGTGGCTCAAGCCTGCAGTCCCAGCACTTTGGGAGGCCGACACGGGTGGATCCCGAGGTCAGGAGATCAAGACCATCCTGGCTAACACGGTGAAACCCCGTCTCTACTAAAAAATACAAAAAACTAGCCAGGCGAGGTGGCGGGCGCCTGTAGTCCCAGCTACTCAGGGAGGCTGAGGCAGGAGAATGGCGTAAACCCGGGAGGCGGAGCTTGCAGTGAGCTGAGATCTCACCACTGCACTCCAGCCTGGGTGACAGAGCGAGACTCCATCTCAAAATAAAATAAAATAAAATAAAATAAAATAAAATAAAATAAAAATAAAATAAAAAATAATAAAATAAAAATAATCTCTAAATATTTTCATAATTAAGCGGGGTGCAGTGGCTCACGCCTGTAATCCCAACACTTTGGGAGGTCAAGGTGGGTGGATCACCTGAGGTCAGGAATTCGAGACCAGCCTGACAAATATGGTGAAACCCCATCTCTACCAAAAATACAAAAATTAGGCCTGGCTCGGTGACTTACGCCTGTAATCCCTGTGCTTTGGAATGCAGAGGCAAGTGGATCATTTGAGGTCAGGAATTCGAGACCAGTCTGGCCAACATGGTGCAACCAATACAAAAAATTAGCCAGGCATGATGGCAGAAGCCTGTAATCCCAGCTACTTGGGAGGCTGAGACAGGAGAATTGCTTAAACCCAGGAGGTGGAGGTTGCAGTGAGCCGAGATCACGCCACTGCACTCCAGACAGGGCGACAGAGCAAGGCTCTGTCTCAAATATAAGTAAATAAATAAAATAAAAATACAAAAATTGGCCGGGTGTGGTGGCAGGTGCCTGTATTCCCTGCTACTTGGGAGGCTGAGACAGGAGAATTGCTTGAACCTGGGAAGCGGAGGTTGCAGTAAGCCGAGATCACGCCACTGCACTTCAGCCTGGGTAACACAGGGAGACTCCATCTCAAAAAAAAATTTTTTTTTTAATTATTATATCTCTATTTATCTACCTATATCTTACAATTTCCCTGGCACACAGTAATTACTCAATACATGCTAATTATCATCTTCTGCTCTTAACAGAAGCCCAAACTTAGAAGTCTCTCCTAAGTGGGATCCCCTTTCCTTACCCAGCCTTGAGGAGCTAGGCTTGGACAGAATAAACTCAGTATTCAGTTTCAGCCCCTTCATCCAGCTGGAGCAGGAAGAAAGCTGTACTTCCTCTGGCAGTTAACTTTGCACAGAGGAAAGACACGCCCAAACACATCTGATCTCCAGGCATGCCTACAAATCCCAAGGCAGCTTCTAGAAGGAATTCTGCTATTGATTGTAGTTGGGAAGATGGGAGTGAAGAATGTGAATGACACAGTCCTGTCCATCCCCATTACCAGATGTACAAATCGGAGCAAAGTTTTGAGCAAGACATCATCATTGTATCATTATGTTTGGGGGAAGAGAATAAGAGATTGTTAAACTGCTTTCTAGTGTTTCAAGGTGAAGAGACCAAGGGTGGGAGTTCCACATCTCCTGAGAGCCTGCCTCTATCATATACTGTTATTCTAGGAATGATTTGTAAACTCTGTTGCTCATGGAGAATAGTGGGCCATCCCAGGTAAGAATGTTGACTTCTTTCCTTCTAGTTTTCTTTTTGTAACAGCTTGGGAGCTTTTTTCTTTTCTTTTTATCTGAGAGGGCAGGGTTGTAAAATAAGTGCTGCTGCCTTTTCAAACCCTGTTAAGATGTTACAGGTTAATTGAAGGGGTGGCCTGCCCCTCCACACCTGTGGGCGTTTCTCGTTAGGTGGAACGAGAGACTTGAGAAAAGAAATGAGACACAGAGACAAAGTATAGGGAAAGAAAACGTGGGCCCAGGGGACCGGCGCTCAGCATACAGAGGACCCACTCTGGCACTGGTCTCTGAGTTCCCTCAGTATTTATTGATCATTATCTTTACCATCTTAGAAAAAGGGAAGTGGCAGGATCATAGGATCATCATAGGGAGGTCAGCAGTAAGACATATGAATAAAGATCTCTGTGACATGAATAAGTTTAAGGAAAAGTGCTGTGCCTTGATATGCATATGCAAACATCTCCATAAACCTTTTTAGTGCATAAAGAGCAGCATTGCCGCTAGCATGTCCCACCTTCAGCCCTAAGGCGGTTTTCTCCTTTCTCAGTGAACAGGACATACAATCGGGTTTTACACCGAGATGTTCCATTGCCCAGGGACGGGCAGGAGACAGATGCTTTTCTCTATCTCAACTGCCAAGAGGCCTTCTTTCCTCTTATACTAGTCCTCCTCAGCACAGACCCTTCACGGGTGTCAGGCTGGGGGACAATCAGGTCTTTCCCTTCCCATGAGGCCATATTTCAGACTATCACATGGGGAGAAACCTTGGACAATACCTAGCTTTCCTAGGCAGAGGTCCCTGCAACCTTTGGCAGTGTATGTGTCCCTGGGTACTTGAGATGAAGAGAATGGTGATGACTTTTCAAAAGTATACTGCCTTCAGGCACTTGTTTAACAAAGCACACCCTGCACAGCCCAAAATCCTTTAAACCTTGAGTCACCACAGCACATGTCTCTTGCAAGGACAAGGTTGGGGGTAGGGTCACAGATTAACAGCATCTCAAATACAGAATAAAATGGAGTCTCTTGTGTCTACTTCTTTCTATATAGACACAATAGCAGTCTGATCTTTCTTTTCCCCACATTAATAACCACGTGGGCTGGTAAAATTGGGGCTAAGATGATTATTTCACTTGTAAGAATGTATTAGGTCGGCCGGGCACAGTGGCTCATGCCTGTAATCCCAGCACTTTGGGAGGCCAAGGCAGGTGGATCATGAGGTCAGGAGTTCAAGACCAACCTGGCCAAGATGGTGAAACCCCGTCTCTACTACAAAATACAAAACTTAGCTGGGCGCGGTGGCAGGCACCTGTAATCCCAGTTACTCGGGAGGCTGAGGCAGGAGAATTGCTTGAACCCAGGAGGTGGAGTTTGCAGTGAGCCGAGATCATGCCACTGCACTCTAGCCTGGGCGACAGAGCAAGACTCTGCCTCAAAAAAAAAAAAAAAAAAAAGAATGTATTAGGTCACAAATAATACCATGTTAGTCCCTTGTACACCATGTATTCTTCTTTCAACACAATCTTTTGGCTTTTTGAGTATTTATTGAGTGCCTACAGAGAGAAAGGAACAGCACATGCTGGGACAGATATCTTACTACTCCTTCCCATTATTTTCCATTATTTTCTTTTCTGAATCTCTGCACGTATGAGCCATTAGCCTTTCTGTTGTCTTTCCAGAGAAGCTTCACAGAAGGCAAAGAGAGACATAACTCTATCCACTCATTCATGCAGCAGTCCGTCTTTTAACAGTGTTTGCTTGATAGTCTCCATGTGCTGCATTTTTACTAAGCTGTGTGGAAACCATGGTAAAAAAGATAAAGCTGAGGCCGGGCGCGGTGGCTCACGCCTGTAATCCCAGCACTTTGGGAGGCCGAGGCGGGCGGATCACAAGGTCAGGAGATCTAGACCACGGTGAAACCCCGTCTTTACTAAAAATACAAAAAATTAGCCGGGCGCGGTGGCAGGTGCCTGTAGTCCCAGCTACTTGGGAGGCTGAGGCAGGAGAATGGCAGGAACCCGGGAGGCGGAGCTTGCAGTGAGCCGAGATCGCGCCACTGCATTCCAGCCAGGGGGACAGAGCGAGACTCCGTCTGGAAAAAAAAAAAAAAAAAGATAAAGCCACTATGTTAAAGGAGCATACAGTCTTCATCAAATGCACCAGAAATAAACATGAAATTATGATACATGACAATGATGGAGAGATGTGGTAGCTGGAACAATGGGGGTTTGAATTTAGAGGTGAGGTCAGTGTCGTGCCTGTGAACTGTTGTTTGGGTGATATTCTTAATCATAGCATTACAAAAATCTGGTAAGTCATATTAAGTTTTTTTTTTTTTTGAGACGGAGTCTCGCTCTGTCGCCCAGGCTGGAGTGCAGTGGCTCCGTCTCGGCTCACTGCAAGCTCCACCTCTGGGGTTCACGCCATTCTCCTGCCTCAGCCTTCCTGAGTAGCTGGGACTACAGGCGCTCGCCACCACGCCCGACTAATTTTTTTTTTTGTATTTTTAGTAGAGACAGGGTTTCACCTGTGTTAGCCAGGATGGTCTCCATCTCCTGACCTCGTGATCCGCCCACCTCGGCCTCTCAAAGTGCTGGGATTACAGGCGTGAGCCACCGCGCCCAGCCCATATTAAGCTTCAAAGATATGGCCGGGCGCGGTGGCTCACGCCTGTAATCCCAGCACTTTGGGAGGCCGAGACGGGCGGATCACGAGGTCAGGAGATGGAGACCATCCTGACTAACACGGTGAAACCCCGTCTCTACTAAAAACTACAAAAAACTAGCCGGGCGAGGTGGCGGGCGCCTGTAGTCCCAGCTACTCGGGAGGCTGAAGCAGGAGAATGGCGTGAACCCAGGAGGCGGAGCTTGCAGTGAGCTGAGATCCGGCCACTGCACTCTAGCCTGGGCAAGAGAGCCAGACTCCGCCTCAAAAAAAAAAAAAAAAAAAACAGTTTCAAAGATATACTTTGAGGTACATTAGATTATGTGCAATGTATTACCAATAGTGGAGGAGATAATTTGATGTGGTACTATAAATGATTCAAAGTGGTACGTGGTCTGAGGCCCAGCATGGTGGCTCATACCTCTAATCCCAGCACTTTGGGAGTCCGAGGCTGGTGGAGTACCTTGCAATTAGGAGTTCCAGGCCAGCCTGGGCAACATGGCAAGACCCCCATCTCTCCTAAAAATACAAAAAAAAAAAAAAAAAAAAAAAAAAAAAAATTCATGGGTGTGGTGGTGCATGCCTGTAGTCCCAGGTACTTGGGAGGCTGAGGTGGGAGGACTGCTTGAGCCTGGGGGGCAGACACTGCAGTGAGCCAAAATCAACTCACTGCACTCCAGCCTGAGTGACAGAGCAAGACTCCGTATAAAAAAAAAAAAAAATTAAACTGAATGTTAGAAAGTAGTCCCTGTCTTATTTTGAGCCATGTGATTTCAGTTAAGCAGAGAGTCTCATTTAGATGCTGTATGTCTTAAACAGCTTTTAACACTTGGTAAACAAACTGTCCAACCTTCATCCCACCCTGCTTGACTCTGTTATTTTTTTTGTTTTTTGTTTTTGTTGTTTTTTTTTAAGACAAAGATTAAGCTCAGAAAATCAACAGGTGGTAGATTCCAGCTGGTATTTGGTACCTTATTTGGTTTTTCTTGTATTTATTTCAGTGTATCCTTTTACCTATGGTTAGTAAGTTATTATTATATACAATTTCTTTTTCAAATAAATTTATTTATTTATTTATTTATTTTTGAGACAGAGTCTCACTTTGTTCCAGGCTAGAGTGCAGTGGTGAGATCTTGGCTCACTGCAACCTCCATCTCTTGGGTTCAAGGGATTCTCTTGCCTCAGCCTCCTGAGTAGCTGGGATTACAGTCATGCACCACCACACCCAGCTAATTTTTGTATTTTTAGGAGAGACGGGGTTTCACTATGTTGGCCAGGCTGGTTTTAAACTCTGGACCTCCGTCCACCTTGGCCTCTCAAAGTGCCGGGGTCAGCCACTGCACTCAGCCTGAAATCAATTATTTAAACATACTGAGTCAATAAAAAAAAAAAACAAAAAACAAAAAACAGAAAAAAAAAACATGATAAGCAGATAACAGCCAAGGTGGTACAAGGTTATGGCAAAACTGTAAAAATAGGTGGAAATGACTGAAGTTTAGAAGAACAAGAGCACTGTGCTCAGAATGAGGAAATCTGATTTGAGGCCCGGCTGCCTCACCAGCTAGCTCTGTTACCTTGGGCAGATTGCCTAAGCTCTCAAATCCTTCATTTTCTCATCTGTAAAAACAGGAATAAGAATCTCTGTGCCACCTCTTTGCAGCTTGTAAGAATCTGATGAAGGAATATTTAAAAGTGTCATCAAATGTAAACTTTGTACTATCGTCCCAGGCAGGCAATGCTGCATGATGTTGAGTGTGCTCTGAGGGATAGAGACTTGCCAACATGAACGGATTATTACAAAGTGTATATGTTTGAGTATAGAAACCTCAGACTTTAAAGTGTGAGAGGGGAGACAAAAACATAAATAGTTGTGTAATAATTCAAAGACTGTGGTAAGTATTACAAATGGGTTAAAAACTCTAGACAAAGGAAATACGAAGAAGTTAATTACCTGAGTGTATGTATATGATAAGAATGGCTATCACTTACTGAGTATCTTTCAAGCACCAGGGAACTGACTAGGTGCTTTGTTGCATTATCTCGTTCATTTCTCACAATTCAGTAACTGGGTTTAGAAAGGCTAAATAATTGACCCATGATTAATACTGGTGGTGATGATGTTTACGACTGAATACTTAATGTATGCCCAGCCCTGTGCTGAGTCCTTTATATACATGATCTCATTTAAGTTTCATCACAAGACTTTGAGGTATTATTTTCCTTTTACAGATAAACTAAGGCTCACAGAGATCATGAAATTTGCAGCTAGTGAATGGTGCTGTTGCAATTTGATCTCAGGTGTGTTGGACTCCAAAGTCTGTTTCTTTATCTTCTGCTTCACTTCCAAGTCAGCAGCAGCTGAGCTGAGGGACCTTGAGATGGCCTTGCACTGAGATGGTCCGTTGAAGGCTCTTTTGTGAAATGCAAGTTTCCAATCTTGACTTGGTTTCTCTAATGTGTGTCACAACTCTTTGTTTCATAATTTATATTCCTAAAAGCATAAAGTCCTAGAATCATGTGAGTGGCTAGCACTGTTCCATGACACTATAAGGTGATGTTGGTAAAGACATTTCAAAAGTAGACAAAAGATCTAGATGGTAGGGTAAGGTAGGGCTATAGTATAGCTAGTCTGTGTGCACTAAAAGTCATATTTCCTGTGGAAAGTTACAGTCAATTATTGATAGATAGGAAGGGATCTTCAGGATGTACTAAATCCAACCTCCTCATTTTACAAAGTAAAGAGGTTAAGGGTCAAAGGTCATATATTGGCAGAGGAATCAGGACACCACACATCTTGTGTCTCAATGCTTTGTTCACTATGGCAGTGGTTTTCAAGGTGTGGTCTCCAGATCAGGAACCTCAGCATCACCTGGGAACTTGATGGAAATGCCCACCTTCAGTCCACTGAATCAGATTCTGTGTCAGGCCTCTAGCCCAAGCTAAGCCATCATATCCCCTGTGACCTGCACGTATACATCCAGATGGCCTGAAGCAACTGAAGATCCACAAAAGAAGTGAAAATAGCCTTAACTGATGACATTCCACCATTGTGATTTGTTTCTGCCCCACCCTAACTGATCAATGTACTTTAATTCTCCCCACCCTTGAGAATGTACTTTGTGAGATCCACCCCTGCCCGCAAAACATTGCTCCTAACTCCACCGCGTATCCCAAAACCTGTAAGAACTAACGATAATCCACCATCCTTTGCTGACTCTCTTTTCAGAGTCAGCCTGCCTGCACCCAGGTGAAATAAACAGCCTTGTTGCTCACACAAAGCCCGTTTGGTGGTCTCTTCACACGGACGTGCGTGGCACTGTGCAGGTGGAGCTCAGCAACATGTTTCAACATGCTTTCCAGGTGATTCTGATGCATGCTCACTTCTGAGAGCCACTCCAAAGAAGTATCTGCTACATATTATACATCATATGCCCCTACCCCCAAACCCCCAAGTTCTTCTCCCACTTTGTTCCCAGATGAAAGTTTGAAGGGGCTCAGTATCAGGTCTACAACATACTGAGATTTATTTATTGATCATTTATATGGGACAGACTCTCGCCCTGTCGCCCAGGCTGGAGTGCAGTGGCGCGATCTCAGCTCACTGCAACCTCCACCTCCCAGGTTCAAGCGTTTCTCTTGCCTCAGCCTCCGGAGTAGCTGGGATTACAGGCATGCACCACCACACCTGGCTAATCATTGTGTTTTTAGTATATATGGGGTTTCACCATGTTAGGCTGGTCTCATACTCCTGGCCTCAAGTGATCGTCTGCCTCGGCCTCCCAAAGTGCTGGGATTACAGGTGTGAGCCACCGCGCCCAGCCACACTGAGACATTTTAGCGGGAGATCAGTCTATGGAACAAACGCTGGTCTGGGGTTGGTGGCCTGGGTGTGCTGTCTGGCCAATTTTGTGCGTGGAGTAAGCAGTGGGGAGAGGCGCTGGGTGTCAGGAAACTATGCCAGGCCCTGCCCTCCACCAACCCCAAAGAGCAGTCAGAAACTGAGAGGTGGTTCTTCTCCACACCATCCTACTACTTGTGTCCCTCACCTTCTCTGAGCCCTGGGTATTGGCGCTGGGAACTCTGCAATGGATTTCCCGAAAGGCAGGTGGCCTGTGGAAGGCAGGCAGAGGAGGGGGCCTGCAGAAGGCAAAGGTGTACGGAAGGTATCTCTGCGCCCCTGCTGAAGATTTTTCACTTTATCCTGAAGGGAAGACAGTATCTGAGGCCAGGAAATAATAAAAATTGATTTTCACTTTAGCAACATTCCTGGCAACTGCACGGAAAATGGAATGGCACAGAAACTGGAGTCTTATGGGCAGTTATCCCACTAGTTGGGGTGGGAAATTAAAGGTTGTGTGTAAGGTGGGCACAGATCTAACAGAACGGGAATTGGGATATGCAGGGGAAGGTGGGTGGGGGAAGACAGACTCCATTTGGACTTGGTGAGTTATAGGTGCAGCACCAACATAATGCGCATGGAAGTCCTGGAATCATTTACCAAGAAGGTCCTGAGCACAGGTGAGTGACATCCCCTTCTTCCCTGTTCCCCAAGGCGCCTAGACTTTGGAGTCGGTCAGTCTTGGGTTTCAGCCTCCCGCTAGGACGCAATTTCTTGACCGCAGGATTCCTGTTGTTCACGGCTAGATCCCAAGCGCCTAGAATAGTTTCTGGCACACAGTAGGCACTCAACAAACATTTGCGGAATGAATCAATGAATGGATGGTCACATTCCATTCCTCGGCTGTAAACACAATGAAATCACCTAGCCGCAAACTTGGCGCACAGTAGGCGCTCATCAAGTTGTATTTTTCCCTTCCCTTGCAGTAGACCGCGGTACCCAGGCGACCGCGAAAGAGGAAAAGGGGTTTCTCTACCGCGCGTGGTCTGCACTTCGCTTCGCCCCCGCAGCCCTCGCTGGGTCGAGGGGAGCACGTGGGCCAGGCAGGCAGGGTGGGAGTGGAGTGGAGGGGAGGGGAGGGGAGGGGAGGGGAGGGGAGGGGGCGGTGGCTAGCGGCTCGCGCGGAGCCGGTCTCCCGGGCTTACGTAAGGCGCGAGTCCCGTGCGGCCGGCCCGGGCTCCGCGACTGGGCGGGCGGAGACGGCGCCGCCCTGCAGGAACCGGGCTGGAAGCCTTTCGGAGTGCTGCCTCCAGCCAAGGTGTGTGTTTATTTGATTGCTTTTGGTGGCGAGGCGCGGGGCTCGGGCTCGTCGCGCGCCCCACGGCCGGGGAGCGCATCCGCCAACCCCGGGCGGAGGTGGGCCCCTCCGAGCGCTCGCGGGCGGTGGGCAGCGGCGGCAGCTGAGACGCCGGGGGATGTGACAGCCGCCGAGGAGGGGGCGAGACGCCGACCACACGTTTCCCACGTGCGAGGACCCGGCAGGGGCTCAGCCCCTAGGCCGCTCGGTGCGTGGGGCGGCGGGGGCTGGCTTTGAGTCACCCCCTTGTGCCAGCTTCCCCGGCTTGGCGGAGACTGGCTTGGGGATGCCCGGCCGCCCGGCCCCCTTCTCGGACGCGGCGTGGGGAGCGAGCTGCAGGAAAGGATGAAAGTGGGACTGGTCGCGCCGACCTCTGACCCCTGGAGGCCGAGTCGGCAGGGCGGGGCACGGCGCGCTCCAGCAGCTCTGCGTGGGGGCGAGGAGGTGGAGGAGGGCGAGGAGGTGGAGGAGGGCGGGGAGGTGTAGCGTGGCGCTCACTCCGCCTGCGAGTTGGTCCCGGCGCTGGGCTGAGGGGAGGGGTTGTCTTAAAAAGTCTCTCCTTCCCCCTGTAGGGGCGGTCGGCGAGTCCCAGTGCGAGCTGAGGGTGCCAGAGGTAGGGGGCCGAGAAAGAAAGTTCCCGGGGCTCCCTCCGGGGCCGCGGTCGGGGCTGCGCGTTTGGCCGCCCCCCTCCTCGCGAAGGCAATGGCTTCCAAACTCCTGCGCGCGGTCATCCTCGGGCCGCCCGGCTCGGGAAAGGGCACCGTGTGCCAGAGGATCGCCCAGAACTTTGGCCTCCAGCATCTCTCCAGCGGCCACTTCTTGCGGGAGAACATCAAGGCCAACACCGGTGAGGGGCTGCGGGGACGAGGGCTGGGGGCGAGCCGCGTTGGGCTGGGGTGAGGCCCTGGAGGGACTGGGGCTCCCGGATCGCGGCGCCCTTCCCCCGCCCGCGTGTGGTCGTGCAGGCTCGTACGTGCCGGGGCGCATGCAGCTGGCGGCCGCGCGGCTTAACCGCGCCCGGGAGGAGGCCGAGACTCCAGGGGCGGCCGGTGGGAGGTGCCCGCGGCTCTTGTCTCCACCGCTCCTCCTGCCGCGAGGAAAAGCCCGAACCACCCGGGCGAGGGAACGAAAACTAGGCAGGGAAAACCCGGAGCTTCCCTCTCACGCTGCCCTCCTTAAAGCAGAGCCGCCCCCCTACCCCTTAGCCCTGGCCCCCTCCCGCGAGTCCCTAGAGAGCCGCGCGCCCCCTCCCGCGGCAGCCCAGAGGCGGAGCGCCGCCCACCTGTGGCAGTCGGGCGGGGCTGCGCGCCGGGGAACCTGTGGCGCCGGCGGGCTAGCAACCTTGCGCCTCTCCAGCCCCTCCACGCAGCCTCGGGGCTCGGGGCAGAGCCCTGGGTGGCTTTGAAAGGCCTGTCTGTTCGCTGTCGCCTTCTAAGGTAAACTCTTCCCAGCAACTCCCCCTCCTCCCGAAGCCGCCGGGCCTGGACGTCAGGAGACTCGGAGGAGACTCGTTCTGATAAATTACATTTTGAATGCAGCTTTCCTGGAAATGGCTTCTTGAGCTGCCTCCCTTGGCTTGAGATGCCTCCTTTGGCCGGCGTGGTGAACTTGGGGATATAGATCGCCTGATTTCTTAGTCTGACGGTGTTGAGTGCGTCCCTTTCCCCCTCTCCTCCCACTCCACGTTCACACCAGTTCCAAAAGAATTGGCGTTAAAGGGCGAGAGGTAGCGGTTGTGCTGCTGCGAGGCTCTTAACCCTTTTGGGATGGAGATACTGGTAATTAGCAACTCCTTTATGAAAAGTTGTTCTTCCCAGCGGGGGTCCTTTACTGTCGCTGCAGTTCTCAAGGGTGTCCAGGGTGGTTATTGCCCATCATGGACTAATTATCCGGGGATCTACATTTCAGAAGCACAGAGTGGTTTGAAAAGGAAGGTGGAGGACAGTACCGGAAAACAAAATGAAAGCTTAAAAGCAAGGAATTAAGTATCTGCCGAGTTTTATTCCCGACCTCTTAAGCAGGTTGAAAAAGCGGGCTTTTGCAGGAAAACTCTTCCCCCACCCCCATGTCTCAAAAGGAAGAATTATGTGTACCAGATTGCACTTGAGTTTTCTTTTGTGGGTATTGTTACCTCAAGTGCGCCTATTTTGATTTTGATACATTCAAATGCATTTTATTCTTGGAATGCTGCATTTGGAACGCGGTTGAGGGGAGAGCGGCCTGAGAGGGAAAGCTGGCTCTCATCCTAAGGGTTTTGTGTTTAGGTTGGGCTTCTTCATGATAGCATGGAGTCAGTGAAGGAAGACAACGAGGAGAGATGAGCCCATTCCATAATTCTCTGCATCTGACTAGGTGACTTGTTTCCTTCTATGAGCCCATTCTATAGTTCTCTGTACCTTACTTGGTGACTTGTTTCCTTCTGGAATGAAGGGCTTCACACTGTCCATCCTGGGGCTGGACTCAAAGCGCTTTCCATTTTTAAAGAGTGTGATGGGAAGTGGCTTATTTCTGCACTTTCTTAGGGGCTTTGAAAATTTTCCATTTGCTCTTTTCCCTTGTTCTCTCTCTCTCTCTCTCTCTCTCTTCAACTTTCCTCTGTTCTAAATTTTAGTTTCCATTCTCTTTCAAATGCCTTCATTTCCTCCCCAGTGTTCATCCCTGGAGTGAGAAGTGACCATGAAATGTTTAGATTTTCTTTTTTCTGTTGGGAATCAAGCAGTTTTTTGCATGAGCCAATTAAGAAAAAAACTTTTATCAAAGAAAGAAGAAAAATAAAGGACAGCAATTTGTTTTGAAAATGGCTTGTTTCTAGTGGACTTTCGGGTTATCGGATTATTTTTCTCTCTCAGAAGGTCTGAGAATCTTATAGGCTTACTGCCTGGTAAATAAAACATTCCATTCCACGGTATTTTTCTGTCTGTTACCTGCTGTTTGCTTTTAGCTAATTTCCTGGTGGGAAGCACAACCACCCTTCTGTATGTACCCTTTATAATGGAAGGTTTGGAGGAGACGATGAAGCCCAACAAAACCCAGGAAATAAAAACCCAGGAAATAAAAACCCAGGAAATAAAACCGTGTAGGAATTTGAATTGGAAAGTAGCTCCAGCCTGGATTTGGGCACACTCTTGTCTACATGGCTTTCCTCCTCCTGCAGCCTGGTAAAAAGCTGCTCTTTCAGGAAAGGGCCATTCTGATGTCATTGCTTCTTGGAAGTCTTCCCTCACCTCCTCTGGCAGAATTAATCTCTTTCCTCTGCACATTTTTTTTTTTTTTTTTTTTTTTTTTTTGAGACGAATCTCGTTCTCTCACCCAGGCCGGAGTGCAGTGGCGCTATCTCGGCTCACTGCAACCTCCACCTCCCGGATTGAAGTGATTCTTTTGCTTCAGCCTCCCAAGTAGCTGGGATTACAGGCGTCTGCCGCCACGCCCAGCTAATTTTTGTATTTTTCGTAGAGATAGGGTTTCACCATCTCTACGAAGGTTTGAGGCCAGGCTGGTCACGAACTCGGGACCTTAGATGATCCACCCGTCTTGGCCTCCCAAAGTGCTGGGATTACAGATGTGAGCCACCGCACCTGGCCTTCTCTGCACATACCTTATTGATTCTAATGTTGCAGTCACATATCATGCAGTGTAAAAATGCCTGTCTCTCACCCAGTGAGATATCTGCTGAGTGACTCTTGCGTGTCAGTGTTCTAGGTGCTGGGGACAATAGCATTGTTTAAGATAATTTTGTGCCTCTTTTATTTTTTTATTATTATTTAGAGATACGGGGT
This sequence comes from Macaca thibetana thibetana, assembly GCF_024542745.1. Lineage (NCBI taxonomy): Eukaryota > Metazoa > Chordata > Mammalia > Primates > Cercopithecidae > Macaca > Macaca thibetana. Next base: position 64,398,330 of record NC_065578.1, read on the forward strand.
TTTGCTTTGGTGCCCTGGCTGGTCTCAAACTCTTGGCTCAGTCTCCCAAAATGTTGGGACTACAGGTATGAGCCACTGCACCTGGCCCATTCTTGGGCCTTTTGTTCTTTCTGTCTCTACCATTGCACACTTCCCACTCTGAAACTTGGAGGACAGGGATCAGGCAAAGTACCTAATGCATAAAAGGAGCTTACCAAGTTTGTGTGAAAGGCCTGGGTCACAAATTCTAGACAGTACATCTTAATCCAGAAGTCAAGCCACCTATAGCATGGAGTCCATTTTGTTTAATTAGCTCTGATTTATGGTAAAAGTTTGTACTTAATATGGATCTGAGATTAGCTTCATGATAGCTGTCACCCATTGGCCCTTCCTGCACTGCCTAAAGTGGTATAGGCTGAGGCTTATCAGATACCTCATTTGAAGAGTCACCCCCATATCTTTGGCTCAGATTTTCTTTAGCACACTGCAAGAGTAAATAGAAGGGAAAGTTCTCTTAGATTGTCAGGAGTTGGGTCTTACACTCTGTCATAAGGAATATTAGCTTTTCTCTGTGTATGTGTATGCACATGTATGTATGAGTACACACACACACACACACGGACTGGCACTTTATTGAGTGAGTCCCATTATAAATTCTGATCAAATTCTGATATTTAATGATAGATTCTTTTATTGGGTCATATCTAAAGGATATGCAAATCTTGTTTTAAAGGTTGGAGAAATAGTGATATTTTTAAAAACCACGTTATACTGGATCCACTATCTCAAGTGCAGGAAAACTGGCACATCTCTGTTTGGAAGCATCTTGGACTTCATTGAGATAAAAGATGTTAAGGAACAAACCTGTTTCTGCGCACGCGCTCTCTCTCTATATATATTTTTTGAGACGGAGTCTCGCTCTGTCACCCAGGCTGGAGTGCAGTGGCACAATCTCGGCTCACTGCAACCTCCGCCTCCCAGGTTCAAGCAATTCTTCTGCCTCAGCCTCCTGAGTAGCTGGGAACTACAGGCACGCACCACCACGCATGGCTATTTTTGTATTTTTAGTGGAGATGGGGTTTCACCATATTGGCCAGGCTGGGCTTGAACTCCTGACCTTGTGATCTGCCTGCGTCAGCCTCCCAAAGTGCTGGGATTACAGGCGTGAGCCACCGCATCCGGCCTCTGCTCTCAATATTAACTGCAGCTCTTGCTGGAGTTTTGCTGATGGGACTAGCATTTCAAGTTAGTCTATGGGCTGAGAGCCTCTTTTTGAAAAAGATGGCCTAGTTCAGAGGGCTCAGGGTTTTTTTGGTGCTCATTAAGTATAAATGTGTGTCTTATGTAAGAGGGAAAACTTCTGAGAACTGGAAGATAGAAACATTTTATTAGAGAGACTTGAGAGCCAGAGTCTAACAATGTATCTAAAACAGGTTTCAATAGTTATCCTTTTTATAGATCATACAGAGTCTTGGCTTATTACAGGGTTTCTAGAGTATATTCTATTCCATTTCCCCTCATAGCTTGGTGAGACTCAGGAAGTAGCACAGGTCAAGCAAGGATCTGACTGGTTTTGAGACCACTTCATATACACATTATTATTGCTTTTTTGGTTTCTTTGTTTGAGGATTTTCACACGTATTTGAAGAACACTATTTGTGACTTGAGTAAGGCATTCTGTGACAGTAAGTCTGCCTTAGCCACATGCACGGTGAATCTTTGCACATCCTTCCAGTGGGATTTTTTTTCTTTTGTTTTGAGGCATAGTTTCACTCTGTGACCTAGGCTAGAGTGCAGTGGCATGAACAGGGCTCACTGCGGCCTTGACTTCCCGGGCTCAAGCGATTGTCTTACCTCAGCCCCTTAAGTAGCTGGGGCTACAGGCATGCGCCACCATGCCCAGATAATTTTGTATTTTTTTTTGTAGAGATAGGGTTTCTACTTGTTGCCCAGGCTGGTCTTGAACCCCTTAGTTCAAGCAGTCTGCCCGCCTCGGCCTCCCAAAGTGCTGAGATTCCAGGTTGTGAGCCACCATGCTTGGCCAGGATCATTTGTTAGAAGTAGTTTTCTTCTGATCAAAGTCATGCCTTGTACAAAATTTAGAAAATTGTTTTAAAACGGTAGAAGAAATGGAAGCAGTAAGTAAAAAATTACCCTTAATTCCTTAAGGGTAATTGAAGCTAATAAATTAAAGGCGCCTGTCTTAGGTTGTGTGTTTAGGGAAGGCGTCTCCAGGAGGTGAATGTCCTTATTCATACTATAGAGAATGAGCTTGTGATGATTAGGAACAGAGTGTTTCAGGAAGAAGGAACAGCAAGTGCAAAGGCCCTAAGGTGGGAATTAGCATAGCGTGTTTGAGGAACGGAAAGAAGTGGCAGTATGTTTGGAGCGTAGCAGGCAGAAGGGATGTGGAAGTAGGTCAGCTCAGGTCAGAGAGACGAGCAGGTGCCAGATCAGGTAGAGCCTGGAGGATCCTGGTAAAGATTGGATTTTATTCCAAGGGCACTGGAAAGACAAGGAAGGGTTTTACATAGGACAATGACGTGAAAAGATTTACTTTCTAAAAGTTGATCTTTTGCCTGCTGTGTGGAGAGGTGAGGAAAAGGGAGACCAGTATGGATGAGGAGAGTGGCCTGTGTTTGGAACTTGTTGGTGGCAAAGGAAGAGAGAAATAAAGGGGTTTGAGATATGCACGAAGGCAGAGCTGACTGGAATAATGAATTGGTTGTGAGAGGTGATGGAGAGAAAGAAGTCTACAGTGAATCCTAGGATTTTGCCCTGAGCGCCTGCCTGGGTGAATGTGCTATAGGGTTGAATGAACTAGAATGTGGCTAACCAATCTTTTTGGAACAGCACATGCGTGGGCTAGCGCCTTCCTTTTACCTCGTTGCACTCCTGAGAGCAAGATGGGTCACCAGCAGCTGTACTGGAGCTACCCCTGAAAATTTAGCCAGGGTTCTCACTCTTGTCACGTCTGTTCAAACCGGCACGGTCTGATCCAGAAATATGGCCTTAATACGTGCTGCCAGTGTTTCTGTCAGTACGCGAAGGATATCAGCTTTATTAAGTTGGACTAAATAGTCTTCCTTCAAAGGATTATCCAAGTCATCTACCCAATAAAAAACCATGATGGTTCTTTGTACATCAACATTTAAACAAATAATGCTCTTACAAATGTCATTGTGTACAAATCACTGGACAAATACACTTTCTTTGGGATAGGTTTCTGGGAATAAAACTACTGGCCAAAATAGAACTTAAATCATAGTGATAATTTTTTTTTTTTTTTAAAGATGTAGTCTTGCTCTTGTTGCCCAGGCTGGAGTGCAATGGCGCGATTTTTGTCTCACTACAGCCTCTGCCTCTCGGGTTCAAGCAATTCTCCTGACTCAGCCTCCCAAATAGCTGGGATTACAGGCGCCCACCACCATGCCTGGCTAATTTTTGTATTTTTAGTAGAGACGGGGTTTCACCATGTTGGCCAGGCTGGTCTCAAACTCCTGACCTAGGTGATCCGCCTGCCTTGGCCTCCCACAGTGCTAGGATTACAGGCTGAGCCACCACACCTGGCCGACATAGGGAGAGTTTTAAACGTAGCTTACAAATATTCACTCAAGTTCTTGGTAGTTTATAGGTGCTACTTTATTTGTGTACTTTTTGGCTTAGTAAGTGTTTCAGTTAGGCCAGGAGTTCGAGACCAGCCTGGCCAACATGGCGAAACTCTGTCTCTACTAAAATACAAAAATTAGCTGGGCTTGGTGGCGCGCGCCTATAGTCCCAGCTACTTGGGAGGCTGAGGCAGGAGAATCGCTTGTATCCAGGAGGCAGAGGTTGCAGTGAGCTGAAATTGCACCACTGTACTCCAGCCTAGGCAGCAGAGCAAGCTCTGTCTCAAAAAGTAGATAAAAAAATAAAATGAAAAATATTTTATTTAGGTATAGATATACTTCATACATATATAAACTGATTTTCTGATTATAGAAATAGTATGTATAAGTTAGCAAAAGTTTAGAAAGATGAAAACAATCACTTGTAATTTACCAACTGGAAGGAAAAGTTATTGCTAATACTTTTTTTTTTTTTTAGATGGAGTCTCGCTCTGTTGCCCAGGCTAGAGTACAGTGGCACGATCTTGGCTCTTGGCTCAGTGCAACCTCCACCTCCTGGGTTCAAGTGATTCTCTTGCCTCAGCCTCCCAAGTAGCTGGGATTACGGGCACGTGCCACCACGCCTGGCTTAATTTTTTGTATTTTTAGTAGAGACAGAGTTTCACCATATTGGCCAGGCTGGTCTCGAACTCCTGACCTCAAGTCATCTGCCCACCTCGGCTTCCCAAAGTGCTGGCATTACAGGCGGTTGAGCCACCATCCATGGTGCTAATACTTTTATATACAGTATATCCTTCTAGACTTTTTCAGGAATACACACATACACATACATTTTGAGTTACATTATTATTGCATTGTATTATAGTATTACTGTTTTGAAAATTGCTTGCTTTAACAATGTATCATCTAATATTTTCCAATTCTGTTAAATACTGTTTTTTAATGTGAGTTACTTATGTACAATTCCAATATTCATATATAATTTGTTATTCCATTTTTAATTTTGAAAATGTAATACAGGTACATGCAGATGGTAAAAATTTTCAAATAGTATGCTCGGAATAGAATGGAAAGTTTCACACCCGTCCCTGACTCTTGGTTCCCCGGTTTCTCTCCACAGGGGCATCTGCTTTTAACTTTTTTTGGATGTTTATCCAAAGATTTTGTTATATATCTATAGCATTCATGTGTCATATCTATAGCATATTATAGTAGTGCCTCTTTTTTTTTAATGTACACATTCATTCTTTCTATTACACTTAAGATTAGATATTGGTTTCCATCAGCATGTATCAGTTTATTCTTTTAAAAAGATATCTGCATTCTCTTTTATTGTACAGATATATCATAGTTTGAAATCACACATTTAAATATTGAGAACCAAAGAAGCTTTGTTTATGTGGGTTATACATATAGATGTTAAATGTATTTGAAATTAAAATTGAGAAAATTTGCTGGCTGTGGGGGCTCATGCCTGTAATCCCAGCACTTTGGGAGGCTGAGGCGGGTGGATCACGAAGTCAGGAGTTTGAGACCAGCCTGACCAACATGGTGAAACCCCATCTCTACTAAAAATACAAAAATTAGCCGGGTGTGGTGGCACGCACCTGTAATCTCAGCTGCTCTGGAGGCTGAGGAGGGAGAATTACCTGAACCCAAGAGGCAGAGGTTGCAGTGAGTCAAGATAGCACCACTGCATTCCAGCCTGGACCACAGGGCGAGACTGTGTCTCAAAAAAAAAAAAAAAAAAAAAAAAAAAAAAAAAAAAAGAAAATTGAGAAAATTTAAAAATATTAATTCATCAAAAACAATAATAAATCCACTGTATGTTAACAGATTTCTGTGAAAATTAACTATTTTCCAAAATGAAATCTAATGAGAAAAGTGCTGTTGTTTTTGCACATTTGCAATTTTTTTATTTTTTTTTTGAGATGGAGTCTCGCTCTGTCGCCCAGGCTGGAGTGCAGTGGCCAGATCTCAGCTCACTGCAAGCTCTGCCTCCTGGGTTTACGCTATTCTCCTGCCTCAGCCTCCTGAGTAGCTGGAACTACAGGCACCCGCCACCTCGCCCGGACGTGGTTTCACTGTGTTACCAGGATGGTCTCGATCTCCTGACCTCGTGATCCGCCCGTCTCGGCCTCCCAAAGTGCTGGGATTACAGGCTTGAGCCACTGCGCCTGGCCTACATTTGCAAATCTTTCTGGCCTAATAGAATAAAACTTTATTCTCATATCTAGTTCTTCATTCGGTCTTTGGTGCTATGCTGTTTTGGTTAAAGTATTTGAAGAATATCCGGTTTTATACACATGTAATTAAAGGGGAACTCATGGACCCCTGAAAAGGTCTCATGGACTCACAGGAGTCCTGGAACCACAATTTCATCAGTCCGCTGTTGATTGGAATTTAGGTTATTTATAGTCATTCGATATACAGAGTGTGCTGCACTGAATGTCCTGGTAAATGTGTCTTTCAACAAATGTTTGAGTGCCAGGCAATCTTGGCTTGTGGGATGCAAAGAGGTGAAACAAGGTCTGTTCCCTGAAGGAGCTGCTGTTTTTTGGTGGAGACAGGCAGTCAGACAGGCAGGCAAACAAGAAGAAAATAACCCAGTAGGGCCGGGTGTGGTGGTTCATGTCTGTAATCCCAGTGCTTTGGGAGGCTGAGGCTGCAGGATTACTAAAGACCAAGCAAGTGTCCAAGACCAGCTTGGATAACATAGCGAGACCTCATCTTTACTAAAAAATAGTGTAAGAAAATTAGCTGGGTGTGGTTGTGCGCATCCGTAGTCTCAGCTACTCAGGACGTTGAGGCAGGAGGATCACTTGAGCCCAAGAGGCTGAGGTTGAAGTGATCTGTGATCATGCCAGTGCACTCCAGCCTGTGCAACAGAACAAGACCCTGTCTCGGAGAAAAAAAAAATTAATTGAGGCTGCAAGATGTGCATGCTTACAGAAGAGGCAGCTAACCCAGCATTTAGGAGGAGATGAGATTTGGGAAGGCTTTTTAGGGGAGGCGATTCCCGAGTTGAGTTTTGACAAATGAGTACAGCTACAAAAAGATGGCGTGGTCATTGTCATAGCGTACCTGAAACTCCTCTTCTGGAGGAGTTTATGGTCCACAAGACGTCCTTGCTTTTATGGCTTGGCCTTACTTTTTCTATTATCATGTTAGTCCGCATCCATCTCTAATGATGTTGTCAAAGGAAAGGGTTATCATGCCTGCCCCATATCACCTTTCCAGCCCTCATTACTTGTGTTTGCCTTTAAGATATACATAAACATAGTGGCGTTATAGTATATGCATTTAAATTTCGGCTTTTAACTTCTGGAACTGAAGGATGGCAAACAATCCTGAAACTAGTAAATTGGGCTTCAAACTGTTAACTGTAAATTCACCCATTCTGAAGGGCATGTTGAATTACCTGTTCCCTTCAAAATCTACCAAGTAAATTGTTAAATCGTATTAGATTATGCTAGTTGGCTGTTTAACAATCTGTATTGGTACATATTGTGAGGTTTAAGGACTTGGAAATTTTGTAAATTTTTTGGATGATGTACTTTCACAATGGACAATGGATCAGACATCTCAACCGTGTATTTTTCTTTAGCAAACTAGATTTTTTCTTTTTTTTTGAGACGGAGCTTCACTCTGTTGCCCAGGCTGAAGTACAGTGGTGTGATCTTGGCTCACTGCAATCTCTGCCTCCTGGGTTCGAGTGATTATTGTGCCTCAGCCTTCTGAGTAGTTGGGACTACAGGGTCCTGCCACCATGACCTGCTAAGTTTTTTTTTTTTTTGCATTTTTAGTAAAGACGGGGTTTCACCATGTTCGCCAGGCTGGTCTTGAACTCCTGACCTCAGGTGATCTGCCTGCCTCGGCCTCCCAAAGTGCTGGGATTACAGGTGTGAGCCACCGTACCCGGCCCAAACCAATTTTTTTTCAAAAAGCTTGAGTAGATAATAGAGGCTTTTGGATTACTCTGTGTATTTTACTCCCTCCATTTGATGTTTAAGCTCTCAGGTTGACCTTTGAGACATAGTACAAAAGGTCTTGTTTGTACAGCTTCATGTAGTTGAATTTAAATGGTTGATGTTATATTTTAACAGTCTCTAAGTTCTGAGAGTTTTTGTACTAGTTAAACAACAGATCCAGCAGCAAGCATCCCTTACTTAGCCAGACGGATAATATTGAAATAATGCAGAGTCATTCTTGTTTATCATCTAGCTTCCAAGAAGCTAGAAATCAACTATTTTCTGATCTTCAGCACCTTTTGTCTGGGCAGCAGTAACCTGTGACCCTGGCATTTTATAATTCTTGTGACTTGGTCATAACCAACATTTGCAGTGGGCGAAGCAACTGCCAGGCCCTGGACTGACTAATGAATACATATTATCTCTAATTCCCACACAGTTCTCCAGAGCAGTTGTTGTTATATCATTTGCTTTACAAATAAGTAAATGGCCTCAGAAAGGTTGAGTAACTAACTTGGTCAGGTGCAGTGGCTCATGCCTGTAATCCCAGCACTTTGGGAGGCCGAGGCGGATGGATCACTTGAGCCCAGGAGTTCGAGACCAGCCTGGGCAACACGGCAAAAGCCTGTCTCTACAAAAAATAACCAGAGTTAGCCAGTGTGTGTGGTGGCACATGCCTGTAGTCCCACCTACTTGGGAGACTGAGGTGGGAGGATTGCCTGAGCCCAGAAAGCTACAGTGAGTCTATAGTGAGGCTACAGTGAACTGTGTTTGAGCCACTGCACCCCAATCTGGGCAACGGAGCGAAACCCTGTCTCAAAAAGAAAAAAAAAGTTGACCGAGCGTGGTGGCTCACACCTGTAATCCCAGCACTTTGGGAGGCCGAGACGGGCGGATCACGAGGTCAGGAATTTGAGACCAGCCTAGCCAATAGGGTGAAACCCCATCTCTACTAAAAATACAAAAATTAGCTGGGCATGGTGGTGTGCACCTGTAGTCCCAGCTACTCGAGAGGCTGAGGCACAAGAATTGCTTGAACCCAGGAGGCGGAGGTTGCAGTGAGCCAAGATCATGCCATTGCACTCCAGCCTGGGCAACAGAGCGAGACTGTCTCAAAAAAAAAAAAAAAAAAAAGAGTTGAGTGACTTACCCTAAGTCAAACAGCTTTCCACACACAAACCTCCAGAGAAGTTGTTATATCATTTACTTACAAACAGGTATGTGGCTCAGAAAGGTTGAGTAACTTGTCCTAGGTCGAACAGCTAGTTAAAGAGAAACTAGCATTCAACCTGGGGCTCCATAGTTAGGATTCAACTTCTTCCCATTATGTTGTGCTGACATCTGAGTACTCTAGAAACTAGTGAAATACTTGTCTTATAAATACCATGTAGAGACAGTATGTCTTTGTCTGTTTGTGCGGCTATAACAAAATACCTGAGATCGAGTAATTTATAAACAACAGAAATGTATTTCTCACAGTTCTGGAGGCTGGGATTTCCAAGATGAAGGTGCTGGCAGGCTTGGTGTCTAGTAAGGCCTGTTGACTGCTTCCGAGGTTGCACCTTGAACTTTGTATTCTCACATGGCAGAAAGGATGGAAGGGGAAAAGGGCCAAAGGCCACATTAAGCTTCTTTGATTTTGTTTTTGATTTTTCTAATTTTTAAAATTTTCAACTAGAGACAGGTTCTCACTTTGTTGGCCAGGCTGCTTTTGAGCTCCTATACTCAAGCAGTTCTCCTGCCTCAGACTCCCAAGGTGATGAAGCCTCTTTATAAGACACAAGGCTTAATTTATTGTTTTTGTGTGGTTTTTTTTGGAGATGAGGTCTTGCTCTGTTGCCCAGGCTAGAGTGGAGTGGTGCAATATTGGCTCACTGCAGCCTGGAACTCCTGGGCTCAAGCAGTACTCTTGTCTTAGCCTCCAGAGTTGCAGGGACTACAGGCGCGTGCCACCGTACCTGGCTAATTTTTAAATTTTTGGTAGAGATGAGATCTCCCTATATTGCCCAGGCTGGTCTTGAATTTCTGGCCTCAAGTGATCTGCCTGCACCAGCTTCTCAGAATGCTGGAATCACAGGCGTGAGCCACTACACTACAGGGGAGGAGCCCTCATGACCACTTAAAGGCCTCACCTCTTAATACTATCACATCGGTTATTAAGTTTTAGCATGTGAATCTGGGGGGCACGTTCAGACCATAGCACCATGGATAGCAGGGAACAAGTATGCCGAGGCTCAGAAGGCCCTTTAAGGGTAGGGTAGAAGGATGTACTTTTTGTTATTGTTGTTCTGTCCCTAAAACATTAAAAAAAAAAAACCTGAAAAAGGAAGCACTGACTTCCTGCCATAATAAAAAGGACCAAAGGAGGTCAAAAATAGAAGCCATTTGTGTTGTGAGGAGGTAGAAATTGCTTTTCATCATAATGGTAAGAGTTCAGGAATAATGCCTGAACTTGGTGTTATTTTATTATTCATTTGTCCCATTTGTCACATGTCCCAGCGTTAGGTATGGGGAGGCTGGCAAAAAAGTAAAACTTGTTCTCTGTCCTTGAGGTACTGACAGTCTAGGGTTTGAGCTCTAAGTTCTACATTATGTTCCCAGAAGGCATGGCGGTGCGCGCGCATGCATGCAGGTAGAGCATGGGCGTCATAGACAAGGCAGCAAGGAGTGCTTTGTTCACATGTACCTTTTGCCTGTAATGCCTTTCACACTTCTTTAATCTCTCCTCTCATTGCTTCCATGAAGCCTTTCCACACCTGTTGTAGCTACAGGTCATTTTCTTCTCTAAAATTCTTATACCCATTGGTACCTTTAATTTGTTATTCATTATCTTTTATAAGATGTTCTATTTCATAATTTCAGTTATTGTCTGTTGCCATTTGAATAGAAAATTTTTTTCATGACGGTTCAGTTCAACTAATGTTTTAATAGGCTGTAATGAGAGGAGAGGAGACAGAAAAAATAAGACACCTCATATACCTTATGTCTTGTACCTGATATCTTCTGGAAGTACTCTAAAGAAAATAAGATAAAGAAAATAAAGAGTGGGAAGACTACTTGTGATTGTGAAGTTAGAGACCTCTTTGAGGAGGTAGTATTTAAGCTGAGCTCTGAATAAGGGTAGGAGTCAGGCATGTGAAGATTTGGTAGCAGGTGGGGCACAGTGGTTCACGCCTGTAATCCCAGCACTTTGAGAGGCTGAGGCAGAAGGATCACTTGGGGCTAGGAGTTTGAGACCAGCCTGGGTAACAGTGAGACCCCATCTCTATGGAAAATAAAAATAAAGTTAGCTGGACGTGGTGGTGCAGGCCTGTAGTCCCAGCTACTGGGAGGCTGAGGTGGATCACTTGTGCCCAGGAGGTGGAGGCTGCAGTGAGCTATGGTCACACCACCGCACTCTAGCCTGGGCGATAGAGTGAGAACTGTTTTAAACAAAAAGATTTGAGGCTGCGGAAACAGTATGTGGAAAGAGCCTAATATAGGAGTGAACTCAGTAAGTGGAGAGGAGCGGGGAGGAGGCTGGTGTCTCGAGCATTTTAAGTGGGGAGGAGATGGTAGAAGTGGAGACTGTATGTAGGGCCTTGAGGCATGGCCAGGAGTTTGGGCTTCATTGTAACTGGGTGAGAATCCATGGAAGGTTTTTAGGTTGTTACTTTTATTTATTTTTTATAGGTAACAGCTATACTGAATGTAACATTTGCATACAGTAAAATTTATTCTTTAAAAGTGTACAAATCAGGGCCGGGTGTGGTGGCTCACTCCTATAATCCCAGCCGAGGTGGGCGGATCATGAGATCAGGAGATTGAGACCATCCTGGCCAACATGGTGAAACCCTGACTATACTAAAAAAAAAAAAAGTGTACAAATCAGAGGTTTTTCTGTATTTTACAGAGTTGTAAAACCATCACCAGTATCTAATTTCATAACATTTTTATTTCCCCAGAAAGAAACTGTGTACCCATTAGCAGTCACTCCCCATTTCCCTCTTGCCCCAGCCCCAGGCAATTACTACTCTAGTTCTGTTTGTTTGTATGGATTTGCCTATTCTGGATAGTTGTATGTTAATATATGTGACTTTTTGTGTCTGGCTGCTTAGCATGTTTTCAAGGTGTATCTATATTGTAGTATGTATCAGTACTTTATTCACTTTTATTGTCAAATAATTTATTGAATGGGTATACCACATTTTGTTTATCCATTCATTCATTAATGGACACTTGGGTTGTTTCCTGCTATGGGACGTTTGTATGTAAGTTTTTGTGTGGATGTAAATGTTCATTTCTCTTGGGTATATACCTAAGAATAGAATACAGGTTCATCTGGTAACTCTATGTTTAATAGTTTGTGGAAGTGCCAAACTGTTATCCAAAGCAGCTGCATCATTTTACCTTCTCACCAGCAATGAATGAAGGTTCCAGTTTCTTCTCATCATTGTCAACTTTTACCTTCTGATAAAACAAAAACTTCAGCCAAGTTTAATTGAGCAATGAATGAGTCACGAATCGGGCAGCCCTCAGAATCACAGCAGATTCATAGAGACTCCAGCACAGCCACATGGTGGAAGAAGATTTACAGACAAAAAAAGAGAAATGACTACAGAAATCGGAAGTGAGATACAGAATGGCTGGATTGGTTACAGCTCGGTGTTTGCCTTATTTGAACACAGAACACTCAGCAGTGTATGAGTGGTTGGAGTATGGTCACTGGGATTGGCCAAGACTCAGCTATTTTTACAGGCGCGTACTCCTAAATTAGGTTTTTAGTCTTATCTACCTAAGCCATGTTGCAGTTTGTCCGCAAGTGTAACCTCCCAATGGGCTCACCTTGCCTGCTGCCTAGACAGAGCTGATTTATCAAGACAGGAATTGCAGTGGAGAAAGAGTAATTCACGCAGACCTGGCTGTATGGGAGACTGGAGTTTTATTATTACTCAAATCAGTCTCCCTGAGCATTCAAGGATCAGAGTTTTTAAAGATAATTTGGTGGGTGGGGCTTGGGAAGTGGGAAGTGCTGATTAGTCAGTTGGAGATGGAATCATAGGGGGTCAAAGTGAGGTTTTCTTGCTGTCTTCTGTTCCTGGGTGGGATGGCAGAACTTGTTGAGCCAGATTATGGGTCTGGGTGGTGTCAGCTGATCCACTGAGTACAGGATCTCCAAAATATCTCAAGAACTGATCTTAGATTTTACAGAATGATGTTATCCCCAGGAGCAATTTGGGGAGGTTTGGACTCTTGGAGCCAGAGGCTGCATGACCCCTAAACTGTAATTTCTAATCTTGTAGCTAATTTGTTAGTCTTGCAAAGGCAGACTGGTCCCCAGGCAAGAAGGGGGTCTTTTCGGGAAAGGGCTGTTATCAGTTTTGTTTCAGAGTCAAACCCATGTACTGAATTCCTTCCCAAAGTTAGTTTGGCCTACACCCAGGAATGAACAAGGGCAGCTTAAAGGTTAGAAGCAAGATGGAGTCGGTTAGGTCTGATTTCTTTCCCTGTCATAATTTCCTCAGTTATAATTTTGCAAAGGCGGTTTCACAAGGACTCAAATACAGAAGTATGGAGTCCTTCTCAGGTCATATTTTGCTTGCTTTAACCACCCCTCACTCCCTCCCTCCCTTTCTCTCTCTTTCGATTTTAACTACCCTGTTGAGTATAAAGTGGTATTTCATTGTGGCTTTGATTTGTATTTGTCTGAGGACTAACAATGCTGAACTTCTTTTCATATGCTTACTGACCATTTGCATATCTTCTTTGGAGAAGTTCCATTCAAATCCTTTGCCCATTTTAATTGGCTCATTTGTCTCCTTATTGAATTCTTTATATATTCTGGATACAAGTCACTTATCAGATACATGATTTACAAATATTTTCTCTTATCCTGTTTCACTTTCTTGATGGCTCCCTTGAGAGCACAAGTTTTTGATTTTGATGAAGTCCAGTTGATCTGTTTTTTCTTTTGTTGCTTATGCTTTTGGTGTCATAGCTAAGACACCATTGCCTAATCCACAGTGTAGCCATTGTTTTTAAACATGGGACTGACATCTGACTCACATTTTGAATAGATCACTCAGGCTATTTGGAAACTGGGGTTGAAAGTTCTACTGTGAAACTAGGGAGAACAGTTAAGAGGCTGTCAGTATTGGCAGACAAATGGGTAGACTTTAAACTTATTAAGCACTTGTAAAATCAGTCTGTTCCAAAAGCATTTTGTTAATCAGAGTAAGAAATGGTCTCTGCCTTCAACAATTTGCAAGATAAAAATACACCTAATTATTTTATAAAGCAAATTATATTGAGTGCTATAAAAATAGGAATGAAAACACTTTTTTAAGAACAGTAGAGGGAAGAGTTACTTGTATGAACTTTTATTAAGTTCATTTAAAAAACCTCTAGTGTCTAACATACAGTGCTTAATAGTTGTTTGTTACACCTCTGGACAGAAGAATTAGAGGGCTTTGGGAAAGATGGCGTTAGAACTGAGCCTTGAAGGATGGGCCAGGTAGTAGTAGGTGGAAACATGTGAAAGCAGGGTATTTTTTGAGACGGAGTCTCGCTTTGTCGCCCAGGCTGGAGTGCAGTGGCCGGCTGTCAGCTCACTGCAAGCTCCGCCTCCCGGGTTTACGCCATTCTCCTGCCTCAGCCTCCCGAGTAGCTGGGACTACAGGCGCCCACCACCTCGCCCGGCTAGTTTTTTGTATTTTTAGTAGAGACGGGGTTTCACCATATTAGCCAGGATGGTCTCGATCTCCTGACCTCGTGATCCGCCCGTCTCGGCCTCCCAAAGTGCTGGGATTACAGGCTTGAGCCACCGCGCCCGGCCACGGGTATTTTTTAATGTAGGGATCATGTCTGTGAGTAGACAATTAAAATTAAGGCAACTTTGTGAGGTGAGATGACACACACCACACCTGTAGTCCCAGCTGCTTGGGAGGCTGAGGCAGCAGGATCACTTGAGCTCAGGAGTTCAAGGCTGTAGTGCATGATGATCCTGCCTGTGAATAGCCACTGCATTCCAGTCTAGGCAACACAGGGAGATCCCATGTCTGGGGGGGAAAAAAAAAAAGGAACCTTCATTGAAACCTAGAGTTGGAGGAATTATAGACAAGAAGCTGGAAATGCCCCTTGGGGCTTACATGTAATTCCAGATTGAGTTCATAGTCGCTCGTGGGTGATGAATGCCTTCCTCAAACTCCTTTTGGTGGCTGTTTTTTGTAGCAGAGTGTGAAGTGGATTGTAGTGGGGGGAAACTGAAGCACAGCTAAGATGGTGCCACAACAGTTTAGATGGGGTCTAAACTGTAACAGTAATGGATAAAAGGGGATGTGAGAGGAGTGGGGGTAGTGATGGCAGTGTCTGATAGGACTGTAGGAGAATGGTGGGTGGGGCAGAGCCAAGTGCTGCCTTTTGAAGGGGTGAACTTGAATGACTGTGCTGGGAAAGTGGTCCCATTTAACACAAGGACGGCAGTCCAGGCAGTCCAGGCGTAAAGAGGATAATGAGCTTAACATACCTGTGAGAAGTTTCAGGTGGAGGTATCTGGTGGCCTTTGGCACAGCAAATGGTAGGCACAGGGAGTTAGCTATATGCTGTAGAGAAAATATAGGTGGACTTTAGAGGCAGGCATAACTCTGGCTCTACCTTTTCCTGGGGGAAGTTAATTAAACTTGATTCCTGAGGGTCAGATGGGGTCGTCTGTGTGAAATGCCTGGCAAGTAGGGGACTTTTCTCTATTGTTTGTTCCCTTCTTTTCTGGAGTCCTAATGCTTTGATTTCATTTATAATCTTCCTTAGTGAATGTGGAGCTTTGAATGGAAGCACTAGCACAATCCAGTGAGATTTAAGCTGTGTGTGCGTGTGTGTGCGCGTGCGTGTGTGTGTGTGTGTGTGTGTGTACCACCCAGCAGAGGCCACACTTGCTCACTGTTTATAAACCCCCTATTAGTTGTGCTGTCCTTCTGTTTTCCCTTGTACTTCTCTTGTGTTCAGTCTTGTCCAAACAAAAATATTTGCATTAAAGTTATGTGTATTCCTCTTTTGGAAGACTCCTTGAATCCATAATTGCTTTTTAAAATTTTTTTTGAAACAGTCTTGCTTTATCTCCCAGGCTGAAGGAATACAGTGGTGTGATCAAGGCTCACTGCAGCTTCAACCTCCCAGACTCCAGCAATCCTCCCACCCCAGCCTCCCGTGTAGCCGAAACTACAGGTGCTTAACACCACACCACCAATTTTAAAGTTCTTTTGAAGACGGGGTCTCACTGTGTTGCCCAAACTGGTCTTGAACTCCTGGACTCAAGCAGTTCTCCTACCTTGGCCTCTCACAGTGTTGGGATTACAGGTGTGAGCCACTGGGGCTGGCCATACTTCCTTTTTACAAATTGTGTCATCTTGGCCAGTGTGGTGGCTCGCTCCTGTAATCCTAGCACTTTGGGAGGCCCAGGTGGGCGGATCACTTGAGGTCAGGAGCTCGAGACCAACCCGGCCAACATGGCGAAACCCTGTCTCTACTAAAAATACAAAAATTAGGTGCGGTGGCTTGCGCTTTTAGTCTCAGCTACTCAGGGGGCTGAGGCAGGAAAATCACTTGAACCTGAAACCGGAAGTTGTAGGGAGCCAAGATCAGACCACTGCACTCCAGCCTGGGTGACAGAGCAAGACTCTGTCTCAAAAAACAAAAACAGAAACAAATTATGTCATCGTTAAGAGGGGCAGTTTTCTAAGTTTTCCTGTTGGTCTAATCGGATGGATTTTTTTTCAGGGCCTTTTAATGTGCTGGGCTGCTGATATATCTGATTCAACTCCTGGTCTGCCTGGTCTGCTTTGTTTTTTGAACTCAGCTGCTTCTGTTTTTTTTCTTCTGCATGACTGTGGTAGAACAGCCAATGTAGTTTACAAGAGAGCTATAAAATATTGATCGCATGTATGAGTACAGTTTCCCAGTTTTCTTAAATGGTAACTATAAATACTGTCTCAGGATATAATTTTGTTTTTCCAAAAGGGAAATAGTTTTTTTTTTTTTTGTTTGTTTGTTTGTTTTTTTTACTTGTGTTACTTTAGTGGCTTAGTTTAGAAAACAAAATCAAGGATCTAGCTTGGAGCACGAAAAAAATGCAAGATCTCCTTTCCGTGGAGCTCAGAGTTCTGTTTTGGTTTTCTAGGGTTCTTAGAGACTAAACACTATGCATAACAATGAATGTGTTAATTTTAATGATTTGTTCCATTTCTTAATGTCTTAGAATTGGAAGGGATTTTAAGTCATTCTGTCCAAGTGGCCATTCTGTGCTGGATCCCTTCTATAGCAGCTGACAGCTAACTCGCCTTCTCTGGAAACAGGCTCTTTCATTGCTGGACAGGTCTAATTGTTGGAAGATTTTTTTCCCCTTATACTGAGATGAAAGCCAGCTCCTTGAAACTGTCATCCATAAACTGTCATCCATTTGTCCAACTTCAGTCTTTTGTTGTCACATAAATTAAATCCACTAGCTCTTCAGATAATTGAAAATAGTTGCTAGGCAGCACTTCTCTGACTTAAGTTGTCTTTTTTTCCACCAAGGAAAATGGCCCCAGTTCTCTCTACCATTCTTCCCATATCATTTCTAATTCTTTTTCAGCCTTTCACCATGACCCTTTTAAATTGCAGTGGCCACCACTAACAACTGGTTAAGTGTGGTAGAACCACTGTAGTAGCTTTAGCAGGTTACTCTGCATTTTTTTTTTTTTTTTTTTGAGACAGAGTTTTACTCTTGTTGCCCAGGCTGGAGTGCAATGGTGTGATCTCAGCTTACTGCAGCCTCTGCCTCCCAGGTTCAAGCTATTCTCCTGCCTCAGCCTCCCAAGTAGCTGGGCTTGCAAGCATGTGCCACCATGCCCAGCTAGTTTTGTGTTTTTAGTAGAGATGAGGTTTTACCATGTTGATCAATCTGGTCTTGAACTCCTGACTTCAGGTGATTCACCCGCCTCGGCCTCCCAAAGTGCTGGGATTACAGATGTGAGTCACTATGCCTGGCCCTGCATATTCTTTTTGTTTGTTTTTGTAAAGATGAGGGTCTCTGTTGTGTTATCTAGGTGGGTCTTGAACTCCTGGCCTCAGGTGATCCCTCCCCCTTAGGCTCCCAAAGTGCTGAGATTATAGGTACCAGCCACCATACTCACCACACCCAGCCACCACACCCAGCCTGCTCTCCATATTCTATTCTCTTTCTAAATAAACACATTATTTGGAAAGTACTTCTGAACATTGTCCTGCAGGCCACACTCTAGCTCAGTTAGTCTCAAAAGCCTACCTACCGTATTTGAGGGTGCATACCAGGGCTGTCTCAGAACCTACCAGCTACTCCAGGACTCAAATCTGTAGTTCTGTCCCTTTGAGTCTGGCCAGAGATTTTCTCCCTTGGCTTATGCTGAAGAGTAAGATGGCTATCTAAAATCAATGGCAGGACAAAAATGCTGGGAGCATGGTGGAAATAACACTTAGCTTAGGCCAGGTATAGTGGCCCACGGCTGTAATCCCAGCTCTTTGGCAGGCTGAGGTGGGAGGACCACTTGAGGCCAGGACTTCTGAGACCAGCCTGGGCAATGTAGCAAGACCCTGTGTCTACAAAAATAAAAACAGCTGGCTGTGGTGGTGTACCCCTGCAGTCCCAGCTACTAGGGTGGATGAGATGGGAGGATTGCCTGAACCCAGGAGTTCAAGGATACAGTGAGCTATGATTGCACCACTGTACCCCAGCCTGGTTGGCAGAGTGAGAACTTGTCTCAAAAAAAAAAAAAAAGAGAAAAGAAAAACTTAGCCTAAATATTGCAAGATACTGTTCAGCAGTGAACAACTCATGACTGAATTTCCCTAAATTATCTTTAATTATAGTTAATTTGGATTGTTTCCACATATCTGGATTTTCTAAAATCCAGAACTGTATTGATTTATACCAAATGACGTGGTGATGCAAAGCTCAGAGAGGTAGTGTGGTTGTGTTTAAGAGTGTAGGCTCTGGATTTAGATCCTGATTTGACCACGCTAGCTCTGTGACCTTCGGCACAGTAGTCGAAGTGTTTTGGGTTTACTCATGTGTAAATGAGAGTAATGGTGGAGCTAGCGCACAGGGTTTTCTAGTATTACACAGATTCATGCATACTGACGGCCTGGGCAGGGCAAGGGGAGTGAAGCTGAGGCACTCTCCTCCAGTGAAGAGTTTAAGGGGGCACCAAAAACACTCAGCAATCAAGATAAATAATAGTTTAATGTGATAAAATGAACAACATACCAAAATTTCAAATAAATTCCAGATCTGGCCTGGTCAGGATGAGGGTGAAGTAAGACTGTCAGACATATGTAGGGTCGGATCCTATTTGCATTTAAACTTTCCATAGTTTTTTTAATCATGGATTTTTTGGGCGTGTTTAAAAGTATTACATTAGGGCCGGGCGCAGTGGCTCAAGCCTGTAATCCTAGCACTTTGGGAGGCCGAGACGGGCGGATCACGAGGTCAGGAGATCGAGACCATCGTGGCTAACCCGGTGAAACCCCGTCTCTACTAAAAAAATACAAAAAACTAGCCGGGCGAGGTGGCGGGCGCCTGTCCCAGTTACTTGGGAGGCTGAGGCAGGAGAATGGCGTGAACCCGGGAGGCGGAGCTTGCAGTGAGCTGAGATCCGGCCACTGCACTCCAGCCCGGGCGACAGAGCGAGACTCCGTCTCAAAAAAAAAAAAAAAAAAAAAAAAAAGTATTACATTAAAGTATTATTTTTTCTTGGTCATTGGTTGGCCGGTTTTGTGTGTGCGTGTGGCCCCTCTTCAATTCTTTGCTCACAGTCCCTCACTTCCTCACCCTAGGGTGGTGTGAGGCCAGTGTATTGGTATTTGTTGTTAGTAGTGATTACCCTAGGGTTAGTTTTGTAGAGGACATGAATTTTAGTGCCTCATGGAAAGTCCTGCCATTCCCCCACCCCCCAGCCCCAGGACATTTTCTGTTAGGTTGTCTCAGAGTCCCAATCCAAATCTCATAATTAAGATCAGTTTTAAGGTATTAGAGGATGTCATTCTTTCTTGTCTTCTGTTAAATGGTGCTTTGAATGTCATGTTTCAAACACTGCTGGAGCTCAGATCCCAGAAAATGAAAAATAGGTGCACTTAGCTTATGCGTAGAGGAGCCTAGCCAAACCAAACAGCACGTTTGAAACATTGCTTTTCCTTTATGGCTGAGATTGTGAAAGACAGCCACAGATGGTGGCTGAGCTCTAGCTGGAACTGCTGTTAGTCGGCGCGAGATGTTCTAAGTGACGGGAGCCAGGAACTCACTGTGGTGTTTCTAGAAGTTAAATTATGATGATAGGATCTTCCTGTAATACTGGTTCTGTTTCTTGCCTTTAGTTATATCTTGGAAATCTGTCACATCGTTAGTGACTGGTGAAAGGCCAAAAAAGTTTGCAGAATCAACTATTTAAAGCTTCGTTCTTGATAGTTCAAGTGTTATGCAAGGCAGAGCAGCCCTCTGTTAAGGGTTTCAGGCTAGGCATCTTCCTTGTTAGGGTGTCATTCCTGTTCTAATTACTGGTCTGTCTTTTCTTCTTCTTCCTTTTTTTTTTTTTTTTTTTTTTTTTGAGACAAGGTCTTGCTTTACTATCCAGGCTGGAGTGCAGTGGCATGATCATAGCTTAGTGCTGCCTCCACCTTTTGCTCAAGAGATCCTCCAGCTTCAGCCTCTTGAGTAGCTGGGACTACAGGCACACGCTACCATGCTTGGTTTGTTTTTGTTTTTGTTTATGTTTTGTACAGATAGGGTCTCACTGTATTGCCCAGGCTGGTCTGGAAGTCCTGGACTCAAGCAGTCTGCTTGCCTCAACCTCCCAAAGTGCTGGGATTACAGGTGTAAATATAGGCCTGTTTTTTTTTTTTTTTTTGGATATAGACTTATTCCGTGTTTCAAAAATAGTTGCTTTTTTATTTATTTATTTTTATTTTATTTATTTTTAAATAATTATTATTATTTTTTGAGACGGAGTCTCCCTCTGTTGCCTAGGCTGGAGTGCAGTGGTACAATCTCCGCACTGCAGCCTCCACCTCCCTGGTCAAGTGATTCTCCCGCTTCAGCCTCCCTGGTAGCTGGGACTACAGGCGCCCGCCATCACACCCGGCTAATTTTGTTTTTTCAGTAGAGACAGGGTTTCACTAAATGGCCAGGCTGGTCTCAAACTCCTGACCTCCTGATCTGCCTGCCTCTGCCTCCCAAAGTGATGGGATTACAGGCGTGAGTCAACACACCCAGCCAATAGTTGCTCTTAAAAGGTCAGGTAAAACGAATGTTGTTGATGCTTTGCCTAAAATACATAGGGCTGAATAGACTGATAATCACCATAGCAGCTATCATTGGATTTTATTAGGTTTAAATTTATCTGAAGATTGTCATGTCTTTAAGTCGCAAAGAAGTGGAATCTAATTATATACTTAGGGCCGGGCATGGTGGCTCGTGCCTGTAATCCCAGCACTTTGGGAGGCTGAAGTGGGTGGATCACTTGAGGTCAGGAGTTTGAGACCAGCCTGGCCAACGTGGTGAAATCCTGTCTCTACTAAAAATAAAAAATTAGCACATGCCTATAATCCCAGCTACTCAGGAGACTGAGACATAAGAATTGCTTGAACCCAGGTGCAGAGGTTAAAGTGAGCCAAGATCGTGCCACTGCACTCCAGCCTGAGCAACAGAGAGAGACTCCATGTCAACTCTCTCTCTATATATATAAAAAATATATTATTATATATTATGTAATATATAATATTTTATATATAGTTGTATAATATGTAATATATATATATTTAAACTCATTCCACTTCCCAAATATATATGTTATATATAATGTTATATAATGTGTGTGTGTGTATATATATATTTGGGAAGTGGAATGTGTTTAAAACGTAAACTTTACGCTTTTTAAAACGTAACTTTTGTTTTTTGACTGATTCCTTGGTGAAGTAGCTCTACTGCACCAATTGATCATCTTTAAAGACTGCAGGTATCTTCTGGTTTAGTGTTAAATGAAAAGAAAAAAGGGAGGGGATATTCTTGTCTCAAATATGTCACCTTCTTTGTACCAGTTTTTAGAGAGCAGCTGTGGCAGCTGCTGAATTATATATGCCTGCTTTGTTTTCCTCCTTTTATTTGGTGCTGGAGAAAGTGTGACAATTTTAAAGTGACTCTAAAATTAGTATATCTGGTGGAGCATTCAATTTCATGCATGTGTTATTTGGAATAGCAATATGGAATCAAATAAGATGCAGAGACTTGGGTATAGAATAAACTTACTGATGGAAATCAAGGGCCTGATGCACTGCAGGCAGTTTGATTTATGATGGAAACACCCTCAGATATCCAGGAACTCATATTGGAATAGAGACAACTGTGGGAATAGATTGTCCTACCCAGAAAGCAAAATCTGGCAGAGTTTGAGGTTTCCTATTGGGTAATTTTATTAGCTCGTTTTTAGATTAATTAGTAGAGTAAGACTTCCAGAGTTGCAAGATGAAACCCAATGCTTTCTTCTCTTCCTCGTTACTATTTCTACTTCTGGGCCATCTTGGCCAGCAAGAGCTTTTCTATTTATTTATTTATTTATTTATTTATTTATTTATTTATTTATTTATTTGAACTCTCACTCTGTTGCCCAGGCTGGGGTGCAATGGCATGATCTGTGCTCACTGCAACCTCCGCCTTCTGAGTTCAAGCGATTCTCCTGTCTCAGCCTCTCGGGTAGTTGGGATTGCAGGCATGTACCACCATGCCTGGCTAATTTTTTGCATTTTTAATAGAGACGGGGTTTCACAATGTTGGCCAGGCTGGTCTCGAACGCCTGACCTCAAGTGAGCCACCTGTCTTGGCCTCCCAAAGTGCTGGGATTACAGGCGTGAGCCACCACGCCCGGCCTAGCAAGAGATTTTTGAACCACAAATCTTGGTTGTCAGTACTGAATCATTATGGTGTGTGGCATGGTAGTGGCTACACCATATGGGAGTAGATGTGTTCTCATGGTGGAGGTTATTAGTGACCCTGGGTGACAGTCTGTGGCACCTGGCTTGCACCACAGAGTTAACATACAACTTTCTCACTTAACAGGAGATCAGCTGTCCCTGTCTCCTGTTTTATCTGCCAAATTAGAAAGACTCGGGCCCTCATCCTTTACTCAGTGGCTTCACAGCCCTCCACACCACATCTCTAGTACTGGGTATTCTCCTTGGTCACCTCTTCCTCAGATTGCATGCTTCTGTAATTTTT
Source organism: Macaca thibetana thibetana (assembly GCF_024542745.1). NCBI lineage: Eukaryota > Metazoa > Chordata > Mammalia > Primates > Cercopithecidae > Macaca > Macaca thibetana. The sequence continues at coordinate 64,421,141 of NC_065578.1, forward strand.
CACTTCTGCCTTTCAGTCTTTCCTTGGAAAGGCTGCCCTTTCTGTATGACTTCATCCCATGTTGGACCCAACCCTTCTTCTTTCCTTCTCCCAAAGCACTACTCATACCTGTAATCCCAGTACTGTGGAAGGCCAAGGTGGGCAGATCGCTTGTGCTCAGGAGTTCGAGATCAGCCTGGGCAGCATGGTGGAACCTCGTCTCTACACAATACAAAAAAATTAGCCAGGCGTGGTGACACACGCCTACAGTCCCAGCTACTTAGGAGACTGAGGGTGGCAGGATCCCCTGAACCCGGGAAGTCGAGGATGCAGTGAGGCATAATCGTGCCACTACCCTCCAGTCTGGGTAACAAAGTGAGAGCCCGTCTCAAAAAAAAAAAAAAAAAAAAGACTACTTAGGTAAGTTGGTTGTATTAAGGTTTGGGGTGATGGGGATTAAAGTCTGGTGCAAGGAACTTGACATGGCGGGTTAGACACCAGTGTCCTAAAAACCTATCAGCCATTCCCCACACACCCCTTCAGCCACTGCCTGCCCCTCCCCTGGCTTAGGTTCAGCTCATTGATTTCTTGCTCTTTCCCCTTCTGGAGATTCTGTTCTTTTTCTGTCTCTCAGCTTTCAATCCTCCAATACCAGAAGGATTTGGCTTTCTAATCCAGAAGGTTTCCCTCTTCACCCTCAATCCCCCAAATAAACCCTAGCCTTTTTTTTTTTTTTTTTTTTTTTTTTTTTTTTTTTTTTTTTTTTTTTTGAGACGGAGTCTCGCTCTGTCGCCCAGGCTGGAGTGCAGTGGCCAGATCTCAGCTCACTGCAAGCTCCGCCTCCCGGGTTCACGCCATTCTCCTGCCTCAGCCTCCCGAGTAGCTGGGACCACAGGCGCCGCCACCTCGCCCGGCTAATTTTTTGTGTTTTTAGTAGAGACGGGGTTTCGCCGTGTTAGCCAGGATGGTCTCGATCTCCTGACCTTGTGATCCGCCCGTCTCGGCCTCCCAAAGTGCTGGGATTACAGGCTTGAGCCACCGCGCCCGGCCCCTAGCCTTAACTTTATTGATCCAAAAACTCATTAAATTGTTTTTCCTGAATGAAGGGCCCAGAACAAAGCATAGGCAGATGTTTTGACACTCTAGTTGGTTTTTTTCCAACCTGATTAAATTTTTAGGTGAAGTTTATTTTCCCCCAAGTCTCTCTAAGAATGCAAGGAACTTGTTTCCTTAATTCAGAGACTGAGTTTTCTTAATTTTCTTTCCTAAATTCAGAGACTGAATTTCCCTTTGTCAAAGACAGACCCTCGAGTGTCAGGGATTATTATTATTTTTTTTCTTGGCTACAATTTGCCTTCTTTTTTCTTTTTCCATTCTTCATTTACTCACTTAATTTAAAATTTTGTACTTATGGGATCCTTTGCTCCCTGATCCTTTGTTTAAGTCACTCAGCACAACAAGACCTGTCCTTGAGATGTTCTCGTTCACAAGGGGACAGGGACTGATGGTTGAACAAAGAATTACGGTGTGAGAGAAATTGCTTGAGGAAGTGAGGGAAGGCTTTGGACCCAGGGTCTAGGGAGCCACTTGCTGTAGGACACGTGTTAAGAGTTCAGGCTTTGGAACCACATTGCCTGGGAAGCCAGCCAGGCAAGTTACTCAAACACTTTCTATTTCTTTAACCACAAACCAAGAATAATAATGGTACTACTTCATACGGTTGTTGAAAGAATTAATTGAGATAATACGTACAAGGGATTATAAAAAGACTTGGCCCAATATTTGCTTATTTATTTTTTCTTTTAAAATTTTTATGGATATTTATTTTTAATGTGCTTCACAGTAGGAATGAGCTTAACCCTGCAGTTACGTGAAACACATTTTAATAATTTATAATATTTTCTCTTTTTGTGTGCCAAACACTTTTTATTTTAAACAACCAAAATAGTGGTCATGACCTTAATTTGACAACCCACGGTCCAGTACTTCCTAAGTGTTTCATTACTGTTGCTACTGGTATCGTTCTTGCTAGCTGTTGAAGGATGATTGCGTGTTGGCCCGCTCAGTGGACCGCTTGACCTTGCTGAGAGCTGAGGAGGTCCTGTCAGAAGAGTGTCCGCATCAGCTCCCTCCCTGTTCCCGTTTCCCTTCAGGAGGTTGCTGAGCAGCACACATTTTTGGAGCCCTTGCTGTAGTTCTCTAACAGGGCATTGCCAGAGTTACTACAGAGAGAGAGAGGGAAGACTCTCATGGGCAGCAGTAGCAATCCATCCTGTGTGAGCAGATGGCACTGGAGAATAGCAGCCTTGCTTCTGCTGAGCTGCAGCCAAGATCCTGCTCAGGGAGGCAGCCAACAAGGTGCACGGCACAGCCGGATAGATTCACACTCCGGGCCTTGTGCAATGGCAAGGAATTACTATTTGTGTTGCTTTAAAAGTGACATTCGTCCTTATCCTCTGAATGCAGCTAGTACTTGGGCTATGCTCAGGTTACAGGGAGGCTGTTCTGTGGTTTTTACAGAGTAAGAAAATCCAGAGGTCCCCTGAGATTTCCAGTGTAATCCTACTCTGTAGGGCTGAAAGTGCCTGCTAGAGTGGATACCAAGGCAGATTTGCAGAACATGAGCTTGAGGAGACGGTTAAACATTCTGGGTTTAAAACTCTTCTGTGATTTTGGCAAATCTTTCAGATTACTTGCCGTTTTCCTATTTGCTCCCTTGCCCAACTTCTGTTGCATTCATCCCAATCTGCTTTTCTCCTCTGCTGCTTATATAAAGCCGCATGTGGTGTTACACCAGATGTTCATGGTGTGTTTATGAATGCATGTGTTCCTATCCTAGGCCAAGAAAATACTCTTGACGTAGGACGTCCAAAATTTTTTGGCTTATGAAGCTCCAGTATCTTTTACTTTCATGACTTATTTAGTTTTAAAAGAAGGTTACTGTACTGTTTTATTCTTTGAATAAATATGAAGGATCAAATAATAATTGATTTGCTGGAGGAATGAGAAAACCTAAGGAGAAAGAATTGGCTGGATATCCTTTGTGCTTAGAGATTGGATCACCTTCTTTTTCAGTAATGCCAGCCCCTCCCCTACCCAAAGTCATGGCTGTTGTCCATGCATCTTTTTATCTTGGCTATTATAGAAACATACCCACTGCCAACACATTTCTGGACCCTGGATACAAAATTAGACTAAGTGAATATAAATATCCAGTCTGGCTAGAGAGAAAAGAGTGAAGAGGCCTCACAAAGCATTGGCCCTTATTCTCAGGAAGTGTTCTAGGGAAGGAATGGTAAAAAGAACACTAACTGATGATTCAGGCCTGAGTTCCCGTCCTGACTCCCACCCTCACGTTTAGAATGGTCATGATGATCAGTTGCTTTCGCTGCCCGTAAATGCCGGGAGACTCTTAGTCTGTAAAGTCCCCTCCTCACCACAGAGATGGAACCTTTGTGGTTTAAGGGAAGCTAGTGTGGGGAGGCTAGTCCTCTACCCTTCACACAAGGCCCCAAATGCAGGGAATTGAAGTGCCACCGCAGAGACTGCAGAGGTCCAACGGTCTACCTCTTTCTTGCAGATGAGGAAACTTGAGGCCATGGTAAGTGAAATACGTTGCTGTGTTCAGAGTCCTGTGGGCAGTGAGTTGAAAGCAGAACAAAGAGCTGGGACTCCTGATTCCCAGCCTGGCAGTAGTAGTTCCTGGTATCATATATGCCATTGCCTCGGTGTGAAGCCGTTCCAGTGTGTCAATGTTTTTAAAAAGGGATTGTCCCTTGATAAAATGCAGATGTCAGGAAATAAATCACATTACAAATTCTTTTATTTTTAATCTCACAATTAGTGATTAAGAGATGTGCATTTGTACTTTTGAGCTCAAATCTAGGTTAAATAATTTTTCATTTTACTATTAATCTGCTTTTGACTTAGGTAATAATCGATTGTGCAGATCACAGATTTGAGTAATGTTGGCTACAACTTCCTTTGGTTGAAGACCAACAATAATTGCCCCTATCGTGAGCTAAATATTGCAGACTAAATGGCAAAGGAAAGGTATTGAAGACAGATGTATTCCATGTGAGGTCTCTTTTCCCTCAGAGACCAGTGATTGGTGACTTGATGCCACGAGCATACTAGTCTAATGACCAAAGGAACAAAAATGAGTAGGATTATAGTCTTCATGATTTCAAAGTTTTAAAAATTATATTAAATAAGGTGTAAACCTGTCTTTGTTACCTTCTTTAGAAATAGCTTACAAATCTCTACTGGCTTGGGGTTTATTAGGACACTTTTAGGGTAAAGTTTATCTGTGTCACACAGACACTCAGGAAAGATGGCTCAAAGAGAAGCAGTTGGGCTTTGTTGGTGAAGCCTTGTACAACCTCCCTTGAGGTGACTTCCATGTACCTATATGTTAAAAACGGTAAATCATTTCCTTAATGCTAACCTTTCTGCTGCTTCTGTCAGAGAATACTTTGGAATCCTAATCTCAGAAATCTTTCAGAGTTGACTCATGCGTTTTGTGGGTGTTTAAGAATGTCAGATAGCTTCAGGAGGAGCAAGCATCCACTTGTGGGAACAGATCCTTCCTTGTTAAGAAATTAGGCTTGGGATCCAAACACAACCTGTGGTAATGATCTTTCTGCACCAACTTGTGTAGACTGAAGCAATAGTTGTGAGCACCAAGGGCAATATGCACCAAATGTCCACTTATGTAGTCTAATCAGGTAAAAGAATGCTTAATTCAGTAATTTTCCTCAGTTGTTCAAGGCTTGCCAAAGAATCAGACTATAAGATAGCATTTAAAGAAACCATTGCTGCACATGATGTTTCATTTGTTGAGAAGGCTTTTCTGAGTCTTAATTGCCTGAAAGTCATGACCGTGACTGTCAGGGGTGAACGATACAATACGTAAGATATGGTAAAGGGTGTAGTGAGAAGTTTATCTAATAATTTGTAGGGTCCTATGGATAGGAAGGTGGAAGAGTTTAGAGGTATGATACTTCTTCATCTCAAGTAGAGTGGCTCTCGCTTGACTGTTAAGATAGCCTCTGGCCTCAAGGGGATGATAATCTGCTCTGGAGGATTTGTAAACAATGTCTGCTCCACTGGAGGAGTGAAATGTCAGGTAAAGGTACAAGGCCACTGCATATGATTGTACAAATCGTGACCTGTCGGGGGGAACCTGGCTAAGGGGTGTGCGGGGCCTGCAGTCCAACCCTGGTTCTGCCCACCAAGTGTTCCCAGGCACACGGCTGAGTCTGCCTGGAGAAATGAGCATCTTGAAATGTGTGCATAGTCACAGTGTGTTTACTCAGCTGGGGGCCCACAGGGCTGCCTCTGCCCACAGGGAACACCTCTGTAGTACAGACACTGAATGGACTAGCTTTAGCCCATGTGCTGGTGGATTACAGAAGTGGGGATTAACTCTCAAGGTAAGATAGGAGAAAAATGATCCGCGAAAGCTTCTTGGAGGAACACACAAACTGAAGGGTGTTTCTTCCAGCCAACTTTTCCTAGCCCTTCAGAAGCCCAACTCCAGTGTGGTAAGCTTCTTTCGGACCTGAGGTCAGATTGGAGTGTCCACCTCTGTGTTCTGTACTGTCTTTCCTCCACGAGTCTGTAGATTGTGGTAGGGTAGGAACCACAGTTGCACTTGACTCTGTGCCTGGCACAGATACGGGGTCGAAGGATGAACGATAAGGAAATGAGGGTGGGAGGTAAGGTTGAGAAGTAGTTTCTGGCTAGATCAGAGAGACTTTGAATGCTATCCTAAGGAGTATTCATCCATGCCATCCGACAAACCAAGGAACACACTGTGGTGTCAGCAAGATAGTGACTTGTGCCACCTTGTGTTTTCAGAAGGTCTCTCTTGGAGTTGTGTCTAGGATGGATTGGGGGAGGGAGAAGGTCTGGGAGAGAGGAAAGGAAGCTGACTGGTGAGAAGGTATGGAATTAAAGGATGCTTATAGTTTGGTAGGAAGCAGCCACATAGAAACTAAGTTTTTAGTTAGTTAGAGATACAGTACCTAAAGGAAGTGGTGGTTATACAGAGCAGAACCAGGTATTTCCTTACAGTCATCAGCTCAGTTCTTTAGTAAGAACCTATCCCTTTTATACAGGTGCTAGCATCATGTTTCAGCAGGGTGTACGCTAACATGCAAAATATTTCTGTTCAAGGAAATGCTCACAAACATTAAGAAGCAGCATGTAGTGATTAAGAAAATGAACTGGGGCCAACTTGCTTGAAGTTGAGTCTAGGCTGTATAACATTAACTCAGTTACTTTGGGTAAGTTACTTAATCTCTCTGTTTCAGTTTCCTCATCTAAGAAATAAGGAATATTATACCCTAGACTTCATAGATATTTGTGAGCATTTGATGAGTTCATGTATACAAACTTTCTAGAATTGGCCAGGTGCGGTGGCTCATGCCTGTAATCCCAGCACTTTAGGAGGCCCAGGCAGGAAGAGCCCTTGAACTCAAGAGTTTGAGACCAACCTGGGCAACATGATGAGACCCCATCTCTACAAAAAAAAAAATTAGCCAGGCATGGTGGCATGTGCCTGTAGTCTCAGCTACTCTGGAGGCTGAGGTGGGAGAATTGCTTGAGTCTGGGAGGTGAAGGCTGCAGTGAGCTGTGATCACACCACTGCACTTCAGCCTCAGTGACAGAGTGAGACCCTGTCTCCAAAACAAGAACAAAAAAGAAATGGTCTAGAACAACCCTTGGCACATAGAAACAAATACTTAGATCTCCATGTTCTTGAATGAAATTTGCAAGCAGCATCATTCCAAGTCCTTTATACATATTATGTTAATCACATACAACTTTCAAAACAACCCTGAGTGATATTATTCCCGTTTTATTGATGAAGAAACTGAGGCACAAACTTGACTGAGGCAAAAATATACATGACAGAACTCTTATAGCCTTTAAGTACTGGTGCCAGGATTTGAACTCAGTCAGTCTGGCTCTGAAGAGTATGTACTTGACCAATTATACTGGATTCAGAATTTTCTTTGGGCCTGGCACTGGGGCTCATGTCTGTAATCCCACCACTTTGGGAGGCTGAGGCAGGAGGATCACTTGAAGTCAGGAGTTCGAGACCAGCCTGGGCAACAAGGTGAAACCCCATGTCTACTAAAAATACAAAAACTGGGGCTCATGTCTGTAATCCCACCACTTTGGGAGGCTGAGGCAGGAGGATCACTTGAAGTCAGGAGTTCGAGACCAGCCTGGGCAACAAGGTGAAACCCCATGTCTACTAAAAATACAAAAACTGGGGCTCATGTCTGTAATCCCACCACTTTGGGAGGCTGAGGCAGGAGGATCACTTGAAGTCAGGAGTTCGAGACCAGCCTGGGCAACAAGGTGAAACCCCATGTCTACTAAAAATACAAAAACTGGGGCTCATGTCTGTAATCCCACCACTTTGGGAGGCTGAGGCAGGAGGATCACTTGAAGTCAGGAGTTCGAGACCAGCCTGGGCAACAAGGTGAAACCCCATGTCTACTAAAAATACAAAAACTGGGGCTCATGTCTGTAATCCCACCACTTTGGGAGGCTGAGGCAGGAGGATCACTTGAAGTCAGGAGTTCGAGACCAGCCTGGGCAACAAGGTGAAACCCCATGTCTACTAAAAATACAAAAACTGGGGCTCATGTCTGTAATCCCACCACTTTGGGAGGCTGAGGTAGGAGGGTCACTTGAAGTCAGGAGTTCGAGACCAGCCTGGGCAACAAGGTGAAACCCCATGTCTACTAAAAATACAAAAACTGGGGCTCATGTCTGTAATCCCACCACTTTGGGAGGCTGAGGTAGGAGGGTCACTTGAAGTCAGGAGTTCGAGACCAGCCTGGGCAACAAGGTGAAACCCCATGTCTACTAAAAATACGAAAATTAGCTGGGCATGATGGCACGCACCTGTGGTCCCAGCTACTCAGGAGGCTGAGGTGTTTTCTTCATAGTTACCCATAGCAAGTGCCAGGGAGTGATTTAAAACTGTATTTTTGGTGTGAAGGAAAAGAAGGTCAAGCTTTGAACAAAAACCAATTGAAGGGTGGATACTGGATGTCTGAAATGAGTCACTTAAGTGCCAAAATGCCTTAAATTTAAGAGTTTCTGCCGTAATTTCTGCCTCTAAAGGACTTTGACATCTATTTTTTTAACCAAGGTTTTTTATTTTTTAAAGCTTATTTTCTTATTGGAAGAGATTCATCAAAGTGATATTAGGGATAATTTATAGAATGAAGTTTTTCTTCACTGTATTTTTTTTCCCCCCAAATAACTACTTTAGTGCCAAAATACTCTTACAAGTGGGGAGATAAAGAACTTGCAGTTTGAAGAATCACAAAGCTATACAGTTCATCTTTGACCAGGCCCCTTGATGCATGTATGTGTGTGTGCATGTGCGCGCACACATGTGCACTGCTGTTATTAGTGGTATTTTGGTGAAGGGATGATACCAGGGTGAGCAAGCCTTCTCCTAGTTCTGTCCCATACACACAGTCTGATACTTCACGGTAGAGCAGTCTTACAACGGACTTGAGCTCGTTTACAGGGGTCTTTCACTCTCAGCATTTTCTGTAGAACAATGAAAAGAACATTGAGTAATTATCTCTTTCTGGTGACTTAGCCAGGCATCTTGGAAATTTGCTGTTTTGTGAACATTCCTTCAGCTCTGTCTTGTGTATCTAGTTTGCCTTCACTTTACAGACGGTCAGAACAAAAAGGTAATACAGATGTGTGGGTATATGTGTGCTACAAAGGATAACAATTTTGTATCTCCCACCCAGCCCAAGAAACAGAATGGTATCAGTACCCTTGAAGCCCCCATAGCTCCTTTCTCCATCTCTCTCCTCCAGCACTATCCTGCATCTTGTAATTATTCTCTTGCTTTACCATATACTTTTGTATATGCATGTAGCCCTCAACATTATATTGTATAATTCTGTGTTAGACTTTTACATAAACTGGCAGGCTCGTAAGGCAAAAAACTATAGAATTAAGCCTCTTTTTTGAGACACAGTCTTGCTGTGTCGCCCAGACTGCAGTGCAATGGCGCGATCTCAGCTCACTGCTACCTCCGCCTCCTGAGTTCAAATGATTCTCCTGCCTCAGCCTCCCAAGTAGCTGGGACTACAAGCGTGTGCCACCATGCCCAGCTAAGTTTTGTATTTTTAGCAGAGACAGGGATTCGCCATTGTTGGCCAGGCTGGTGTCAAACTCCTGACCTCAAGTGATCCGTCTGCCTCGTCCTCCCAAAGCGCTGGGATTACAGGTGTGAGCCACTGTGACCGGCCAGAATTAAGCCTTTATTATTTTTATTTTGGGGTTGTGCCAGTAAATGATAGGAAGCCATTGTTATAACTTGACCTTATTTTGATAGGCCAAGTTGTCATCTGTTTGATGTCACCTGGCCAAGCAATCTGAAGACAATCACAGATAACTTTTTTTTTTTTTTTTTTTTTGAGACGGAGTCTCGCTCTGTCGCCCAGGCTGGAGTGCAGTGGCCGGATCTCAGCTCACTGCAAGCTCCGCCTCCCGGGTTTACGCCATTCTCCTGCCTCAGCCTCCTGAGTAGCTGGGACTACAGGCGCCCGCCACCTCGCCCGGCTAGTTTTTTTGTATTTTGTAGTAGAGACGGGGTTTCACCGTGCTCGCCAGGATGGTCTTGATCTCCTGACCTCATGATCCACCCGTCTCGGCCTCCCAAAGTGCTGGGATTACAGGTTTGAGCCACCATGCCCGGCCACAGATAACTTCTGATGCCCCCTCCCTTTGTGGTTTCTCTGACACTTAGGAAAATGTGCCACAGCCTGGCACAGAGTAGTTGCTCAGTAAATTTTTTATTTTTTAGAGGCAGGAGTGCCTCTCTCTGTTGCCCAGGCTGGAGTGCGGTGGCGCAGCCATAGCTTGCTGCACCCTGGAAATCCTGGGCTCAAGTGATCCTCCCACATGAGTCTCCGGAGTCGCTGGGACTACAGGTGTGTGCCACCATGCCTGGCTAATTTTACATTTTTTATTGAAATGGGGTCTTGCTATTAATATGTTGCCCCGGTTGGTCTTGAATTCCTGGCCTCAATGGATCTTCCCGTCTTGGCCTCTCAAAGTGTTGGGATTACTGGTGTGAGCTACCACACTCAGTTCAAGGGTACGATGTTTGTATCTTGAGTGCCTTGTGTGGTACCTGGTGCATAGATTTGCAGAAAATTTTTGTTGGAGAAGTGGTGTGTTCAGAGAGTTTTCAGCTGTGGTTCTGAGTAATTGGAGTGGCTTTGGAATCGAGGTGATGATCTGGGGTGAAACAGGAGTAGCTCTCTCATAGGTCATTGCATGGCTGACTTTTCCTTTCCTGAGTCACAAAACACACTTGTCATTGTCCTTTTGCTGGCCTTGCCTGCATTACTTACTGAAAAAAGAATATGACAAAGAGAGAAATAAGACATTCAGATAAAAAAAAAAAAGAAAAAAAAAGACCTCATTTGCCTTTGCTTAAAGCATTAGTAGTTGAGATTTGATCCTGAGATGCTTTCATTCCAGTTGATGGATTTTACCTAACTAAAGTCAATTATTTTGAGGTGTTAATCACCACTTTTATTAAAACAAATCTTTTTGTCTCCAGTGTCAAGAAACTAAGGTAACCTAGTTGACTTTCTGTAACCCTGGACTAGTATTTTAGAGATAATCTCTTCAGTAGTGAAAGGTGAATTGGCTGGCAGATTCAATGTTTGACTAAATGCTTTCATTTAACTTCTGACCTACAGCCTATTCCTATTTCATAATGTATTTATGTAGAACTGTATTGGCAGTGTAAGAGCCTCTCTACCTTAATTGTGATAACTACTGGCTGTTTAATTTTTCTGCCTGACACAGAGTAAAATTCCATAAACTTTTGCTATTGAAAGCTTTTGGTGGATTAGCACCCAATCCCAGTGATTGGGATTCTAAGCTCTGGAACAGACCTCATGCTAGATTGATATAGGGCCTGGCACATAGATGCTTAATAAATATCAGCTGAATGAGTATTTAGTGGATTTAAAGAGTATTCAAACCACAAAACTAACCATACCCTATATTATCAGAGGGAACAGTGTACCTTTTTTTTTTTCCTTCCTATTTCAGGACCAAAATCAACCTTTTCTATTTTGGATCTTTATTTATTTTTTCTTTCCTTTGTTTTGTTTTGTTTTGTTTTGAGTCAGAGTCTTGCTTTGTTGCCCAAGCTAGAGTGAAGTGGCGTTATCTCGGCTCATTGCAACCTTCACGTCCTGGCTTCCAGCGATTCTCATGCCTCAGCCTCCAGAGTAGCTGGGACTGCAGGTGCACACCATCACGTCCAGCTAATTTTTTGTATTTTTGGAGGTTTTGCCATGTTGGCCAGTCTGGTCATGAACTCCTGAGCTCAGGCAACCCACCCAACCTTGGCCTCCCAAGGTGCTGGGATTACAGGCGTGAGCCACCGTGCCCCGCCAATATTTATTTCTTTTTGAGAGTCATTCAGTCCATGCAGTGTTTGTGCTGACTGTCCTGAGTATTTAGGGTTGCTGTAGAGTGGATTTTGTGCTATATAAATATCCGTGTGTGTGTGTGTGTGTGTGTGTGTGTGTGATTTTGTGCTATATAAATATCCGTGTGTGTGTGTGTGTGTGTGTGTGTGTTCTCATGGTTTTTCTAAAGAAATGTCATCTGCTTATTGGCTCTTCAACTTAGAGGTATTTTCTTTTTAACCAGCCTTAAGATGATGCAGAATGTAAGTCCAACATCCTACTCCTTCAGCAGTTGACAGTGTTTTGGCATATGTGCTGCCCTGAATACAGTGATTTATTTCAGTCTGTTGATGTAAATGTGGACCGTTTTAATGTGTAGGAATTGAGGCTAACAAAATGTCTTTCCATATCCTGGAAGCATGAATTTTGGAGAGATGACCAACTTAATAGATAGTCTTAAGTTTTGTGTTATCGTATAATTTTAAATGCAGTATTATCTTAAAATGCACAGTTTAATAGATAGTCTTAAATTCTGAAAATTTGTATATTATCTGATCTAGTTAGAAATTGAAAATGTATATTTCCCAAGGTTACCAAGATTGTATCTATTTGAATTTAGCAGTGATTGAATGAAATAGGTTGTTAAGATGAATTGCCACAAAATTCATATTGTTGTAAGATAGGTGGAACATTGATTTTCTTCTACTATACTTCACATTGTGGATGATACCATCCATCTATCTTTCTCTCTATATGAACACATAATTTTGTTATATGTAATGTTTATAATCTGACACTTCATCTTTCCCTTTCTGAAAAAATTCTTTTATTTGTCACCTTAATCAATGGTGTTTTGTTTAATCTCATAAACACATGATGGATTTATTTGTTGGTTTTGTTGTGAAACTTAAGAAAAAGGCAAAGATAGTGGCCTATTTGGGACACCTTGTATTTATTACACTTATTTGAAACCTTTCTAGTGCTTTCTGAATTATTTGTGTGTGTGATGTGTGTGTTTGTGAACACACTCAGGATTCAGAAGCTGCGTGGGACCACGTATGTGTGTCCACAGCCCTTCTTTGGAATACTGCTTCAGAAATTAGAGCAGGTATGTCCATGCATGCTATCATCCGTATTTAATGATGCTGCTTTCTCTTCCAAGCAAACTGACAAGGGCAGATGAAGGTCCAGTTTTCCGAAATGGGCCTCAGTCTTCTGACATGATGTTTTACTGCAGTTTGCTGTTGTCATGAGGTCTTCATTCAGATGCGGATATGTTAAGGTCATTTTGCTTTGTCTGGGGATCTTTCTGGGTTTTCATGGTGGAGATTGAGATATGTGGGACAAGTTTGATCTTCTCTCAGGTTAGAGGACATGTTGCTTGCCCTGCTTCAGAGAAGAGCCAAAGCTGGCAGGAATGGCTGCAAAAGTATGCTGCACTTAGATCATTCAATTAGTAAATTGGAGTAAGATGCCTTTGGAAGTCTTCCACAGAGTTATTTTAAACTTGGGGTCATACTGCTTGTGTTGGATTAACTCAAGGTTCTCTCTCAAGGGGCACATAAAGATTTTCCTCCACTGCTTCTGCTTTATTTAGTTCAGGCCTTCATCTTGTGCTTGGATTATTATTGCAGCCCCTTTTCTTCTACCATGCCACCTACATCCAAATGTCACATTGCCATGGGCCTGCGACCTGTGTAGACATGTAAGGCCCTGTGCTTAGTTTAGTGCTATGCTGTTGTCACCTTGAAATTCTTCATTTTCCAACAAGAGGAACATTTTCAATTTGTACTAGGCCCTACAATTTCAGTAGCTGGTCTTGGCTCTACGAATAGCATTTCTAAAACTACCTACTTAAAATTCCTCAAAGTTCACGCTCCGTATCCTGCCCATCCAGCACCATCTCTTAGTGGTGCGCTTTTCTTTGACTGTTAGTGCTTGAAGACGTTCTTCCAGGTGTACCAAATGGCCCCACACCTGTGTAACATTTGCTGTTGCTGTTTCCTTCTTCTCATTTCCCCTACCCCAACTAGTTCACTTCTATTCCTATTCATGTTTTGAAATGCTGAAGAAATGAGACTGGGCTGTGAAACCTAATATGACCTTCTTTTTTTTTTTGAGATGGAGTCTTGCTCTGTCACCCAGGCTGGTGTGATCTTGGCTCACTGTAACCTTCACCTCTTGGACTCAAGCTTTTCTGCCTCAGCTTCCCGAGTAGCTGGGATTACAGACAGGCATACGCCACTGTGGCCGGTGAATTTTTATATTTTTAGTAGAGACAGGGTTTCTCCATGTTGGTCAGGCTAGTCTCAAACTCCTGACCTCAGGTAATCCGCCCACCTCGGCCTCCCAAAGTGCTGGGATTACAGGTATGAGCTACTGTGCCTGGCCTAATATGACCATCTTAACTAGTCATGATCACACTTTGCTTGTATTATACCTCTTTTCTAAAGGTTGCTATCTGGTGAGGTTGGGCCATATTTGATTTTGGGATAATGATTCTATGGTAACTCTCCAAGATGATCAGATTGATTTTTGCAAGGTAAAAGAAAATTCTCTTATCTTCAGGTGTTCATTCATGCAACTTATTTTTTAAATTTTTTTAATTTTGATTTAATTGTTTGAGACAGAGTCTCACTCTGTCGCCCAGGCTGTAGTACAGTGGTGCAGTCTCAGCTCACTGCAACCTCTGCCTCTTGGGTTCAAACTATTCTTGTGCCTTAGCCTCCCAAGTAGCTGAGATTACAGGCATGCATCACCATGCAGCTACTTTTTTGTATTTTTAGTTGGGCGACTGTGTTGCCCAGGCTGGTCTCAAACTCCTGGCCGCAAGTGATCCGCGCCCCCTTGGCCTCCCAAAGCGCTGGGTTTACAGGCATGAGCCATCATCCTGGCCCATGCAACACATTTTTATGGGGCATCTAATATATGCCAGACTATATTTTAAGCACTGAGGATGTGGCATTGAACAAACTATTTTAACTTTTCCTTCATTGAGCTGATAATTTCTAGTAGAGGGGGCAGAAAGTGAATGAAAAAATACCTCAATATGTAATTAGATCTGGAGTTCTAGAAAACAATGCAGAATACACATTTTGGTCTTTCACCTTGGAAGATGTATATTGTTTATCTACCTTAAAGTTTGGTGGATGAGACTAAGAATGGGGCTCTCGGCCTAGCGTGACTATTGCAGAGTGGGACAGCACCCAAGTTGCCAGTTACTCCATGCATCTTTTCTGATAGTGATTGTTTAGACATAGAACATAGATACCACCCAGGTATTACCCAAGAGAACTGAAAACATACACTCACACGATGTATATGAACATTCACTGCATTGTTATTCATAATAGCCAAAAAGTAGAAACAACCCAAATATCCATTATATATATGAATAAAATGTGGTATAACCATACAATGAAATGTTATTTAGCTATAAAAAGGAGTGAAATATGGATATGTGGTACATGGAAAACATTATGCTAAGTGAAAGAAAACAGTCACAGAAAACTATGATTCCATTTATAAGAAGTGTCCAGGGTAGGCAAATCTACAGAGACCAGAAAGATTAGTAGTTGCCGGGGGCTGGAGGGAGATGAGAAGAAGGAGTGACTGCTAATGGGGCAGGGTTTCTTTCTGAAGTAATGAAAGTGTTCTGAAATTAGGGAGTGGTGATGGTTGCCCAGCACTGAGAATATACTGAAAGCTGCTGAGTCCTAGATATAAAAATGGCAGATGTTATAGTGTGTGAATTATCACAATAAAGCTGTCATAAAAAATACTTGGGATTACCTTCTATTTGAAGGTGAGGATCTTATGAAGATTAAATGAAATGAAATAACATAAAGCACTTAAAGCCCAGTGCCTGGGACATAGTGTGCACTCAACTAATGGTGGTTGTTGTCGCTCCTAAAGTAATACTGTTTAAATATCTCTAAACTGGAACTTTTATTTATTCACTGCTACATCTCCAGAATATGACCTGTTATGGGGTGTGCAGTCAATAAATATAATACTTGTCGAATGAATGTGGCTTGCTCACATTCATGTTTAGTCACATTCACCAATGGGACTGTCTTTCTTGTTCCGCCTCTTGCAGCATGTTAGGGAGACTGCATCAAGTGGGCCTGTGTTTTGAGCTTCTTGTCTACTGGTAGTACTCAAGAGGTATGGAGCTCTTCACAGCCCATCTTTCAGTGCTTAAGTTGGGGTTGGGGGGGTATAGACGCAGTCTGGGGAGGCAAGGGCTCTACCTAAATTAAAGGTGAAAGTGGGGAGGCCAGGCATGGTGACTCACGTCTGTAATCCCAGCACTCTGGGAGGCAGAGGTGGGCGGATCACTTGAGGTCAGGAATTGGTGACCAGCCTGGCCAACATGGTGAAACCCTGTCTCTACTAAAAATACAGAAATTAGTGGGGCGTGGTGGTGCACACCTATAATCCCAGCTACTTGGGAGGCTGGGGCAGGAGAATCGCTTGAACCCAGGAGGCAGAGGTTGCGGTGAGCAGAGATTGTGCCACGGCACTCCAGCCTGGGTGAGACTCCATAGCAAAAATAAAAAAAAAAAAATTGGGGTCAAATGATTCTTGAGCCTTTTTCTAGTAATATAATTCTGCTTATTTTATTTTATTTTTTTGAGATGGAGTCTTGCTCTGTCGCCCAGGTTGGAGTGCAGTGGTGCAATCTCAGCTCACTGCAAGCTCTGCCTCCTGGGTTCATGCCATTCTCCTGCCTCAGCCTCCCGAGTAGCTGGGACTACAGGCGCTCGCCACCACGCATGGCTAATTCTTTGTGTTTCACTGTGTTAGCCAGGATGGTCTTGATCTCCTGACCTCATGATCCGCCCGCCTTGGCCTCCCAAAGTGCTGGGATTACAGGCGTGAGCCACCATGCCTGGCCTACTTATTTATTTTTTTTGAGATGGAGTCTCGCTGTCACCCGGGCTGAAGTGCAGTGGCACGACCTCGGCTCACTGCAGCCTCTGTCTCCCAGGTTCAAGTGATTCTCCTGCCTCAGCCTCCCTAGTTGCTGGGATTACAGGTGTCCGCCACCACACCCAACTAATTTTTTTTTTGAGATGGAGTCTTGCTCTGTTACCCAGTGCAGTGGTGCAATCTTGGCTCATTGCAACCTCTGCCTACTGGATCAAGCAATTCTCCTGTGTCAGCCTCCCAAGTAGCTGGGATTACAGGCACCCACTACCACACTCAGCTAATTTTTGTATTTTTAGTAGAGATGGGGTTTCACCATGTTGGCCAGGCTGGTCTCGAACTCCTGACCTCAGGTGATCCGCCTGCCTTGACCTCCCAAAATGCTGGGATTACAGGCATGAGCCACCACACCTGGCTCTTTGTGTTTTTTCAAAAAACTGAACTGGTCTGTTGAGAATGTGATTCTCTCTCTCTCTCTCTCTCTCTTTTTTTTGAGATAGAGTTGTTGCCCAGGCTGGAGTGTAATGGCGCGATCTCGGCTTACCGCAACCTCCACCTCCCGGGTTCAAGTGATTCTCCTGCCTCAGCCTCCCGAGTAGCTGGGATTACAGGCATGTACCACCACACCCGGCTAATTTTGTATTTTTAGTAGAGACAGGGATTCTCCATGTTGGTCAGACTGGTCTCAAACTCCCGACCTCAGGTGATCTGCCTGCTTTGGCCTCCCAAAGTGTTGGGATTACAGGCGTGAGCCACTGCGCCCAGCCGAGAATGTGATTCTTAAGCATTCATTATCAGTTCCCCAGAGAGCAGAGGATTTCATTTGTGGTTAAAAAAATCAAACAACAAAAAACAATAAAACACAAATTTAGTTCTTAGAAATGTACAGATTTAAACTGATAGTTTGTTCTGCTGAACCTAACCACAATTTCTACATGTAGGAAATTAATATTTTAAATGAAGATAGAAACAGTTTTCCCCTGAAAGTATTTATATCATTTTCTTAAAACTTCACATCCTTTTATGAACTTGGCATTCCACTAATAACACTGAGTTGCTTTTACAACTGTGTCGGCAAGGTGCCATGTGCTGATATTGAGGTTGATGAAAAGAAGTAAAGCTGCTGCTGTTTGTATTATGTGGCATTCTTGCTAGACCACTGGAACTTTTTTCCTTTGGTCTCTGTAAGGAATGGTTGTGCTTCTCATCTTCCTTTAGTCTTCTGTACATTGTGTGGTTGATCACGTTCCTTGTTACCGCAAACTGTTGAGAGGCTCAGTGCCCAATTTGTGGCCTGCCTCTAGGAAGTATCCAGGGCTTCTCTCTATCAGCCTTTTTATGTACCATCCTGCTTCTTGACTTTATTTTCTACTCTTTTTTTTTTTTTTTTTTGCCCAATTTGTGTATTTTTCTTTCTTTCTTTTTTTTTTTTTTTTTTTTCCTGTTGCCCAGGCTGGCATGCAGTAGTGCAGTCAGTGATGC
This sequence comes from Macaca thibetana thibetana, assembly GCF_024542745.1. Lineage (NCBI taxonomy): Eukaryota > Metazoa > Chordata > Mammalia > Primates > Cercopithecidae > Macaca > Macaca thibetana. The sequence goes on from NC_065578.1 coordinate 64,439,026, forward strand.
AGTCAGTGAGCTTGAGCTCACTGCAAGTGCAAACTCCTGGGCTCAAGTGATCCTCCCACCTCATCCTCCCAAAGTATTGGAATTACAGGCGTGAGCCACCACACCTGGTCACTCTTTCTTCCTTTTCTTCTGGGGGGGGTGGGGGGTGGGCTATGGTATCTCAAAGAGCTGCTTTTATACTTTTTTGGGAGATAAATGTGTTAAATAAGCAGCAGTCCCACCTTATTGATGTGAATGTTTTAAAAACTTAAAACATACCTACAACTACCTAGAAATTTCCTTGCATATCAGGAAGGATGGAGAGAAGGCAAAACTGTCAGAAAAGAGTTGGTAAGCTTTGTGTTTGGGAAGTTTTTTTGAAAATCTTTTTTTTCTTGTCTTTTTAATAGAAGTTGGTGAGATGGCAAAGCAGTATATAGAGAGAAGTCTTTTGGTTCCAGACCATGTGATCACACGCCTAATGATGTCTGAGTTGGAGAATAGGCGTGGCCAGCACTGGCTCCTTGATGGTGAGTTGAAACTGTGGGTAAACCGAATTTCTGGGAATAGTCAGTTAAGGTCTTGCACACTCTCTTAACTTCTTACTGAATGGAAAATGCCTTATTTTCTAAACTTTCTGTCCGTTATTTAATATTGCAGTTTGGCAACATGATAGGAACCCATTGTGGTGAAGCCTTTTATTTCTTCTGTCTCCAGATCACCATCATGAGAACCACTGACTTGAAGCAAACCTTCACTAAATTTCTGTTATTGCTTCAGCCCTTTTGTTTCCATAAGTCATCCTGAGTATAACTCCTCTTCAAACAGAGGTTCTTTCATTCCCCATAAGACACACAAAATACAATTATGAGTTATTGTTTTTCACCTGTCAGATTAACAGAGATAGAACATTGGAAAATCCTTTATTGAGTGTATAGGAAACAAATGTTGTTGAAAGTATAAAATGAGCAACCTTTGTAGAGCAATGAGCATTATATATACTTTCTGATCCAGCAGTTCCATTCTGGATTTCTGCCTAAAGATGCAAGGAGGTTTATTTTAGCATTATTGGTAAATAGGAAGACACTGTTACTGACACTATAAAATAATCATTATATATGTGGTATTCTGAGGACACAAAGAAGAAAATTATTCTGTTGGTGGGAGGAGGGGTTGGAACAACTGTATGGAAAGTGATGAATAGATAGATGGTCCTCACGTAGATGAGTGGGGATAGGGAAGGTCTTTTTTTTTTTTTTCAGCAGAGGGACAATGTGAACAGGGTGAAAGGGGAATGAGTTGTCTTAGTATTTTTTCTGAGCCAGCAAGCAGAGATTGGCAGAGGAAATCCTGGGGTAGATAGCCTTTGATTTTGCATAAAGGTGGTGGAACTGGATTTTGTTGGCTTTAGGGAGCACTGAAGAGTTGTTAAGTAGGGGTGTAATATGATCATATTTGTCTCAGAAAGACTATTCTGTTAGCAGCACAGGAGAGGTTAGGTGCTGGGGCATGGAGGAGAGTTGTGACTACAAACTAAAGATCATTGGAATAACTGGACTAAGGGATGTCAAAGGCCTGAATTTAAGCAATAATAGCAGTGGGATGGAAGGGAGGCACCATTCATAAGAGAGTGGGTTGAGGAGAAAGAATTGATAGGAGCTGTGGCTGATGTTAGGTACTACAGCCCCAGGGTTTTCTTTTATTGCCTTCCAGGCTTTTTGAGTTTCTTAGCTTTCATCTAAGAAAGACCCTCTCTACACTTACCTAGGCATGTTAATTTCTCTAGACTCTACTTTTAACTCACAAAAGTTAGCCCTTTTCTTAGTCTGTTTTCTGCTGCTACAACAAAGTACTTTGGGCTGGGCAATTTATAAAGAAAAGAAATTTATTTCTCATGGTTCTAGAGGCTGGAAAGTCCAAGAGCATGGTGTCAGCATCTGATGAGGGCCTTCTTGCTGCATCATCCCATGTCAGAAGGCATCAAATGGGGAAGAAGTGCATACCTCTGAGAGGGAATGGGAGCTGAACTTATCCTTGTATTAGGAGCCCATTGTTTTATCTAGAACCCACTTGTGTGATAAGCGCATTAACTCATTCATGAGGGCAGAGGCATTATGACCTAATTACGTCTTAAAGGCTCCATTTCCCATAACATTACATTGCCAATTAAATTTTTTTTTTTTTTTTTTTTTTTTTTTGAGACAGAGTCTCGCTCTATCCCCTAGGCTGGAGTGCAGTGGCGCGATCTTGGCTCCACTTCCTGGGTTCGCACCATTCTCTTGCCTCAGCCTCCTGAGTAGCTGGGACTACAGGCATCCGCCACTGAGCCTGGCTAATATTTTTTGTATTTTTAGTAGAGACGGGGTTTCACCGTGGTCTCGATCTCCTGACCTTGTGATCCGCCTGCCTCGGCCTCCCAAAGTGCTGGGATTACAGGCGTGAGCCACCACGCCCGGCCTATTACATTGCCAATTAAATTTCAACGTGAATTTTGGAGGGGGCATTCAAACCTTAGCATTCTGCCTCTACCCACCTCCCCACCAAAAACAACTCATGTCCTGCTCACATACAAAATACATTCATTCTATCCCATTAGTCCCCAAAGTCTTAACTTGGTCTAGCATCAACTCAAAAGTCCAAGCTGAATCAGACATAGGTGAGACTTATAAAGTACAATTAATCCTGAGACAAATTTCCTTCAGCTGTGAGCCTGTGCAATCAGAGCAAGTCATTTACTTGCTATGGTAGGAAGGTATATGATGGACATTCCCATTCCAAAGGAAGAAATAGGCAAGAAGGGGCAGGTGGTCCCCAATAAGTCCAAAATCCAGCAGGGGAGACATTAAGTCTTAAAGATGGAGAATAATTTCTGTTGACTCCATATTCTGACTCCTGGGCACACTGGGATGGGAGTTGGGCTCCCAGGGCCTCAGAAACCCCACCCGCTATGGCTTTGCTGGGCTCAATCCACTCAGCAGCTCTCATGGGTTGGAGTTGTATACTGGTGGATTTACAGTTCTGGGGGGTGTTGACAGTGGCCCACTCCCATGGCTCCACTAGACATTGCCCTAGTGAGGACTCTGTGGAAGCCTTGACCTCACAGTTCCACTGGGCTTTGTCCTAATGGGGGTTGTCTGCAGTGGCTCTGCATTCAAAGAGTGCCTGGCAGGCCGGGCGCGGTGGCTCAAGCCTGTAATCCCAGCACTTTGGGAGGCCGAGACGGGCGGATCACGAGGTCAGGAGATCGAGACCATCCTGGCTAACACGGTGAAACCCCGTCTCTACTAAAAATACAAGAAAATTAGCCGGGCGAGGTGGCAGGCGCCTGTAGTCCCAGCTACTCGGGAGGCTGAGGCAGGAGAATGGCGTGAACCCGGGTGGGGTGGAGCTTGCAGTGAGCCGAGATCCGGCCACTGCACTCCAGCCTGGGGCACAGAGCAAGACTCCGTCTCAAAAAAAAAAAAAAAAGAGTGCCTGGCATTCTTTGAAATCTAGGTGGAGGAAGCCATGACCTGTAGGTCTTGCATTTTGTGAGATGCCACCAAGGCTTATCCCTTTCCGAGCAGGTCGAGCCATGCCTGAAGCTGTTTGAATTATGGCTGAGGAGGCCAAGGAATGCTATCCATCTCCTGAAACATTCTACCCTCCTAGAGCTCTGGGTCTGTGATGGGAGGAGCAGTCTGGAAGATCTCTGAAATGCCTTTTAGGTCTTTCTTCCATTGTCCTGATTGATAGCACCTGGCTTTCTTCTAGCCATGCCAATCTGTTTAGCAATAGGTTGTTTGACCACACACTTAATATTCCCTCTTGAACATGCTTTTCCACTCTGAACATGGCCATGCCGAGAATTTTCCAAATTCTTCTGTTTTGCTTCTCTTTTAACTATATGGTTATCCCTCCGTATCTGCTGAGGGTAAGGGGTGTGGGAAGGGATTGGTTCCAGGACCACTCCCTCATACCAAAATCCACGCATACTTAAGCTCCACGGTCGGCCCTGTGGAACCCATGGGTACGAAAAGTCAGTCCTCCATGTGCAAGGGTTTTGCGTACTGCATATACTGTATTTGGCCAGATGTTGTGGCTCACACCTGTAATTCCAACACTTGGGAATTCCAACACTTTGTGTTGGAAATTACAAAGTGTTTGGAATTCCAACACTGTGGGAAGCTGAGGCAGGCAGATCACTTGAGCCCAGGAGACCAGCCTGGGCAACATTGCAAAACCTTATCTCTACAAAAATTAGCCATGTGTGGTGTCATGTGCCTATAATCCCAGCTACCTGGGAGCTGAGGTAGGAGGATCACCTTAGCCTGAGAGGTTGAGGCAGCAGTGAGGCATGGTCACACCACTGCACTCCAGCCTGAGTGAGACCCTGTTTCAAAAGAAAAGAAAAAATGTTCGTATAAAGTGTGCCCTCAGAGTTCAAACCCGTATGGTTCAGTGGTCAACTGTATTTGATCGTCTCTTTGCTCTCACATCTCATTTTATGCAATTAAAGTAACCACACAGCAGCTTGAAAGCTTTACTGCTTTGATATTTCTTCCACCACATATACTAGTTCATCGCTCTTAAGTTTTGCACTCCATAAATCCCTAGGGCACGGACAAAATTTGCCAAGGTCTTTGCAACTGTATAACAAGAATAACTTTTACTCCAGTTTCTAATACCTTCTTTTCTGTTTCTGTCTAAGACCTCATCAGAATGGCCTTTACTGTCTAATTGCTGCCAATATTCTGGTCATGACCACTTAGTAATTTTTTTTTTTTTGAGAGATGAAGACTGTCGCCCAGGCCGGTGTGCCATGGCATGATCTCAGCTCACTGCAACCTCCACCTCCCAGGTTCAAGCAATTCTCTTGCCTCAGCCTCCCAAGTAGCTGGGACTATAGGCATGTGCCACCACGCCCAACTAATTTTTGTATTTTTAATAGAGACAGGGTTTTGCCATGTTGGCCAGGCTGGTCTTGAACTCCTGACCTCAGGTGATCTGCCTGCCTCAGCCTCTCAAAGTGCTGGGATTACAAGTGTGAGCCACTGTGCCTGGCCCATTGAGTAATTTCTGAGAAGATTCAGACCTTCCCTACAGCTCCCCTCTTCTTTTGAGCCCTTGCCAGAATTGCCCTTGATGCATCATTCATGGCAATCTAGGGTGTTACTAGCCGCTTCCTTCAAATTCTTCCAGCCTCTACCCATTACCTAGTTCCAAAGCTATGGCCACATTTTTAGATATTTGTTATGGAAGCAACCCCACTCCTTGGTATCTATTTTTTGTCTTAGTCTGTTTTGTGCTGCTATAACAGAATACCTCAGGTTGGGTAATATAAAGAAAAGAAATTTATTTCTCACAGTTCTGGAGGCAGGGAAGACTAAGACCATGATGCTCACAACTGTTGAGAGTCTTCTTGCTGTGTTGTTGGAAGGCAACACATGATAAGAAGGCTCACATAAGAGAGGGAATAAGGGGTTAAACTTATGCTTTTATCAGGAGCCCACTCCTGCGATAACCAACCCATTAATTCATTCATGAGGGTAGAGCTCTCATGACCTGATAATCTCTTAAAGGCCCCACCTCCCAATACCTTTAAATTGGCAATTAAATTTGAACATGAGTTTTGGAGTGAACATTCAAACTGTAGCACCCCCCCAATGCTTTTTGTGTAGATATTTATCATGACTGATAAACTTTGACTTTGCCACCACCTAACAGTAATTTCTCTAGTTTAAATTTTTAAATTGTAAGTCTTCTCACCTTGCAAAATGAATTTGTGTAGTTTTAGGGAACTTAAAAATCTGTGTTTAAAAAGGATCGTCTGTGTTAAACTCCCCTGGAAAGAGGGTTAGTGTAATAATTGAGAGCATGGACCCCGGTGCTGTCAGACTGCCTGACTTGAATCCCCGCTCTGCCACTTTCTGGTAGCCTGTGTGACCTTGGGCCTCTGGTTGCTCATGGAACACAAATTAGCAAAGAGTGGCAAAGTGAGCAAATATATGTAAAGTGCTTAGAAGAGTGCTTGCCCTGTATAAGTACTATATGAGTGTTTGTCATTATTTGTTGTGACTAGTGTACAGGTCCTGAAGTTTTTTGGGTGGGGGTGACTTTTTGAAGTATCCACTTCAAAAATAGCTCTAAAAGTATTTAGCCAGGCAGAATAAAAGTCAGTTTCAGTTATGGAATGTTTTCTGTATCTTTTCAGTGCTTGTTTTTGCCATGACTTCCTCTCAGGGTTGAATAACTGAAGTTCTTTGACATCATAGGCCTGTTTTAGTAAAGTACGTCAGCCTCCCAAGTGATTTGGTTAGTATTTCTCTCCTTGAAAACCCATCTGGTCACTTTTTCAGTTGCGACTTTTCTTTAAAGCTCTGGAATAAATCCATTTGGCAAGGTGTGGAGTGCGAGGGATGCCTGGTTCCTATGTTCAGCTTTAGACTCCTTATGTTACACAGGCACATGCTCTGCGGAGGATGTGCCTGTTGAGCATGCTAAAGGTGATTGAATGTGGAAAGGTCGAGAAAGGCATTCTGATGACAGATGACTCATCATCTTGGTCCATATGGCTGTAGAGAGGCATCCTGCAAATGGTGGGTGGAAATGAGTAGAGTGGATCCAAGCCAGGGGAACCCCAAGTGGGGATGTGGGGAGGGGAGGGAGGGTGAGTGCTCTGTGGTTTGGTCAGCTTTGCTCTTGCTAAAAAAAAACGTTCAGCACTACCTTCCCTTCACTGTGCTTTCCAGTTGGGTAAGAAATATTCTTGTTTTGTTTTGTTTTTTTGAGATGGAGTCTCTTTCTGTCATCCAGGCTGGAGTGCAGTGGCGTATCTTGGTTCACTGCAATCTCTGCCTCCTGGGTTCAAGCGATTCTCCTTCCTCAGCCTCCTCAGTAGCTGGGATTACAGGTGCACACCACCATGCCTGGCTAATTTTTTGTATTTTTAGTAGAGATGGGGTTGCACCATGTTGGCCAGGCTTGTCTTGAACTACTGGCCTCAAGTGATCCGCCCGCCTCGGCTTCCCAAAGTGCTGGGATTACAGGTGTGAGCCACCGCACACGGCTAATTTTTCACTTTTTAAAAAAAGGGTCGTCTATTAGTCCGTTTTCACATTGCTGATAAAGACATACCCCAGACTGGGTAATTTATACAAGAAAAAGGGTTTAATGGACTTACAGTTCCATGTGGCTTGGGAGGCCTCACAATCATGGCAGAAGGCAAGGAGGAGCAAATCACATCATATATGGATGGCAGCAGGCAAAGACAGTGAGCTTGGCAGGGAAACTCCTGTTTTTAAAACAGATCTCATGAAACTTACTCACTATCATGAAACAGCATGGAAAAGACCTGCCCCCATAATTAAGTTGCCTTCTACCTGGTTGATCCCATGACACGTGGGAATTGTGGGAGCTACAGCTCAAGATGAGACTTGGGTGAAGACACAGCCAAACCACATCAGGCCAGCAGTGAGGTATAGCCATAGAGAGAGATGTATTAGTAACTGGTTTTTTTTTTGTTTTTTTTTTTTTTTTCCATTTCTAAACTTGCCTGCTTACCTATGCCTTAAAATAGCAATCCAGAAGTTTCCCCAAATCAGTTCTAATTTATCTTTATGTACCAAGATGTAGTAGAATTATCTGCCATATTATTTTAGGGGTAGCTATCAAAATATTTTAAATCGGTATTTCAAAGTTTGGTTTTGTAGAAAAACAGCCTTAAATTTTGGAATTGTAAATGAAATGTAATTTAATCCTTTTCATTGGTAATAATGATAACCTTTAGCGCAAGAGTCATCATTTGGTCCATGGTTGTATTTGAACCCTGGTTTGTTTGTTTCATTCTGAGCAATGCTGAACACTAACAAGTGTTTTCTGAAGGTAATTCTGTTTTTAACATAAGTCAGAGTAGTTTGAATGTGTGCGGTGTTTTTGTATGTGTCTGTTTTCCCTTAGAGCTAAATGATTTCAGACTTGAGATGTTCCTGGCTACGCAGTCACTCAGAGCCCTTGGTGTAGGTGTATGTTCAGAAACTAGACTGTAGATGCTAGAGCCAGAGTATTTTGCCCTGATTTTGCGAATGTTTTACCATACGAGGCTAGTACATAACAGCTTTGACCTTATCCTCTCCACATTTTTCCTTCTGATTCAGACCTCTGAGGAGTGTCACATCCCACTGGGCAACATATGTCTGTAGAAAAAAGCCAACAGTATCTTCTGAATCACATCTTTTAGGAAATGCCAAGGGTAGTTTTTTTTCTGTTGTCCTTGTGAATCTAGGGTATGTTTCAAGAATAAAATGTATAATAGATTTGTTTAGAAGGTCACTGAAGAATTCTGCTTTAATAATAAAAAAAATCAACTTTTTCTTCCTGCGTGTGTGTGTTCACGTGTAGGAGGGCAGTAGTTTATCTTAGTCATTTATCTTTAAGTATTTAGCCCTGAAAAATCATTGCCACATAACCCTTCTATCTCAGGTTGTTACTAAGGCAGTGATGTGTATTCTGGTATCTTGAATGGAAAGCTTAAAGCAATTCTGGTGGTTTCTAAAGAATGAAGAACAGTTGTAAAATTTGTGGAACTCTACTAGGGTGCCGTGACCATCTATGCCTGTCAAACGTGGATTGCACAATTAAAATATTTGGTTCCTCACCATTGTAGCTCTGTTCATTCAGTAAGCATTATAATATCTAATAGGTCCTGGATATTTCTAAAGTGAATAAAGTACAAGTATAACTAACTTTGCACTGGGCTGGTGACAGTAAAGAAGAATGTGTGGAAAAGAGGGAATAGAGGTAGACTAAGCTTGTCAAGGAGCTCCTGATGTAGGAGGGTTCAGAGACATATATTCAGTCACACGTGGTACAGGTGAGGTGTTCCAAGAGGTAAGTGGAATGAGTTTTGCAAGTAAGGAGTGGCATTTTTGGTCAAAATGATTGCATGAAAAAAGATGGGTGTTTAGATTAGTCTTAGTGCTACATTTCTGGAAACTCTATCCATGACCCAAGACAATGTAAATATGCCTGACAGTTTTTTTTTTTTCCCATCATCCAAAATTCTGATTTGAGGAGACAGTTGGGTGTGGTGGCTCATGCTTGTAATCCCAGCAGTTTGGGAGACAGAGGCAGGAGGATCACTTGAGCCCAGGAGTTTGAGACCAGCCTGGGCAACACGATGAAAGCCCCTCTCTACAAAAATATAGAAAAATTACCTGGGCATGGTGGTGCACACCTGTCTATACTCACAGCTAGTCAGAGGCTGAGGTGGGAGGATCACCCCAGCCTGGGGAGGTCAAGGCTGCAGTGAGCTGAGATCACGCCACTGCACTCCAGCCTGGGCCACAGAGCGAGATTCCACCTCAAAAAGAATAAAAATGAAAAGAATTTGGACAGTGACCCTTAGATGAATGTTATTTTCTTTGTGGGCGTTTTTCCCCTGGACTTTGAACATAGAGTTTGATCAAGGCATTTCTTTATTGTGTGTTTGGTTTACATGAAGGATCAGCAGTTATTTGGAGTTTGGTTTGCATAAACAATTATTTTTGGCGTGGTGCGGTGACTCACGCCTGTAATCCCAGCACTTTGGGAGGCTGAGGTGGGCGAATCACGAGGTCAGGAGCTCGAGACCAGGCTGGCCAACATGGTGAAACCCCGTCTTTACTAAAAATACAAAAAATTAGCTGTGCGTGGTGGTGGGTGCCTGTAATCCCAGCTACGCGGGAGGCTAAGGCAGGAGAATCGCTTGAACCAGGGAGGCAGAGGTTGCAGTGAGTCGAGATCATGCTACTGCACTTTAGCCCAGGCGACAGTGCAGTAGCTTAGGCGACTCCATCTCAGGGAAAAAAAAAAAAAAAAAAAGTAACCAGATAACTGTAACAGTGTTCCCTAGAATGCTGTGTCATTAAGTTTGTGTTGTAAAGCAGGTTTGACAATTTTTATCATGTTAGAAGAAGGAATTGTAAAACCCAAGACCTGTGTTTGATTATAAAGCTTGACTATCTCTTATCCAAAATGCTTGGAACCAGAAGTATTTTGGATTTCAGATTTTTTGGATTTTAGAGTATCTGCCTTATACTTACTGGTTGGGTATCTCTAATCCAAAAAAAAAAAAAAAAAAAAGCAAAATCTGAGATTCTTCAATAGGCATTTTCTTTGAGGATCATGTTGGCACTCAAAATTTTTGATTTTGGGGCATTTCAGAGTTCAGATTTTCCTATTAGGGATACTCATACTTTCTACCATAAGTATTTGGATATTCTCAAATAAAATAATTTGTAGACATATAATTAATTTCAAGTTAAATAGTGCACTAAGATCAAATGACTTTGCTGGAAAAAGATAGGCAATAAGAAGAAAGAGTGTATCTGCTTCACTTAAGAAAGACTAGGTAACAGGTTTTTTTTTTTTTTTTTTTTTTTTTTTTTGATGGAATTTTGCTCTTGCTGCCCAGGCTGGAGTGCGATGGTGCAATCTTGGCTCCTGCCTCAGCCTCCTGAGTAGCTGGGATTACAGGCGTCTGCCACTATGCCTGGCTAATTTTTTGTATTTTTAGTAGAGATGAGGTTTCACTGTGTTGGCCAGGCTGGTCTCAAACTCCTGACCTCAGGTGATCTGCCCACCTCGGCCTCCCAAAGTGCTGTGATTACGGGTGTGAGCCACCGTGCCTGGTCTAGGTAACAGTTTTCTAAACAGAGTAATACTGGTTGAGTTACACAGGAAATACCACTATTCAGTGGGGTTATGAAGAGACATTTGGGTGACATGTGACCTGAAATTTTAGCACACTGCCATCTTCTTACACACTTTATCCAAAGTACACAGCGTGATCAGACTTTGTATCTAGCTGCTGATTCCACTGAAGCTGTTGCTACTCCTTTGTTAATGCTCCTAGGTGATTGCATGAATTTCTTCTGGTGCTAAGCATTCATAATTTTCGAAAAGTACTTATTGATCAGCAGCTGTGTGCCAGACACCACAGTAGAGCAACAAAGAGACTACGTGGGGCCTGGTTCTCCTGATACTCCAGTAGTGTTTTCAGCTGTTTTTTTTTTTTTTTTTTTTTGAGACAGAGTCTTGCTCCGTCGCCAGGCTCAGTGCAGTGGCGCGATCTCGGCTCACTGCAACCTCCGCCTCCCAGGTTCAAGCGATTCTTCTGCCTCAGCCTCCCAAGTAGCTGGGACTACGGGCAGTGCCACCACACCCAGCCAATTTTTGTATGTTTAGTAGAGATGGGGTTTCGCCATGTTGGCCAGGATAGTCTCCATGTCTTGACCTGGTGATCTGCCTGCCTGGGCCTCCCAAAGTGCCGGGATTACAGGTGTGAGCCGCCATGCCCAGCCAGTTTTTAGCTTTTCTGCTACCCTAGGCAGTGAGGGTTATCTTTAATTTCTTTAATTTAAATCAAAAAACCCTGGTAACTCACTTTTTCTCTTAGTGACTTTTCCTACGTTCTGCACCCTTGATGTCAATATGAGCTCAGAGTAGCTGACTGAAAAACATGATAAAGCCTTGGATCTTTTCTCTTTCTCATTTGATATAGATTCTGTCCTGCGTTCCTGTCCTCCATGTCCATTTCCAGTGTTTTTCTTCTGATTGATCTGACTGCTGCTTTGGGGTGAGGAACAATTGTACCATAGTATAGTAGACAATGGTGGTTTATTTTATGTGTGTCTCAGAGATTGACTAGATTTTAACATTAAAGAACATTAAGGGGACAATGTGAAAAACATATGTATACACATATTTGACTAGACCTTAGAAAAGCTTGGTTCATGGATCAATAAACAAATTGAATATACATTTTTTGTGTCTTGATAAGCTAGGCATCCGTCATTCCCAAGAGGGAGTAGCATGCTTCCTGACCTCATAGTCCAGGAGTGCTGCACAAATGGTTGCAGAATAGGTAGGGTCTTAGGAGCACCAGTGAAGAGGGAGTGAAAGGTGACGGCTGGTGCAGAGAGGGAAGACCCTCTTTTGAAGGTGAGGGAGGCAGGTATTAGGAAGGCTTCCTGGAGAAGCGGACACCCAGAATCATATTTGCAAGGTGGGAATGAAGCACATTTTAGAGGGAGGGAAGATCACGTGGAAAAGCTCTAGAGTTATGAAACAACGTGGTGTGTTCTGGAAACCACAAGTAGTTGGGTAACCCTGGAGCTGAAAATATGAGCAGATGAGGCTGGACAAGTGGACAGGGGCAAAGGTTAAACCTTTCATGAAATTTAGAATCAGGGAGTTGAATAAGCGTCAAAGTTAATATTAAAAATGAGTTGGGGGAGTTAAAAGTAAAATTTAAAACTTTGAGTTTAAAAGTGTGAACAACATATTTTTTAACTTTATTTCCAACATTTAAAAGTTAACTGGATTGACCGGGCACGGTGGCTCACGCCTGTAATCCCAGCCCTTTGGGAGGCCGAGGTGGGCGGATCACGAGGTCAGGAGATCGAGACCGTCCTGGCTAACACGGTGAAACCCCGTCTCTACTTAAAATACAAAAAATTAGCTGGGCGCGGTTGCAAGCGCCTATAGTCCCAGCTACTCGGGAGGCTGAGGCAGGAGAATGGCGTAAACCCGGGAGACGGAGCTTGCAGTGAGCCAAGGTCGTGCCACTGCACTCCAGCCTGGGCGACGAGCGAAATTCTGCCTCGAAAAAAAAATCACCCCTCGTCCGTTAAACCTTGTGTAGTAATGTAAAACAAAACAATATAAAACTCTTGATTGTCCTGTCACCAATAAGAGAACCCAGATTTTGGAGAGATGGACAGGTTGATTAGGGATAAAGGGAGAATGAGGTGTGGAAAACTGCAGAGAATTTAATTTTATCTTTTTCTATAATACATGATCACTATAAAACATCCAGGCCATATGGAGAATTGCAACAGAAAACAACAAATCACCTGAAATTCCACCAGCCACAAACAACCAGGGTGAACAGTTGAAAACCATCATTCTAGATACCTCCCTGTACACATACGTAGATAGAAATGTGTAAGAAGGCATCAGACTTTCTGTGCTTTAAAAAAGTATTTAATTTTACTGAATTTTTTTTTTTTTTTTTTTTAAGATGGAGTCTCACCCTGTCACCGAGGCTGGAGTGCAGTGGCACAATCTCGGCTAACTGCAATCTCCACCTCCCAGGTTCAAGCGATTCTCCTACCTCAACCTCCCAAGTAGTTGGGATTACAGGCATGCACCACCATGACTGGCTAATTTTTTTTTTTTTTTTTTTTTTTGAGGCGGAGTCTTCACTCTGTCGCCCAGGCTGGAGTGCAGTGGCACCATCTCGGCTCACTGCAAGCTCCGCCTCCCGGGTTCGCGCCATTCTCCTGCCTCAGCCTCCCGAGTAGCTGGGACTACAGGCGCCCACAACCGCGCCCGGCTAATTTTTTGTATTTTTAGTAGAGCCGGGGTTTCACCGTGTTAGCCAGGATGGTCTCGATCTCCTGACCTCGTGATCCGCCCGCCTCGGCCTCCCAAAGTGCAGGGATTACAAGCGTGAGCCACCGCGCCCGGCCGACTGGCTAATTTTTTATATTTTTGATAGAGACAGGCTATCACCATGTTGGGTAGGCTGGTCTCAAACTTCTGACCTCAAGTAACCCACCCGCCTTGGCCTCCCAAAGTGCTGGAATTACAGGTGTGAGCCACTGTGCTCATCCTTAATTTTATTCAAATTTAACAATAACAAAACTAAAGTGAACCTGAAGGAATTATTACTGAGCTTCAGATAAATCTTTTTTCATCACCAAGGATATTAATTCCTATGAGAGCTCTTCAACATTATAAAAGCCACTAGACTGACATTTGTTTTGTTTTGTTTTAAACTCACATTTCAAATTTAGACAGGAGGCATTGTCTCTCTACAGTGAACCATGAGGGAATTTATACTTCCTTTAACCTCCTCTCACCCTTCGTCTCTCTCAATTTTTTTGGCTTTTGTCATTAAAAATTTATTACAGTTTTCTTCTGCGAATGTAATGCCTCAGTTTTTTTCTTACATTAAAAAAATTTAGATGAATTCTGTGCACTGGTTCTTTTACCCACCTCTACTCATTTTATTTTGATTAATCTCTTGGTTATATCTGTGAATATACTAGAAATCATTGAAATGTACACTTTAAATGAATTAATTGTATGGTATGTGAATTATATCTGAGTAAAAGTGCACTGCTGTTTAACACAGCTTTTTCATTCAACACTGGGTTGACTGGATTTTGTTGGATATTTTTTTTCGTCCCTCCCTCTTCTCCCCTCTCTGCAGAACAGCTCATAATATGTTTGGGAATGTCTAATTTTTCTATAGTTAGCTAACTGTGATATTTTTGAGTTGTTCTTTTGTCTTTCAAAACATTGCAACCATTGTTTCATTGTCTTCTGGCCTTGTTCCCCATTTTATTTTATTTTTATTTGTTAAATAGAGACAGGGTCTTACTCTGGCACTCAGGCAAGAGTACAATGGTGCAATCGTATTAATAACTCACTGCACTCTCAAACTCCTGGATCCTCCCGCCTCAGCCTCCCAAGTAGCTAGGACTATAGGCATATGCTGCCATGCCCAGCTAGTTTTTTATTTTTTGTTTAGACAGGGTCTTGCTATGTTGCCCAGGCTGGTCTTGAACTCTTAGGTTCAAGCAAACTTCCTGCTTGAGCTCTCCAAAGTACTTGGATTTACAGGTGTGAGCCACTGTGCACAACCCTTTTCCACCTGTTTCAAGGTGATTTTTTTTCACCCCGGTTATTTCTTCATACTTGAAGTCAATAGAATAACTTGATGTTGTTTTTATTTATTTCTGTATGTCCTATATAGAGTGTGTCCTCCTGATCTGCAATTCAGTTCTTTCCTTTCAGGGAAGTTTCCCTGTATTACATCCTTTTTGTCATTTGTTCAGATTTTCTATTTCAATAAAACTAGTTATATTGGATATTCTATTGACTATTTTTTGTCTTTATACTTTAAATTTTTCTTGCTTCTGTGTTTCCTTCTACTTTCAGGCACACTCGTATCTTTTTTTTAATTTTTTTTTATTTTTTGAGACGGAGTCTCGCTCTGTCGCCCAGGCTGGAGTGCAGTGGCCAGATCTCAGCTCACTGCAAGCTCCGCCTACCAGGTTCCTGCCATTCTCCTGCCTCAGCCTCCCGAGTAGCTGGGATTACAGGCGCCCGCCACCTCGCCTGGCTAGTTTTTTGTATTTTTTAGTAGAGACGGGGTTTCACCGTGTTAGCCAGGATGGTCTCGATCTCCTGACCTCGTGATCCGCCCGCCTCCCAAAGTGCTGGGATTACAGGCTTGAGCCACCCCGCCCGGCCACACTCGTATCTTTTATTTTGAGGCAGGAGAGAATGAAACTTTGTTTATATTCCTTAACTGTTTGATTTTTCAACCTGTACGTGCCGTGCACCTGTGCTGTGGGCCCTGACACTTACTGTTCCCTCTACCAGCAGTGCCCTGTCTCCAGATATCTGGGTGGATTGCTGGATACGGATCCCTACACAGATAACCATTCCTCAGAAGGTCTGTCTTGTACCATTCTGTCTACCCACGTCACTCTTCTTACATTATTATAATGTGACATTATGTATTTATCAGCATATTTGATTTTCCATTCCTCCCCTATCCCTCCACCACCAGTGCAGGCCCCAGAAAGCACAGGTTATGTCCATTTTGTTCATGGCTGTATTACCAGTACCTATAACAGTGCTTGGCATATGGTAAAGACTTATACGTCCAGTTGTAGACAGGTCATGCCTGCAATCTGTAGCTGAGCCTTTAGAAGGTATACTTGGATTCTGTTACTTTTCTGGGGATAGAAATACAGTCCTATGGTGAAATCATTTACAAATTTCTTTAGTCTTAATTGCAATACAGTGGGACCAGTTTTCCCCTAATTTGTATATGGGGACTTACATTCAAAGAACAAGCAAGCAGGCCAGACGTGGTGGCTCATGCCTATAATCCTAGCACTTTGGGAGGCCAAAGAGGAGAATTGCTTGAGTCCAGCCTGGTTAACAAAGCCAGACCCCATCTGTGTGCACGCACGTACACACACACACACACACACACAAAATCCAGGTGTGGTGATGTTTGCTTGTAGTCCAGCTACTTGGGTGGGGGGTGGCTGAGGCAAGAGGAACCCTTGAGCCCAGGAGTTAAGAGGTTGCAGTGAGCTATGATCACATCACTGCCCTCCATCCTGGGTGACAGCGAGACCCTGTCTCAAACAAAACAAAACAACAAACCGAGCAGAATTCTTAAACGGAAGAGCCTTTAAGCAGGGGGTTTGCAGATGACAGCTCCTTCCTCAATGGAATATGCATTTGCCCTTATGGGGAAAGGGCTCAGTGATTTTAGTGTAACTTATTTAAGAATGAGGGTTATAAGGTAACAGTTTTATCTGTGTCTTTATTCAGGAAAAATCATTGCGATGATCCCAGAGGATCTCAGTGATGCCATTTGGGAATTTCCCCAAGAATTCCTACCTGAAAGGAATTCATCTTTTATTTCCCTAAGCCTCTTTGAAGATGCACACTTGTGGTTTAAAACCAAATTTTCTGGAGTACTTATCTTCCGCTTGTTAGTGGATCACCCAGTAGTGATTGTAGCATATCTAGGTTTTTAAAGTCTTTTTTTCTTTCTTTCTTTTTCCTTCCTCCTCCCTTCCTCCTTACCTCCTTTCCTGCCTCTATCTTGCCCTGTCACCCAGGCTGGAGTGCAGTGTCACGATCACAGCTCACTGCATCTTCAGTCCCTTGGGCTCAAGGAATCCTCCCACCTCAGCTTTGGGGGTCTTTTTCCATTAACCTATAAGCTTCCTGAGGGCAGGACCCACTTATTTCAAATTTCTCAAACCCTGGGATCTATAACTAGTGTCCCAGGAAGCTTCCATGAGCAGGAAGTGGGTTCTAGAGCGCTCGGCACGGTGGGGAGTATGGGGCTCACAGAGTGACAGGAGGGAGCATAAACTTCAGTTGCCAACATCTGGAGCACAGCTGCTGCTTTTGTTTTCTTTTTTTTTTTTTTACTTCTACTTTCATTTTAGGTTTAGGGGATAACTTGTGCAGGTTTGTTACACAGACTACAGGCCCCCGCCACCACGCCCGGCTAATTTTTTTATGTTGGTGGTAGAGATGGTGTTTCACCATGTTAGCCAGGCTGGTCTCGATCTCCTGACCTCGTGATCTGCCCGCCTCAGCCTCCCAAAGTGCTGGGATTATAGGCGTGAGCCACCGTGCCCGGCTACATGGGTAAATTTCGTGTACGGATGATCCTGTCACCAAGGTAGCATAGTACCTAACAGGTAGCTTTCCAACCTCTGCACCCTGGTCCTGGTTCAGGCAGTCCCTGTTGTCTGTTGTGCCCATCTTTGTGTCCATGTGTATTCAATTAGCTACCCCTTGTAAGTGAGAACA
Source organism: Macaca thibetana thibetana (assembly GCF_024542745.1). Lineage (NCBI taxonomy): Eukaryota > Metazoa > Chordata > Mammalia > Primates > Cercopithecidae > Macaca > Macaca thibetana. The sequence continues at coordinate 64,456,390 of NC_065578.1, forward strand.
CATGGTATTTGGTTTTCTGGTCCTGTGCTAGTTCTCTTAGGCTAATGGCCTTCAGCTGCATCCATGTTGCTACAAAGGACATGATCTCGTTTTTATGGCTGTGTAGTATTCCATGGTATATATATACCACATTTTCTTTATCCAGTCCACCATTGATGGGCATCTCTGTTGATTCCATGTTTTTGTTATGGTGAATAGTAACTATTATGAACATACAAATACATGTGTCTTTTTGGTAGGACAATTTATTTTTCTTTGGATATATACCCAATAATGGTTTTGCTGGTAGTTGTAAGTTCTTTGGGAAATCTCCACACTGCTTTCCACAGTGACTGAACTAATTTACATTCCCACTAGCAGTGTATAAGTGTTCCTGTTTCTCTACAACCTTGCTGGCATTTGTTGTTTTTTGACTTTTTAATAGTAGGACAGCTGCTGCTGCTTTTCACCATCTTTTAATAATAACTGGATGACATGGAATCTGGAGGTCTTTGATACAAATGTACAAGTAAACATTGTGTAAATAGATAAGGAAAGTATAAGATAGGAGAGAGAAAAGGCCTTTATGAAGCAGGTTTTGGTGGTGATTAATTTGCTACTAAGGCTTTCAGTTGGTGGTGTGAATGATTTGAAATCCTGGGCTAGGGAAGGCTGTGGAAGAATAACCAACCACCTGCTTTCAACTTTAAGCTAATCATTCAGTGATTGAGTGTCATGAACAATGGCTTGCATTTGTAACTTGGTTCTTACTTACTCAACAACTGGGAAGAGATCGGTGGTCTGAAGCAACTATGTTAGCTCCAGATCTTAATGGAGGTAGGAAGGGGGCTGATGTCGCACAGCCTTTTCACAAGCTGCCAACCCCAGGCGGATGTTGGAAGTTGCCCTTCCGAACTGCCCTTTCATTTCCATCAGGCGGAGGGCTTGCTTTGCTGCCTGGGAATGTGGTGGTGGACTCTGGCTCTGCACCCTTTCTGCAGAGTGAATGCACTCCAAATTAGAAAAACAGAAGTGTCCTACTTTCTATTCCCCACCACTGCCTCAGCTTGTTGCTGCGGCACCTCCTGCTTCAGCTGCCCTTCCTTGGGCTCTTGGCATGGCTGGGAGGAGCAGGTGCCAAGGCCCAGTGGCCAGCACTGCTGGGAACGCAATACCAGTCAGGAATTTAATGATATCTCACTGCACTTAGTACATATCTTGGGGGGTCTTTAAAAAAAACAACCTGTAGATGTCACAATTAGTGATATATAACAAGACAGATTCTGGAAGTAATTTAAAAATATAAAATTTCAGCTTTCAGTCTGGATTGGCTGTTTGAATGAAAAGAGTGAGCAGCTTTTCTAGGTTTGGTTAGGAGATGAGGAATAGGGATAGTCTGGTGTGGAAACATGCGGTGGAACAGTCCCCTCTGAGGAGCTAACGGGAGGAAAGCAAGCAGTCCATGCTTAAACATGATCTTTATTTTACGTTAGCTATTGGCATTTCTCCTTCTTCAACAATTAATGGAATATATTCACATTTGGAATGGGCTAATTAAGGAACCTAGAATAACGCTAGTCAGTCATTTAGAAAGCCTTTCTTGGAGTGTTACTTTTAGTAAATGTAAAAGCATACTTCAACTTGTAATGCTCTCTAAATGGAAAAATTATAAATGCTGCCACCTGTTGACAGAATTTGAGTGTGCATTCTACTCCACTTGGTCAGTGATCCCTGCCCACAGGGGATCTTACTGGCTGGATAATGACCCTCACTAAAAATGCTTTAAAATGTGCTGGTCTGACTGTACCTTATCTGACATTCTGTTCTTGGCAGCTGATTGGTGTGAGAATTACACCTGAATTGCTTTGATTTGTTCAGCCCAACTTGTGACACGGATGTAGATCAATTTAAAGAATGCTGAAGCTCCCAGGCTACTTTATAGACTCCACCATTTTAAGGCACCATTTCATATTATATGCCCTGAAGCCTTAAAGTTAGGATCTGTGGCTGAAAAGTATGTTTTTCTTTTTCTTTTCTTTTTTTTTTTTTTGAGATAGAGTCTTGCTCAGTCACCCAGGCTGGAGTGCAGTGGCATGAACATGGCTCACTGCAGTCTCACCCTCCTGGACTCAAGTGATCCTCCTGCCTCAGCCTCCTGAGTAGCTGGGACTAAAGGCACACACCACCATGCCTGGTTAATTTTAAATTATTTTGTAGAGACAGGATCTCATTTCGTTGCCCAGGCTGGTCCCAAAATCCTGGGCTCAAGTGAAATCCTCCCAAAATGCTGGGACTGTAGGTGTTAGCCATTCTTCTCGGCTGAGTATCCATATTTTAAAAGTCTTGTAGACGAATAAATGCTGCTACTCACTTTGTAGAGCCCTTGCCCTTATGTCTAACCAGAGTGAGAGAAAGCCCCTCTTCAGGACCTGTGACACCACACCTGTGAAATAGCACCCCAAACTTTGGAGGCAGCCTTAGCCTATCCCCAGGGCCTTTGTGACCACTGCTGGGTCTATCTAGTTCCCCACACTTGCCCTGAAAATGGCACTCTTCGAGGCCAGTCACTTCCAACTCTGCCTTTCACTTCTGAGAGGAAGGTAAGCCATCCTCTTATTCTCCTTTCTTTTATATCTGCTTCGGTTTCTCTAATATTGATTCCCCTCCTCACCTTACCCTCTGGAATCCTTTTTCCTGACAGTTTCCCCCACCCTCCTCGCCACAGACCCATGCTATTTGCAGAAGTCTCCACTTTCTGTAATAAAGAGAACCTAGATTTCCCCTTAGGATGCGACTTTCTTTCTTGTCTTTTCTGTTACCGAGGACTTTCTCCTATGTGAAAATCTCATGTTGGGTGATGGTGATGGTGGTGGTGGTATTATTATTCTGCCTCCTAGTGTGTCTTTCATCCTTTGCTGAAAGCTCAAATCTATCTTTATCCTTCATGTCTTTCTTGTTCCCAAACCTGCTGTTTGTCTTTTTACCTCCAGTCCCACATTGCCTTCATTTTTTCCAAGTACTGCCCACCCCCTGCCATGCAATTTATCCTGAGCTAGCCACTATTCTGGAATTTACATATAGTAATTTACTTATTTCTCATAATGACTTTATGAATTAGGTATTATTATTTTCATAGGCATAGAGAAGTAAAGTAACCAGAGTCACAAGTAAGGGGCTTAGCTGGACCTCAAACACAGGCAGCTTGCCCCTGGATCTATATTCCTAACTGTGAATCAACTTTTCCTTAGTCATGTGTTTCAGGTCATGTGCAAAGACGCTCATTGCAGTTTGACTGGAAACAACTTGGATGTCCATCATTAGGGGATTGGTTAAATTATGCTTTATCCAAACCATGCTGTAGTCTGCAGTTATTAAAGAGCATGATTCCCAGCACTTTGGGAAGCTGAGGCAACAGGATTGCTTGAGGCCAGGAGTTCAAGACCAGCCCAGCGAACAAACCAAGACCCTGTGTCTGCAGAAGAGAATGAGACAGTAATATGTATTATGCAGAAAAAAATCTCCAAAGAGAAAAAGCAAGGTGCAGAACATTTCTTGTTGTGTATGTGGGAAGAAAATCATCTGTACGTGCAGTGCTGGATCAGGCGGTTCCTGAAGCCATACAAGATTTGGATTCCTCAAGTCGTTTTGTAAGCTGCCCGTCACAGACATCAGGATCAGGCATTTCTCCCTGTCTGAGAATTTGCTTCTCACAGTCTGCCGTTTTCTGTTCAGGAGGAAGACAGCATGGTGTGGTACATGGCGTGTGATTGTAGAGACAAATAGCACTTCATTTAAATCTAGGTTCATCACTTATCATGTGATCTTGAGCAAGTCATTTCACTTTTCCCAGCCTTGGTTTTTACAGTTTTCAAATGGGGATAAGGCCTACCTGACAGAATTATTGTGACTTTTGAGATAATATTTGCTCATTCAACAAATATTTTTATTCAGCACCTACTGTGTGCAAAGCACTCTTACAGCACTAAGGATATAGCAGTAAACAATAACTTAAAATGTTCTACTCTGATTTAGCTTACTTCTGGTGGGAATAGAAGCACTTATAAAGTAAATCGTATATGGCAAATGGTGATATATACTCTGAAGGAAAACAAAAGGAAAATAAAGGGTGAATAGGATTGTTGGCATGTGGTAGAGTGCAGTTAGAGAAGTCTTAACAAGGCACCACTGGAGCCAAGATTTGGAGGAGCTGAGGATATACATGGGAGTCTGGAGCAAAAGTGGAGGGGACATGAACTGTGAATGTCCAAGGTGGGCACATGCGTGCCTGCTTGAGAGCTGCAAGGACGCCAGTATGGCTGGCATGGAAACATGGACAGAGAAATGAGGTGAGAGAGGTGGCAGGGCAGGGGCCCAGGTGGGTAGGCCTTTGCAAGCCTGTACAGTTTTGGCTTTTCCTCTGCATATAATATATCTGGCACATCAGGGATGCTCTACAAGTGGTAACTGTGATGATAAAGATGCCACCGTGATGCTCTGCTCTTTAGGTAGGTAGAAGAAAGATAGATGGGGCAACATTGTGGGCACAATCTCAGTGCACTGCACCCTCTGCCTCCTGGGCTCAAGTGATGTTCCCACCTTAGCATCCCAAAGTGCTGGGATGAGCCACTGTGCTCAGCCTAGGATCCTCCCCCCAACTTTTTTTTTGAGACAGGATCTTGGCCTCTCACCTAGGCTGTAGTACAGTGGCACAATCACAGCTCACTGCAGCCTCGACTTGCTGGGCTTAAGCGTTCCTCCTACCTCAGCCTCCCAAGTAGCTGGGACTACAAACGGGCACCACCATGCCCACCTAATTTTTGTACTTTTTGTAGAGATGAGGTCTCACTATGTTGCCCAGGCTGGAGGATTCTTTTTAACGATTACTTTTTATATGCCTGATACAGCAGCATCATTGGATAGAAAGAGAGAGCACTTTAGCAGAAATCTAAGGACCTGATGTCAAATGCATTGTGCTGTTGGCTTTCACTGAATCCAAACTTAATTAAACTGACGGTAATAACTTCTCTGTCCACCTCATAGGGTTAATGAGAAGAATAAGAGATAAGTAAATTTATAGAAATGCTTTGTGAACAGTTTCGTATATGTGAAGCATAAAGGCTATGTTTGCTGAGCTGCAGACTTGGAAGCCATGTAGTCCAGCTCCTTCGAAGGCATAGTTGTCTTGTCTTTGTGAATGCTTCTAGAAGAGGGCACTCACTACAGAAAATACCACAAATTTGCCACTTTTCTTGATTTGGATCCTTAGTTACAGTTAACAGCCTGCACGTGCACTGGTTCCTTAGAAGTTGTGCCGTGTTGCTGCCTCAAGGTACACTTGTACTATCAACAGCTTAAGAGTGAGTCTTTGTGTTGACTCCATCTGTAACCCAAATGAAACCCCACCATGATAAGGTGTTGAACTGGATCAGGAAAGTAGATTAAGGAGCTTTACTATTAAAGAGTCAGGTAGGTGGTGAAAGGGGCAAACTGAGAAACCAAGGGAAGGAGGCTTATGGAAGTAGTGGCTGTGTTGTGCCCAGGTTCTGTGCTGTGCTGGGGTTGAGCTCCCTGTGACTAATGACTACCCGTGCCGAGCTGTAACTGCCACAGAGAGCACCAGGGACTCCCCAAACTCTTAGAAAAAACCCAGAAAAGGAATTAAATGTGGGCAATTAAATGTGGGTGGATGAGGGCCTTTCTTTGCTGCTGCTGCTTTTGTATTGAATTGGGAAATGAGCTGAGCTTCTAGGTGAGCTCTACCAAAAGCAGCGGCGACTGTTTATTAACCAGCACGCTCTCCACGTGCCCAGCACTTTGCATCTTATACATTTTACAGGGATTGTCACCTTTTTTTGAGACAGAGTCTCGCTCTGTCACCCAGACTGGAGTGCAGTGGCGCGATCTCCACTCACTGCAAGCTCCGCCTCCTGGGTTCACGCCATTCTCCCGCCTCAGCCTCCCGTGTAGCTGGGACTACAGCCACCACTATGCCTGGCTAATTTTTGTATTTTTAGTGGAGACGGGGTTCCACCGTGTTAGCCAGGATGGTCTCGATCTCCTGACCTCGTGATCCGCCCATCTCGGCCTCTCAAAGTGCTAGGATTACAGGCGTGAGCCACCGTGCCCGGCAGGGATTGTCACTTTTAATCCTCAAACTGCCCTGTGCAGTAGGCATTACCATTTGTCATGGGCTGAGTTGCAGATGTGTCCTCTGACCCGGAATTCGTGTGTTGAAGCCCTAACCATGCCCCCTCCCCCCGCCCCTGCAATACCTCAGATTGTGACTATATTTAGAGATAAGGTCTGTAAAGAGGTGATTAAGTTAAAATGAGGTCATTAGAGTGGACCCCAATCCATTCTGACTGGTGTCCTTATAAGAAAAGGACATTTGGACATGGATACATAGAGTAAAGACCATGTGAAGGCAGCAGGAGAGATAGCCATCTATGAATCAGAGGCCTCTGAAGGAACAAACCCTGCTGATACCTTGGTCTTGGACTTATAGCCTCCAGGATTGTTTAAGCTACCCAGTCTGTGGCAGCCCTAGAAAACTAATGTGCCCTTGCTTTTTTTTTTTTTTTTTTTTTTTTTTTTTTGTGGTGGTGGTGGTGGTTGTTTGTTTGTTTTGAGATGGAGTCCCTCTCTGTCGCCCAGGCTGGAGTGTAGTGGCACGATCTCAGCTCACTACAACCTCTACCTCCCGGGTTCAAGCGATTCTCTTGCCTCCGCCTCCTGAGTAGCTGGGATTACAGGCGTGGGCCACCATGCCTGGGTTATTTTTGTATTTTTAGTAGAGATGGGGTTTCGCCATATTGGCCAGGCTGGTCTTGAACTCCTGACCTCAAGAGATCCATCCTTCTTGACTTCCCAGAGTGCTAGGATTACAGGCATGAGCCACTGTGCCTGGCCCCTTTTTTCATATCTGAGGAAACTAAGGATCTGAGAGTATATGAAACTTGCCAAAGTTCTCATAGTTACGGCTAGGTAAAGGCCAGGGATTAAATCCAGGTGTGTCTGTTTTCAAAGCATGTGCTAATACCTAATGTGTTATATTGAGTCTTGAGAGTGTCTACCTTAAGGCTGTTTCTCCTCACTTTTGAAATAGTGAGTGGCACCCAGATCTTTGACTTATGTCTGGTACATTGTTCTTACTAATATACCATGCTTGCTCCCCTGCCACTACTTCCCTTAGAGGTAAGATACTGGACAAGTACATGAGCGCCTCTGGAGAAGAACTGCTCAAACAGGTGACTAAGTTAGGGACTTCATAAATCTGGAAAGATTTGCATGTGTTTGGGACTTTCCTTCCCAGCTGTCTTCTGATGAAATGAGATAGAGGCAACTTGTTCTTCAAAGTGGTTTGTTACCTGCTTAGAAGTAGAGTTAAGCCTGACAGAAAAATGGGGCGGATGAGTGTTTGGTATTATACTTGCACTGTTGCTGTCACTGAGAAGTTTGGTGGTTTGTCATGAATCAGGGGTAAATATTAGAAATACCCAAGTCCTGCTCTCACTCCTAGATGTTCTACTCTAGGAAGTCTGGGACAGGATCTGAGCATCCATCATCACTGATTTTTTTCTTTTCTTTTTGAGGAAGAGTCTTGCTCTGTCACCAGGCTGGAGTGCAGTGGCGCGATCTTGGCTCACTGCAACCTCCGCCTCCCGGGTTTCAGTGATTCTCCTGCCTTAGCCTCCTGATTAGCTGGGATTACAGGTGCCTGCCCATGCCCGGCTAATTTTTGTATTTTTAGTAAGAGATGGGGTTTCACCAAGTTGGCCAGGATGGTCTTGATCTCTTGACCTCAGGTCATCCACCTGCCTCGGCCTCCCAAAGTGCTGGGATTACAGGCCTGAGCCACCGCACTCGGCCCTGATTTTTTCTTTTGAGTCTTCCTTGATGATTTTGATGTGTCTCATCAAATGGAGAATGCTTGAAGTTGTGGAATGATTTATTTCTGTAGTTGTTCCTTCTAAACCAGCTTCAGGTACCTGTTGCTTGTAGTCTAAACCACTGGAAATTCATTATCATCTGTGGTCATTAGCAGGTCTGAATGTGAGAGTCCAGTAGGTAGCAGGTGCTATCCAACATGTTTTTGAAATTTGTCTTGCTGAGTTCAACCTATGTTGTACACTTTGCATTTTACTCCTCCAGAGGGCTCCAGAGCTCAGCTGAGCAGACTGGCTTGTACCCTCATTAGACAAGGAAACTAGCCAATAAGATTCGAGCTTTTATTTGTTGGAGGAACTAACGTTACATCATCTTTTAGAGCTTCCTATTCTTTTCTAGTGGTTACCCCCCCGCCGCCCCCTACCCCACCCCCTACCCCACCCCAAGCTGTCAACCTCTATCTGAAGGATATGAAGACTGTTTTCTTGTCAAGGTCACAGAAGCTAGAACACAAGGCAGGGACTGTCGCTAAGATTTCAGGTCTTTAGAAGAGGGATCTCTAAAATTCTTTGTTTACATTTATCAGTGAAAATATTGAATTTACATCTTCAATATATGGATAATTATGTATAAATTATTTATTTACCCATGCAATTTCACTAATGTGATACCTTTTTTTTCCCCCAACAGTCTTACTCTGTCACCCAGGCTGGAGTGCAGTGCTGTGAACTCAGCTCACTGCAACTTCTGCCTCCCAGGTTCAAGCAATTCTCGTGCCCCAGCCTCCCTAGTGGCTGGGATTACAGGCATGTGCCACCACGCCCGGCTAATTTTTGTATTTTTAGTAGACATGCAGTTTTGCCATGTTGACCAGGCTGGTCTCAAACTGCTGGCCTCAAGTGATCCACCGGCCTGGGCTTCCCAAAGTGCTGGGATTACATGCATGAGCCATCATGCCCGTCCACTAATGCGACATTCTTTTAAAAGAACGGACCTCCCCCTTCCCCAAGGTTCAAATATTTTCTTTTTATACTCCAATGAAGATAACTTTGGAAGCCACTGCTTTAGAAAATGCTTTTCATTGGTGCAGCAGAGGTTTGGGGGGAAAGAGTTTATAGATGATTTTGAGGTTGTTTGGGCTGTAGGTACCTTTTTTTCCTTTTCTCTTTCTCTTTCTCTCTGTTTCTCTGTCTTCTTTTCTTTCTTTTTTTTTTTTTTTTTTTTTTTGGAGACAGGAGCTTACTATCTCACTCTGTCACCCAGGCCGGAGTGCAATAGTGTGATTGTAGCTCACTGCAGCCTTGAACTCCGTGGGCTCAAGTGATCCTCCCACCTCAGCTTCCCAAGTACCTGGGACTACAGGTGTGCATCACCAGTAACAGCTACTTTTTTAATTTTTATTTTTGGTAGAGATGCATTCTCTCTACATTGCCCAGGCCGGCCTTGAATTCCTGACCTTAAGTGATCCCACTGCCTCGGCCTCCTAAAGTGTTGAGATTACAGGCGTGAGCAACTGTGCCTGGCCTTGCAGGCAACTTTTTTTTTTTTTTTTTTTTTTTTTTTATACTTTAAGTTCTAAGGTACATGTGCATAACGTGCAGGTTTGTTACGTATGTATACTTGTGCCATGTTGGTGTGCTGCACCCATTGACTCGTCAGCACCCATCAACTCGTCATTTACATCAGGTATAACTCCCAATGCAATCCCTCCCCCCTCCCCCCTCCCCTTGCAGGCAACTTTTTATTCCAGTTGTCATCTTGACATTTTAGTGAAGAGTGGGTTGTCCAGGGAAAGGCAGAACCTGACGGGCATTGAGAGGGGATTTTATGTGGATGACTCACAGGCAGTAAGGCAGGCTTTGGAGGGAATATTGGAGAGTTTACAAGCAATAGGTATCTGAAGCAGTAGTGTGGGTGGATTTTGTTACATTCAACTCAGTGAGCACTCAGAAATCAGATTGGCATTCACACAGACTTAGGGGTTTCAATGCAGTGCTGCACATTCATGTTTGAGCCACCAACTTTCTACAGTAAGGAAAGGAGTTCTTTGAATTGTAAGTGCTGCAGGGCCATGAATACCCATTTTTAAGTTGTCATCTTGATACTTCCAATTTGGAAGGGTAGAGATGGGCTGGTATTCTTATCTGAATGGATTTAAAGTTTCTCTTCTGGATATTCCATCTTTTATTATACTTTCAGCTCTTCATCCACCTGGTTCTTTTACCTAACTAGGATATAAAGACATTTTTTAAAAAGTGATATTAGATCCAGCAAGATTTTTGTCAGAGCAGATAAACTGGAGTGATTTATTTAGGAAAAAGTTACCACTATGCAGCCCCACCCAAGCCAAACCTGGAGTTACATTTAAAGAGGTCAGTCTCTGAAGAAAAGTGTAATTTGGGGTCATATGACCTAACTCCTGAGGTCACCCAGAGCTTATACTTAAATCAGAAAAGGAAGAGATGCCCATGAGCCCACATTTTAATTTTGTTATTTCCACACATTTAGAAAAGTAGGAAGAATAAGTTTTGCAGTATCCCAATAGATTTAAAAACTCTAGTTCCCTTTAAAATCTTTTAAATAGACTTAAACAATTTAAAATTTTTTTCCAGCTTTATCACAGTATACTTGACAAATAAGTGTATATATTTAAGGTGTACAACGTGATGCTTTGATACATGCAGTGTGACATGATTACCACAGTCAGGTTTAATAATTAACATATCCATCACCTCATACAGGTATGATGTCTTATGTGTGTGGCGAGAATCCTTAAAATCAGCTCTCAGCACATTTCAAGTATACAATACAGTATTTATGATAGTCACCATGTTATTAATCAGATTGCCTACTTTGGTTAAAGTGCAGAGTCAGGTGAAGGTCTGGGTGGAGGATCATACTTTAATTGATTTAGACTCTAATATAAATGTATATAGTTAGTTTTGCTAACCTAAGAACCTACTCATAAACAGCTAGTGTTCAAAGGATATAAGATATGATATTTTCCCTTCACTTCTTTAACAGAAAGTGGAAATGAAGGTGATGTAACTTGCCTGAGGTCACACAGGTACTTAAGAGCAGAGAAAGGACTAGAGCCAGGACTGGCTTAGTGATTTTTAGTTTAGCACATTTTAAATTTTTATCATGTGATTCCTTAATCTTTGAGTCTTCCAAATGCAGAAGCTAGGTTATAGAATAGCATATTTTATTTTAATATTACATTTATGGAGGTAGACGTTCTTGGTTAAAGCTCTTTTTTAAAAAATAATTTCAACTTTTAGATTCAGAAGATACATGTGCAGGTTTGTGGTATGGGTTTATTATGTGGTGCTAAGGTTTGGGATGCAAATTATCCCATCATGCAGATAGTGTAAAGCTCCTTTTAGAATGGTATATGCAGATTTAATTCTGTCGCTGAAAATGTTTCAAGAACTAATTGGAATTGGGCAATATCTTGCGCATTTGACTTGTATTGTTTTTGGCATTTAGGTTTTCCTAGGACATTAGGACAAGCCGAAGCCCTGGACAAAATCTGTGAAGTGGATCTAGTGATCAGTTTGAACATTCCATTTGAAACACTTAAAGATCGTCTCAGCCGCCGTTGGATTCACCCTCCTAGCGGAAGGGTATATAACCTGGACTTCAATCCACCTCATGTACATGTAAGAATATACAAAGTGCTTTCACAACCCAACAAGAAAAAGACAAACAATTTCCATTGAAAAGCGGAGAAAAGGATATAAGTAGACCATTCAAAAAAGAATAAATCTACATGACTAAAAAACATTTTTTGAATGTTCAAATGTAGTAGTCAGGGAAGGGACATTTAAGTATTTAAATAGGATATCTCTTTGGATCCATTAGACTCGCAAAATCAAAATATAAAAATTTTAATTTTATATTTATTACCGATAAATATAGGTATATAATGTATATAATTATATTTATTTAAAAAATAAAACAAAGTCTATTGCTGGTGGGATCTGGGGAAAATAGTACTCTCATTTTTGTTAGCTAAAGTATTTGTAGCCTACTTTTTAAAGCAACATAGCAATGTATATTATGAATTTTAAGTAAATATTTAATTCAGGCTACTTTTAGGAGAATAGCTGTGGAAATGGAAGCATTAGTAGATTAGGTCATGTATACATTGATGTTTGTTTCAATGTTGCTGTAGTGGCCAAAAAACAAAACCAAAAAAATCTCAAAAAAGCAAATGAATGTTCATCTATAGGGAAATGGTTAAATGAATTGGAGAATATTTACACCATCTTGGAATATAATATAGTCAGTAAAAAGAATGAATTAGCACTACTTAAAACTTAATACACCTTATTTTTAGATAAGCTTTAGGTTTACATAAAAATTAAATGGAAAATCCCCTCCCTCACTCACACTTCTCCATTATTAGCATTTTGCATTAGTGTGGTACATTTGTTACAGTTAATAAACTAATAATAGAAAAGTTATTAACTAAAATTCATAGTTTGCATTGGCGTTCTCATTTTCTTTTTTATAGTCTGGATTTTGACAAATGCACAATGACATGACATTTGTCCATCATTACTGCCTTATACAGAATCGCTTCATGGTCTTATAATATTTCCTGTGCCCTACCTATTAATTCCTCCCTGATTTTCCCCAAACTTCTGAAAACTACAGATCTTTTTGCTGTCCTTATAATTTTGCCTTCTATAGAATGTCGTATCATTGGAATCATATAGTATGTCTGCTTGTCAGACTTGCTCCTTTCACTTAGTGATATGCACTTACACATTCTGTGTTTTTTGGAGGCTTGGTAGCTGATTTATTTTTGTAAGTGAATAATGTTCCATTCTATGGATGTACCACAGTTTATTCATTTTGAAGAACATCTTGGTTCCATGTCTTGGCATTTATGAATAAAGTTGCTCCAAATATTCATGTGCACAGTTTTGTGCAAATGTAAGTTTTCACCTATTTTGAGTAAAAACCAAGAGTGTAATTGCTGGATTGTAAGTATATATTTAGCTTTGTGAGAAACTGGCAAAAATTGTCTTCCAAACTGGTTATTTGATTTTGCATTTCCACCAGCAGTAAATGTTTCTGTTTCTCCACATTGTCACCAATATTTAGTGTAGTCAGTGTTTTAGATTTCAGCCATTCTACTAGGTAAGCATTATAGTTTTTTGACATGGAGAAATCTTCTAAAAGTTTTTTTCTCTTCTTTTTTGAGATGGAGTCTTGCTCCATCACCTAGGCTGGAGTGCAGTGGTGTGATCTCGGCTCATTGCAGCCTCTGCCTCCTGGGTTCAAGTGATTCTTCTGCCTCAGCCTCCTGAGTAGCTGGGATTACAGGCATGTGCCACCATGCCTGGCTAGTTTTTGTATTTTTAGTAGAGACGGGGTTTCACCATGCTGACCAGACTGGTCTCGAACCCCTGACCTCAAGTGATCTACCTGCCTTGGCCTCCCAAAGTGCTGGGATAACAGGTATGAGCCACCGCGCACGGCCCTGAAAGTATTTTTCAATGAGAAGTACAAACAGCAGAATGATCCCATTTTTGTAAAACAGTGACTACACCTTTTTATATGTGTATCTGTTGGTGTGTTGAGTGTGTGATCTCTAGCTTTATAAGATCAGGGAGAAAGTCACGAGGGCTGTATCCTGAGCTGGAACTGGATGAGGGAAAGGAATCATAGTTGATGTGCAGAGTGGGCAGGTGGTTAAGTGACTAGGGAAGGCTAAAGGAATAAAAAGATTACCCTTAAAAGGTTCAAAGTATAATATTGATACAGTTAGCTCAAATTAGACATGTGTAAAGGTATATGTATACAGATATTTTAACAAATTTACTTAAATAATTATTGTTCTTTTTGATAAAGACTTTTTGGTTTATCTTTATGATAAAGACTATTTATCTGATAAAGACAGATTGAGTTGTCTTTACAATAGTGAACTCCAGTTTTAAACGGGTGGTAGGTACTATTACTTGTTATCATTCAAATGTGGAATGCATGGCATTGTGTTTTATTAGGTTAATCTTTATGGAAACATTATTACACTTGAATATAGATGGAGTCAGTAATTACTATAGAAAATTACTTCAAGGGGCTAAGAATGGCTTCCCAACTCCTGGGTGCCATTGTGTCAGTAAAGTCCCAATGAGACTTTTTCACTTGAGTTAAGCACTCCTTTTGAAGTCTTTTAAAAATGTAAAAGTGGGCCAGGCCTATTGGCCTGGGGGGGAGGGGATCAAGGCTGTAGTGAGCTGTGATTGTGCCACTGCACTTCAGCCTGGGTGACAGAGTAATACCTGGCCTCCCTCCCACCTCCAAAAAAGGTAAAAGTTCTGTAATTATTTTATTAGATCCCTTCCTGATATCTGTCTCAAGAAGCTATGATGGGGGAAAAATGGGTGGGAGTAAAAAAGAAGTTCTGACAATACAGATGGGAACACTGAAGTCCAACACAGATGCTTTACATTTTGGCTTTGTCTAGACCTGCTGATGCAGAGATTCTCATAAAATTTGAAAAGCCTTACCACTGAGTTGCTTTTCAAAGCCTGGGTTTCTCTCAAAGAACATCTGCAATTACCATGCTGCTTTTGAAGACCTTAGTGAAAGTGCTAACCTAGATCAACTCTACCAGCTGTGGTGAAGTGGCTATGTTGTCTGGGGTATATACCCTGGGGTTCGTCATCTGGCGCCAGGAAAATTTAGGACATGGACACGAGGAGTTTAGGAGCGGAGGTTTACAATAGGCAGAAGAGAAGAGAAAGAGAAACGGCTGTCTCTCTGGAGAAGAGTGCGCTCCAAGTGGAAAAGACCAGCTGGTGGTGGATGCCCTGGATTTTATAGTCCAGGGTGAGGAGATGGTGTCTGATTTACATAGGGCTTACAGATTGGTTGGATCAGGCACGACGTTTACATAGTGCTCAGGGAAGGCTGGTGGCCCCACCCTAATCTTATTATGCAAATGAACTCTCCCTGGCCTGCCGACTTTTGTCTGCTGCTTACTGTACACGGGCTGACAAAGAGAAGGGAAGATGGAGCCACCATCTTGAACACGTCTGGTCCGTTGTTGCTGCCAGCATTCTCCCGTGCAAGCTCCCAGCTTGCTTGTCTATGTCTGCAGCTCGACTTTACAGGCTGCTCTTTGTTAGAAAATGATTTGGGTTGCTTTTCATTAAAGAGAAAAGCCTTACTGAGGACTTCCATCCCCTTACTAGCTGCCTAAGTGATTTCTTCTTAACTCCTATGTCAGTGGTGGCCGGGTTCCCTGGGAAGGAGGGGCGCCGTTGCTCTAGCATCATTCTGCTTTCTGGAAACAGGGTTGTATTTGCTGATGCTCTGAAATTCTGGAAATGACTTTCTGAGCCTTGTGACTGTAAGTAAAATAAAGAACGTGGCAGTAGAGGTAATATACAGCCTTCTCCCATCCCCATCTCTCCTGTCATGTTGGGTTAACAACCATGGAATACACATGTGATAATTACATGGCTCACTCATAAATCATAAGAATAAGTCATATACCCGAGGCCCTGAGCTGTAATGGAATTTTAGTGCATTTCACATTTATAGCCAGTTCCTGATGATCCAGTTGAGTTGCCTGTGCCTCTCGGTTCTGTTCTGGCCTACCTTCTGACAGATTTATTTCTTGTGACTATCTCCCCTGGTGAGTAATAGTCATGGACATGGGAGGCAAAATTCAAAACGTGTCCATTCTGCAATTTGTAAGGAGCTAGATTCCTGGGGAGATTAAAACAAATTGAAAATCAAGGTTTTTTTTTTTTTATTATAAATTTACCATTCTCAGAACGTTTGTCCCTGATTGTCATGGGTAATTTAATAATTCCTATTTTAATACACCTTTAAATATGTCATTTTAAAAAATATTCTAATTCATGCCTTCTATTTTTCTTTTCCTTAATTTTTGTGGTTAAGAGTTTCACTAAAATAAATGTCATTTTTTATTATTAAAAAAATTTTTTTTGAGACAGAGTCTCGCTCTGTCACCCAGGCTGGAGTGCAGTGACATGATTTCACTGCAGCCTCTGCCTCCTGGGTTCAAACGATTCTCCTGCCTCAGACTCTTGAGTAGCTAGGATTACAGGCACCCACCACCACGCCTGGCTAATTGTATTTTTAGTAGAGACGGGGTTTTGCCTTGTTGGCCAGACTGGTCTTGAACTCCTGACCTTAAGTGATCCGCCCACCTTGGCCTCCCAAAGTGCTGAGATTATAGGCATGAGCCACTGTGCCCCACCCAACTGATAAATGTTGTTACATATGATGAGAGTGGGGAGTTCTTGCCTTTTTTCCCAAATTTATAGTGTGTTCAATATTTAACCCTATGTATGATGTCAGCTATAACTTTATTATAATGTGCTTCATGAGATTTTTTTGGGGAGAATAGAAGGCTAGCAAAATAATTAGACAAACACACTGCAGAAAATCATATACATTTTCAAATCAAATACATAAGACCAGCCAGGTGCAATGGCTCATGCCTGTAATCCCAGCACTTTGGGAGGCCGAGGCGGGTGGATCACCTCAGGTCAGGAGTTCAAGACCAGCCTGACCAACGTGGTGAAACCCCGTCTCTACTAAAAATACAAAGATTAACTGGGCATGGTGGCAGGCGCCTGTAATCCCACCTACTCGGGAGGCTGAGGCAGGAGAATCACTTGAACCCAGGAGGCAGAGGTTGCAGTGAGCCGAGATAGAGCCATTGCACTCCAGCCTGGACAACAGAGTGAGACTCCATCTCAAAAAAAAAAATAAAATAAATAAATAAATAAATAAAATAAAAGCTGTATTAATCAGAACTAGCAGTTAAGGTATATTTTTTGTTTATTTTACATTGAGAAAGCAGCAACACATAAGAAAAGCTAAAGTGTTTAACAAATCAACACCAGCTTCCCTTTTGAGTAATATAATTTAGGTGAGGACACAGTCACTTCAGTTTTTTTTTTTTCCTTCTGTACGTTCCTACAGCGTATGTCATTATTCGATCTAGTAAAATAACCTGAATAAGGGAAATTTCATAGAAGCGCCAGGATAGAATTGGAAAGCTGGCAGAGATGGTACTGAACTGTATTCTCCTAGATTAGTATTTTTCCTAAGTAAACCAAGTTGGTTTTTTGAGATTTTGTTTTCTGCATTAAGAACTCAGGCTTTATTTTAGAAGACAAGGTAGTTTTAGGGATATTTAGAGAACCAAGATGACATTGTCTAAAGGTTTGTTGTTGGGGGAGGTTGCATGGAATTTTAGGCCGAATTGAAAGTAGCATTTATCAACAGCACTGGAACGTGTTCGAAAAGATCTGAACTGTTAATAAAGATTTAATGTCAGCTCCCAGGAAATAAGGTTAACATACTGTTAAGTGTGCTATTTCTTTTTCTACTACTCTTACAATTAACACTGTCACCAAGGCCTAATTCTTCATGTGGTAGGAGTCAAAGGTGAATACACGGTTTTGCACAGAAAAGTTTTTACCTGTGAAATGGCCCAACTGTTGTCTATATTAATTGTTTTCTTTGGTATTTGTAGGGTATTGATGATGTCACTGGTGAGCCATTAGTCCAGCAGGAGGATGATAAACCTGAAGCAGTTGCTGCCAGGCTAAGACAGTACAAAGACGTGGCAAAGCCAGTCATTGAATTATACAAGTGAGTGTGCGTCGATATTTTCATGACAAAGGACAGACTGGAAAGGTGTGGAGCCTACGGGGAAGAACACTGGGCTGAGGCAGAGTAGTGTTTCTTTAAGACAGATAAACACTAACAACCCAAAACCTTCCCAGAAGTCAGATGAAATGCTGGAGCTGTACATGAAAGATAAATTTCCGTACTTTTATCCTGAAACTGTTAGAACATAAGGACCCCAAACCTGATCATCTCTATCTGTTCTGGATGTAAAACAACATTGAGATTTATTTTCATTTTCTTAAAATTTTAAGTGACTGAGATAGTGGTCCCACATATGTTGATACTCCCACATACAAATATCTGGTTCGGATAGAAGATTAGAAGAGACTTTTGGTGTGTCCCTTCTTGAAGTGTCTGTAGGGAGTTTAACAAAGAAAGGCTAAAACCATAAAGCAGAGATTAAAAATTCAAATGGCTGCAGGGGCTAGGGCAGGTATTGGAAATGAGTCTCAAACATGGTGAGGGATATGTCAAGCTAGGCAGCTGAATGACAGTTGAACTTGACAGGGTGGCTGCTCCAGCCAATTAGCATTCTAGGGCACACAGGCCAATGATTCCCATTTTTCAGGAAGAGCAGAAGTCTGGCTTTCTGTATGTGTGTTTTGGGGGAAATCTCAGTTTTCATATTGGCAACATATTTACATTTTTTAAATAACATGCAAGTCAAACAAATCTCTATGCTGAGTGCATTCAAAACAGCAGTTTATACTCTCTGTTACAATCACTTTCTGGCTTTGTAGTCCCCAGGAAATTTAGCAAACCTTTAGATGAGAGTTTTATGATCATATTATTATGATACAGCAATCATGTGTTCCATGATTCATTAAGTAATAAGGGTTTTTTTTTTTTTATTTTTTTTTTTTTTTGAGACGGAGTCTCGCTCTGTCACCCAGGCTGGAGTGCGGTGGCCGGATCTCAGCTCACTGCAAGCTCCGCCTCCCAGGTTCACGCCATTCTCCTGCCTCAGCCTCCCGAGTAGCTGGGACTATAGGCGCCCGCCACCTCGCCCGGCTAGTTTTTTGTATTTTTTAGTAGAGATGGGGTTTCACCGTGTTAGCCAGGATGGTCTCGATCTCCTGACCTCGTGACCCGCCCGTCTCGGCCTCCCAAAGTGCTGGGATTACAGGCGTGAGCCACCGCGCCCGGCCAATAAGGGTTTTAATATACCAAAGCTTTTCAGTGGTTTGCTTTTGAAAATTGTATATTGAGGCACATTTGGAATGGTGCCTATAATGCTATTCTTTGATATGTTTTAAAGGGGAGAAAAGAGGTGGCATCATGACAAGCATACCAGAATTGCAAAAGCTATGACCTTATTTAGGTACACCCAGTGGAAGTGTTGATACCTTTGAAAGGGGCTGGTTTAGCACTTAGTGTGATATATGATATAGACCATAAGATCATGCTTGTTTTATATCTAGGATCTTCTGCACTAATATGTGGAGAAGAAACCAAAAAAGCCATTGTATGTTGGACTTTGTTTTTCAGGAGCCGAGGAGTGCTCCACCAATTTTCCGGGACGGAGACGAACAAAATCTGGCCCTACGTTTACACACTTTTCTCGAACAAGATCACACCTATTCAGTCCAAAGAAGCATATTGACCCTGCCCAATGGAAGAACCAGGAAGATGTGGTCATTCATTCAATTGTGTGTGTAGTATTGGTGCTGTGTCCAAATTAGAAGCTAGCTGAGGTAGCTTGCAGCATCTTTTCTAGTTGAAATGGTGAACTGATAGGAAAACAAATGAGTAGAAAGAGTTCACAAGAAGCTCTCCTCTGCCTTTGAAAAGGAAGGTCACCTACACATGTTTAAGGTGTCTCTGCACGTGTCTCAAGCCCTTCACAAGAAAGCAAGTACAGTGTGGATTTCAAGTGGTGTGTAACTTCAGCTCCAGCTGGTTTTTGACAGCTGTTGCTGTGGTATTCTTTTTTACACATGATGGTGATAGTTTCTGCTTCTCCCCATCCCCACAAAGGCTGTTGAACTACAGCACCAGGAAGCCTGAGAATGAATCCTAAGGGCTCCAGCCCAGACTTCGTCCCAGGCTTTCTGGTGTGTGCCCCCCCGGTAACAGTGAAATTGAAGCTGCTTCCTCACAGTGGTTGTTTCTCTGGTCTTGAGTGACTGTGTCCACAGATCATTTTCTTCCGGTAGGAATAACTCCTTTTCTGTATCCGCACTCCATGGAGTCTCTCCTTTTCAGACATCCTGGGATGAAAGAATTTGGCTTTTTTTTTTTTACATCTGTTTCACTCTTTGGCCGTTAAACAAAACTGATAGTTATTGCTCTTATCCCTCTCAAATTCTTCTAAGAACTGAGAGTGATGGGGTTGTATTGAATTTCTGTATGCACCGGGAACTGAGCTATGAAGAGGATCTTATTAAACTGCTGGTCTGACTCATGGATTGACACTGTTCCTTTCTTTTATTGTGAAAAAAAAAAACCCTAAAAGTCTTGGGGACCCCCTAAAGTCTTTTGGGAATCCTCAAAAAGCATGGGAAATACAAGTATTTAGCTACATAAATGTTGTAAGATCATATCTTATGTATAGAAGTAATAAGACCGTTTGGAATTACTAGACTAATTGAATAGTTACGGTTTCTATTCAGTACAATAAAATGTATTTTAAGGCGCGGTGGCTCAAGCCTGTAATCCTAGCACTTTGGGAGGCCGAGACGGGCGGATCATGAGGTCAGGAGATCGAGACCATCCTGGCTAACACAGTGAAACCCCGTCTCTACTAAAATATTCAGCTACGGGAGGCTGAGGCAGGAGAATGGCGTGAAAGGCGGAGCTTGCAGTGAGCTGAGATCCGGCCACTGCACTCCAGCCTGGGCGACAGAGCGAGACTCCGTCTCAAAAAAAAAAAAAAAAAAAAAAAAAAGAAAGTGCTGCTAACTATTGATGCTGACAGTGTTTCACTCCTATGAGTGACCCAAACATATTCTAAATAGGTGGTAAAGGGAGTGGAGCCTGTGGGGTTGAGCAGAATGTTGTACTAACTGTGCTTGGACTAAGTATAACAGCTTTATGATTATGGGAAAACAAAATCTTTCTTTATTTTTTTTTTTTTTCTGTTCCAAAGATTCATCCTGTGGGGTGGCCATAAAGTCTAGAATTAGATACTAATATTTTGACATTCGTTATAACATAGTATCAATAAACCATTTGTTAAAAGATTTGCCTGGTTTCCAGACTTGGTGGCCACCTTGAATAATTCTTCCTATCCTCTGGGAAGGATGATGAAATTTATTCCTGCTGCCTTAAAAATATGTATCCCTTCTTCATGCATCATGACTGTCCCCAGCGAGTATCCTTTACTATTCCTGGGAGTGACTCCTGTCTGACTTTTCATACTGGTGAGAAGAAAAGAAGCCTATTGTAACACTTTAGTGATGTTGAAACACATTACTTACTTTGTGAAGATGTCCCAGTGAATGCTCTGTCAATTCGCTGCCGTATGTCATCTATATGATAACGAATGCATCTTCCTTCTAAGTACTGCCCAAACTCTTGCCAGCTCCTCTCCCATTGTCCCTTCATGTGATTATTTTTTGGCTACCTTAGTGGAAATATAGACCAGTCTTCTCCCCATCCATCCTCTCAAACATAATGAGGTTGTTTATTTTTTAGATGTATGCAGTGAAAATGCCCAGTCAGGTCTATGAATCGTCAGTGCATTATATTGACTCTGAGCACTTTAGAATGTAGAGTTGCAATTGAATGCCAGCTGTGGAGATGGGGTGCATATCAGATATGTAGATAAAACTCAGGTTTGCTGGGGAACCAGGTATAGAGAAAAAAAGTCTGATACAAGGAAAATTGCACAACTTAGAGTAGTTCTGCTATAGATAAAATTTCCACAAAATAGGAAATGTAGAGAGTTATTCTATAGAATACTAGAAAGAGTAAAGACTGCTTTTTGGAAAGAGGAAAATCTTCAAACTTCTTTCTTCACTTCCCTTTGTGTTTAGCTGACCCTCCAATGTGATCATTGCTTTTAGAGTTTGGGAGAGGTATGGGAAGTGGCCTGATCCCTGCTTCCATACTTCACTCCTCCATCCATCCATCCTTCCCCTCCAGCTAAATGGACAATTCTAGCCAACACTGAGTCACTCTTAAGTCTCAGCAGTGGGTGTGTTTGCTGAGATTGTCCAGCAGTTGAGCAGTTTGGTCTCACCTCCCTCGCTAGCTGAGACCAAAAAGAGACAAATACCTTTTTCATGGTCTTAGAAACATAATGCTTATTTCGTGGTCAGTGGCTTTTAAAAAATCTATTTCTGGTTTTCTTCAACAAACTCACTAGTTTTCCCTTAAATGATTTTGTAAAATTTAAAGTTATCCTGAAAATGTTTTGGCAAAAGTAAAATTAAAGGGACATCTTTTTTTTTTTTTTTTTTTTTTTTTTTTTTTTTTTTTCTGTTGCCACACATGGCTGTTCCTTCACCTTTAAGCAAAGAGAGTGGTTCAGCTGGTTTCTAAGATGCCAACCTGACCTTGCATTCTGTCATTCTACCCAGCTCTTAGTTCAGTTTGCTTCCATTATCCTAACAGGCTTCTTACTGACTTAGAACTTGGAAAGGCTGCTATATTTAATACTCTCCAACACTAACGCAGACTTAAGATAGATACTGTTTATTGAAAATCTACTGAGTGAAATGTGCGGTTTTAGGACCTTTATAAGCATCTCATTTAATCTTTCTAGCATCCTGTGAAACAGCCATGATTTCATGTTGATAAACAAAGAAGACAGGGGTCCCAGGGATGTGAAGCATTTTGCCCAGGCTTCTGCTGCTGGTGACCAGTGTAGCTGGAACTCCAGCTCAGGTTTTCCTGACTCAGAAGACTGAGCTTGTTCCTCGATGTTATTAATAGCTACTTGTGTCCAAGCAACCAAGGGCCTTGAGTCTACTTGGTTCTGCTTATGGCCTCACATCAAGAATAATAGAGCTAGTCTAGGTATGGTGGAGCTGGTCCATGCCTGTAGTCCCAGTGCTTTGGGAATCCTTGATGGGAAGATTGTCAGAGGCCAAAAGTTCAAGACCAGGCTGGGCAATATCACAAGACTCCATCTCTACAGAAAAATAAAAAATTAGCCAGCCATGGTGGTGTACACTTGTGGTCCTAGTTACTCAGGAGACTGAGGCAGGAGGATTGCTTGATCCTAGGAGTTCGAGGCTGCAGTGAGCTATGATTGCACCTCTGCACCCAAGTCTGGGCAACACAGCGAGACCCTGTTTCTTAAAAAAATAAAAAATTGCAGAGCTCACCAAAGTGATGTTCACCTTTTTATGACGTTCCTTTTTTTTTTTTTTTTCTTTTTCCTTTGCTTAAGCAAAGAAAGCTGCTAGAAGAGAGTCTTAGTTTTCCTGCATAAGACCTCCTTTATGAATAGAATAAACGACTGTCAGAGTAGGCTGGGCTTGGGCCCAGGCTAAACTATGAAGGAAGCAAGCTCATATCCCTTAACTACCCTTTCAGTGTCCATTGGGTTGTGCCCCGGAAGTGACCTTTGCCCTTGAGCCATCCCCAGCCCATGGTGCCCACACATAGGCTTTTGAGCTCCTTGGAGCTATCCAGACCCTGTTCACTTTTCCTTCCTGAGATTAGAACAAATCACCCCCTTCCACTCCAAACAAGGTCTTGATGATAAAGTAATCCTTAAAATGCTGGTAGATAAACAAGCGATGATGAAGCATCGAACACAGGTTAGCTCCTGACTTTTGTACCAATGTCTCTGTGTTCCATTACACATTAACATGACTCTGAGTGCCACATCCAAACCTTTGCCCACCATCTGCTTGTTGTGCAACAGTTGAGGCAGTAACCAGGGGAGATTCACTTCCTGTCTTGTCCTTCCCCAGGGATCACTCCCCTGCTGCACTCTAGCAGCCAAGCTCAGATGAGCTCCATTGTTACTCTAGGTGTGCCCATCTCTTTGGTGGGGAAGGAGAAAGGTAAGAATAGCCATGAATGAGGAAGGATTCTTGGAGGGAGGGGCCGCTGTGGTTTTTCCTGCTATTTAAGATGTTGAGACCGGATAACTTTAGAAAAATGCCTGCACAAACCCATAAATAGTGCTTTTATAAAGTTTATAAAACTTTATAAAACCTGAGTTCAGTATTTGACATTAGCTTTTTGTCCAAAGAATTGAAGCCTGCTGGAGGTCTTTGCTCAAATAATAAATACTGCATATTTCCAAATGTGTTCAGGTATAGGCACTAGGTACTGTCTGTTTACTCCATGTTAGGTACATTACATGCATTGGCTAATCAAATCCTCATCAATTACCTATGTAATAATCTCAATTTGCCTCCTGGTATTATAAATGGAAATAATCCTGTTTATTTTAAATGGGTTTTCATGTACCTATAGGGATTAGTCAGGAAATTCAAAGGGCCTTTTTTATCCCTTTTCCTAGTTTGAGCTCCCTGTTCTCTTTAACGGATAAAACAACATATTTGCTTCAGCCTGAATTCTTTGTTTTTGGTGCTTTGGTGCAGAGACAGGAAATGGGCACTCAGAGTCACACTGGTAGTTGCACACTGTATCTACAGAGGGCGTGTCTCATCTGTACTCTGCTGGGTTACAGGATTTCAGGAGGTATTTGTGTCCACCTGAAAATTCCGTTTATTGCCTTTCATTTAACAGTGTCTTTCCTTTCTGCAGTTGGTTTTGCTAGAGAGGCAATTCATAAGGTGAAGTCCTGTTCATGGTAGACTTGCTTTCTCACTATCCCCTTCAATTTTTAGTAACTCCCTGGTCTATTTGGTGTCTTTAAAAAAAAAATAACCTGGTAATGGAGACTTCTTTTAATATGGAAATGTGGTCTGGTAGTAAGTTACTCCTTTCCACATGTAACTGACCCAGTCTGGTTTCCAAATGAGAAGTGTGCAAGCCCCAGATGTTGAGACGCCGTATTTCAACTGTGAAAAAAATCTGCTTCCTGCATCTGTTGAAATATAATTGTTCATACTTGCCATCCCTTATCTTTCTTGTAACAATATGCACAGTTTTTGCCAGAATAAATGCCATTATCTGTATGCTTCAGGGAATTTCCCAATTTGATCTGTGTGTGTGTGTGTGTGTGCGCGCGCGCATGTGTGTGTGTGAGAGAGAGAGCTGCAGTAAAACACTTCTAAAGGGTGAAAGCTCTTGTATGGCATAGATACCTTCCTCTGGTAATAATTAGGTTATTCCCGGAAGCACAGTGTCATTCTTTAAATAAAAGCTTTCCTGTTTAAAGCTTTTCAAAGGCGCAGACCATCTTGAAGATTTCCCCTAGCGTTGATATGTATCTAATTCATTTTATAAAATCCTTCTTGTCTTCATTTTAAAGCTTTGGCTATAGTCAGATATGTCCTAAATAACAAACTATTTTGTATTTAATTTAGAGAAGAGTAAAGGGAAGAAAAATGAAAACTCAGTCTTTATGTAAGCTCCAAGGATATTAGGGCTTAGAGGGCTTTTCTAGTTTTATGAGAATTTGTACTACTGATTTTTATATATTCTTGTTTTTGAGATGAACAGATCTCTGGGGAAATTGTTGAGTTACAATGGCATTTCACTGTGATCCCTCTCAAGCTCACATCAGTTCTGTAACCCAATGACGACCTGTCTCTTCGGTTTACTGTCCTGTGAAATGTCAGCTCAAGTTTCCCAGAAGTTGTGTGTTTATGATGAGTCAGAGTGCTTTTCCTCGGTGGGACAGTTGCTGGCTCTCTTAATTTTGGTGTATGTGCTTCAAAGTATCTAAACCTCCAGTCTGATCTGTATATGCTATCCTGTTAATTGTATTGATTATTTTGATTATCTTGCTTGAAGGTTCATACTTTTGAATTTGATAGAAATAAAGTTTTTTTCTGCTTATAACTAGTGAATTCATTTAATGTTTGTATAGCTTTTTATACTTGATAATATAAAATTTCACAAATACTTTCATTGATGCCACTCTGCAACTACTACATTACCAACAATGTTGTCTCCAATTTGCAGAAAAGCAAGATCCTGAACCAAGAATTATTATCCCCAGTCCTGTTTTCTTTTCTGCTACACCATATTGCCTTATTCATATACCCTTAAATTCCTATTTGTCCAGCACTTTATTGTTTACAATTTTAATGTACATCCTTTGTTGTTTTTTTTCCCCTAACCTCTAGACAACCAGGGATCTTTTTTTTCTTGAAACAATTAGATAATGTGAGCAGATTCTCTCCCTGTTTTACACATTAGGAAATTCGATCGGATTATGCGACTCTAAGATTGTAGCATCTGGGATTACTCAGCAGAAGCAGAAACTATAGCAGGTCTATCACATGGGAGCTAGAACCATGAAGAAAATAGAGCAGCTGTAGGCGAAACTCCCTGAGATAGTGAGGGATGGGGAAAAATACTCTGGCATTTCCCAGCCTCACACTCTTCTGTCTGTGGGGCAGCTTCCCTTAGCTGAACCCAGCCAGAAGCCAGCTGACATAGGAGGCTGAGAAACATGTTCTAAAGGCTTGTCCATGCTGCTGAAAAGGCAGAGGAAAGTGGAACTGAAAAGGATGGCAATGTAGTAGATTGTGTTAAATTTAATGACATCCAGTCCCCTCCTCTTTTTTTTTGAGACAGAGTCTTGCTTTGTCACCCAGGCTGGAGTGCAGTGATGCAATCATGGCTCGCTGTGCAGCTGCAACATCCTGGGTTCATGTGATCCTCCTGCCTCAGCCTCATTAGTAGCTGAGACTACAGGTGCATGCCACAATGGGCTAATTTTTTTTTCTGATTTTTTTGTAGAGACAGGGTCTCACTATGTTGCCTAGGCTGGTCTGAAACTCCTGGGCTCAAGCAGTCCTTCCACCTTGGCCTCCCAAAGTGCTGGGATTACAGGAGTGAGCCACTGTGCCTGGCCACTTTCCCTTCTTTTGGGAGGATTTTACACCTTGACCCCATTGGCTTCAGGCTTGGACATATGGTTTGCTTTGACCAGTGAAATGTGGGCAGAAATGACGTGTGCCACTTCTGAGCAGAAGTTTTAGGAGCTAGGGCATGGTCACCATTCTCTTTTCCTTTTCAGTGAGACTGGCGACCTCACAGAGCTCTTTCAACCTGAATCCTAAAGGGAAGACACGGACCAGAGATGTAGCCAATCCATCGTAGATGAGCAGTGTACATTAAAAATAAACCTTTGCTTTACAAGCCACTGAGATTTGGATAGAGTTTATTTTCACAGCATAACTTAGCCCAAGCTGACTGATAAAACCGGGCCTAAGACTAACATATCTTGTCATCCAGTTATAACTTTGATTCTTTTATTATGCATTTTTATGCTCTCGGGTTACAAAGATGAATCAGACCGAGTTTTTGCCTGGGACTTCTTCACAATGTACTGGAGGAGATGGACATATTATTAGATTACTCTATACATGACTGTTGGAGTTGATCACTGCGCCATAAAGGAAAAAACGGAGGTAGTAACTCTCGGCTGGCCAAGTAGAGCCCATGGAAGAACTAATATTTGAGCTGAGTGATGCATGCAAAAGAGAACCCAAGCAGAGGAAATGCTAGGCACAAGAAAGTCTGAGCATGCATGGCGGGTGGAGGCCACAGCAGTGTGAGGCAGGACTGGGGAGATAATGGTAAGATTGAATTCTATTGGGAAGCGCCTGGCCTGCCTTTGGTTCGTGGTAGGCAGTATAGACTATATTGCCAGAAAATGACACCTTCAGATTTGCATGATAACGTCGTAACTGTACCATGGTCTGAACTAAGATGTGGTAGCAGAGTTCAACAAAAAAGGATGGTTGGATAATAACAGAAGAGAAAAACTTAAATGACACTAGGGAACAAAAATGAGTGAAATAGTGGTGAACGTGAGGCAGTAAGGAGTAGGGCTGTGAGGACTGGAGGACGCTGCCCTATCAGAGGGGAGCCATTGCTCAGTTCTGGACAGTTGTTACCGTCGTAAGGGCGGTGGCTCAATGCTGCCACAATTATTCAATTTGTCAAAAGAAGCCAAAAATTTGTGTTTCATGTGAAATTTTATTTTTAAGTATTTGCAGTTTTAAAAAATTAGGGGAGGGCTTTCCAGTCTTAACAACAACAACAAAAAATGCAGAGTTATCAAGAATTCTGTTTTTATTTTTATTTTATTTATTTATTTATTTTTGAGACAGAGTCTTGCTCTGTTGCAGGCCAGAATGCAGTGGCGAGATCTCTGCTCACTGCAAGCT
Organism: Macaca thibetana thibetana; assembly: GCF_024542745.1. NCBI lineage: Eukaryota > Metazoa > Chordata > Mammalia > Primates > Cercopithecidae > Macaca > Macaca thibetana. The sequence goes on from NC_065578.1 coordinate 64,484,166, forward strand.
CCGCCTCCTGGGTTCACGTCATTCTCCTGCCTCAGCCTCCCAAGTAGCTGGGACTACAGGCGCCCACCACCATGCCCGGGTAATTTTTGGTATTTTTAGTATAGAGACAGGGTTTCATCGTGTTAGCCAGGATGGTCTTGATCTCCTGACCTTGTTATCCACCCGCCTCGGCCTCCCAAAGTGCTGGGATTACAGGCATGAGCCACTGCGCCCAGCCGAGAATTCTGTTTTTATAAGAGAGCACTACTCATTTAAATCACTTGAGTTTCTCTCCTGCTCCATAATTCAACTGATGTGATGTTTTCCCATATTAATTTCAGCCAGTGAATATGAGCATATCCAGTGATGATTCTCTCTCTCTCTCTCTCTCTGGCAGAGGGACTACAATCAAGGCACCTTTTGTCTTGCTCAGGACCACAAGGAGTTGGGGACAGGGAGCCCTACTATTTGAAAGTGACTAGGAGCTGAGCAGTGCTCAGTCTCTCCTGTGGCCAGTTTTTCTCCTGCCAGGATCCTGGCATCAGTCCCTTTAACAAACCTAGAAGGCCTCCCATGAACAAATTATATCTCAGGTCCCATTAGTAGTTAACACTTTGCATCCCTGCCAGTCTAGTGCCATATAACCTGAGAGAGGGATGCTATTTCCTGACAAGGAGGAATCAGAAATACAAAAATGAACGGTCCATAACTAGACCAGTCAGGACAGACCAGCCATTCTCTTCAAAGCAGTGACTCAGATACACTGACCCCTCCAGATCCACTGACTATGTCAACCACCCTGGGGGCACTGACCATCTCAGACAGGCCACTCTGGACATATTGGACACCATGACATCCTGATTATTCTGGATACATTGATCATATACACCCACCACAATATGAAAGCCTTCTATTAGTCCAACAGGGTCAAGGAGAAGAGAGTAGACTAAAATTGCTTAGAGACCTGGATGAACCATCTTTTATATTTTATCTTCGTTAAAAAACAAACAAACAAAGAAACAAAAAAAACCTTTGGTATGTTTCTTAAGTATAAAGATAATTTAAAAGAAGTGACTTATTTAGGATATACATGAAAGTCTTACCTAAAAATTTATAGATACTGCATTTATAAGTTGAGGCTAGATAGTAAGGACTCTTTGACGATAATGACAGATGCCTAGATCTGAATCTTTCTACACATTTCAAAAACCATACAGGCTTGGCATGGTGGCTCACGCCTGTAATCCCAGCACTTTGGGAGGTTGAGACAGGAGGATTGCTTGTGCCCAGTAGTTCGAGGCTGCAGTGAGCCAAGATCATGCCACTGCACTCCAGCCTGGGCAGCAGAGCAAGACCCTTTCAATACATAAATAAATACATGCATATATATATATACACACACACACACATACATACATACAGCTCAACAAGGACAGCAAATAAAATTATAACTCGTATCTACTAAATACTAAGAAATTTAATATGAACTCTCATTTTATTTAAAGGGGAAATCATAGTCCCAGCTATTAAGCTCAGGTAGAAGGAAGAGAAAAACAGGAATTATTTGAGAAAAGGAGAGTGCACTTGGGTCCCAGAGAGTTTCACACTAAGTGGATACCCATACTGCATCACAGCACTTGCTACTGGGGAATTGAAGGGGCTTGAGAGTGCATGGGGCCAAACATTTAAGTCTTCAGAGGGTACTGCTTCTGGGAGAGAACAAAGGAACTAAGAAAGGAAAGGTATCTCTTGGAAATTTGGTGATGAAGATGTAAGAAAAAGTTGGAAATTAAGAATCCTACAGAAAGAAGAGTTTAATAAAAATGATGACATATTAAACTTTCCCTATCACGCCTCACTCCATGCAGAGAAAATAAAAAAAAAAGAGAGAAAGAGAAAAAAGATGCTGTTCATTAAGGAAATTGCATTTTACTGTACCAACTGAAGAGGGCACTCTGAGCTAAGAAACCTAGTAAACTACTCAACTCCTTCAACCCCATTTGTAGAAATACCTGGCCCAAGAAAATCCAACAGTCTTGAAAACAAACAGAAAATCCAGCAGTCTTGAAAATGAACATCCAAAATTATTTTTTAAAGAAAAGAAAATGAGAATCAAAATTCTTCAGCTGAGGAAAATATTCAACACCCAACTTCAAGGCAGAGAAAACTGCAGCACAACACTTCAACATAAATCAAATAGTACCAATAACAAGCAATGACATGTAAAAAACACACAAAACAGAAACTCACAAATGCAAAATAGAAGTGGGTACAAAACAAAAATTTGTGAAATGAGTTGACTGAACAAAGCAAAGAAAATGAAGGAATACACTAATCCTAAAAATTAGGGCTAAGTTATAAGGTATGCAAGAGTGTACAAATTCAAAAAAGTATACAAAGGACACATGAAAAAGTGGAATGAAAATTTCCAAGAGAATTGAAACAAAATGGAAAAAATGAAAAGCTGCAAAAGAAAAGAATAGCTAGAGAAGACAAAGAAGATCTAACACACCTATAATTGAATTTTCTAAAGAAGAAAAACAAAACAGTGAATCGAGACTAATATTCAAAGCTATAAAACAATAAAACGTACCAAAAGATTAAGTTGAAAAATCCTGAATCTATTTACTGAAAGGATGCTTTGTGTGAAAATTAACCCTGAGTTGTCAAGTGTAAGATATTTTCTTGTGTGCCCAGGAAAATACCTATAAACCTCCAGGCAAAAAGACCACATGATTCAATACACAAATCAAACAACAATGGAGCAGTGCTTTTGAGGACAGAAAGTGTGAACCATGGATTTTTATATCCAGTAAAGCTGATCTTCAGTTATCAAGGTTGATAAATAGTTTTAAAATGCAAATTCAAGTTATATTTTCTTCTCTCTTTCCTTTCTTCCTTTCCTTTCTTTCCTTCCTTTCCTTCCTTCCTTTCTTTTCTTTGTCTCATATTGTCCTCCAGACTGGAGTGCAGTGGCATGATCATAGCTCACTACAGCCTCAAATTCCTGGGCCCAAGCGCCTCAGCCTCCAGAGTAGCTGGGACTGTAGATGTGTGGCACCACACCTGGCTAATTTTTAATTTTAATTTTAATTTTTAATTTTTTGGAGAGATGGGATCTCACCATGTTGCCCAGCTGGTCTTGAACTCCTGGCCTCAAGCAATCCTTCCACCCTGACATCTCAAAGTCTTGGGATTACAGGAGTGAGCCACCATGCCTGTATATTTTAATATTCCTTATTAGGAATCTTTTTTTTTTTCTTTTTTTTTTTGAGATGGAGTCTCGCTCTGTTGCCCAGGCTGGAGTGCAATGGCATGATCTCGGTTCACTGCAACCTCCGCCTCCTGGGTTCAAGAGATTCTCCTCCCTCAGCCTCCTGAGTAGCTGGGACTACAGGCACACGGCACAACACCCAGCTAATTTTGTATTTTTTTTTTAGTAGAGACGGGGTTTCACGACATTAGCCAGACTGGTCTTGAACTCCTGACCTTGAGTGATCCGCCCACCTCGGCTTTCCAAAGTGCTGGGACTACAGGCGTGAGCCACCACCCCCGGCCCTTATTAGGAATCTGTTAACACTTGATAACAAGCCTCATTAAACCAGAGATAACTGGAGAAAATACAGCAGGTAACTGTGGTGAACACGTCCTTTATTTTTAATTGAAGAGACTAAATTGAAGGCAGAGACAAAAGGTGTGAGGATAATGTGTAAATGTTATATGTCCAAAAGTAGAAATAACAGGACTAATGAAATAAAAATACAGAAGAACAGAGGGAGACAGAGGAGAGCAGAATAAGTTACTTGATTGCCATATATGTAATAGGTAGAAACTGGAGGGTATTTGTAGTAGTCCATTGTCATGCTGTTAATAAAGACATACCTGGGACTGCATAATTTACAAAGGGAAGAGGTTTAATTGACTCGCATTTCAGCATGGTTGGGGAAGCCTTAGGACACTTACAATAATGGCGGAAGGGGACACAAACATGTCCTTCTTCACATGGTGGTAGTGAGAAGTGCCCAGCAAAAATGGGGAAAAGCCCCTTATAAAACCATCAGATCACATGAGAAGTCACCATCACGAGAACAGCACGAGGGTAACCACCCCCATGATTAAATTACCTTCCACAGGGTCCCTCCCACGACACGTGGGGATTATGGGAACTATAATATGAGATTTGGGTGGGAACACAGCCAAACCATATCAGTATCATTTAAAGTTGACAAACCAGCTAGTAGAAGACTAAGTAAAGTTGTGGCAGCATTATATAGCATATTAATAGAAAATAAAAACTTTTCTAAATACCAAATAAGTTGAAAAAGGACAAAGAAAAGAATACATAAGTGTGGCAAATTTAATACTTATAATAAATATAAAATAATATGATGAGCTAAGACCGAACACGTCAGCCCTATCCATAAATGTAAATGGGTTTAGTTAATCTACTTTAAAAAAAGGTTTTTCAGAGAAGCTCACAAAACAAAACCCAAGTCTATGGTATACAATGGTCATATCTAAAATAAAATTATTCTGAAAGAGCACGTACAAGGAAAATGCAAACAGTAAGAAAACAGGAGTTGTGATTGTGATATAAGAGAAACTAGAATTCAGACCCAAAAATGCTAAATGAGATCAAGAAGCACACTTCACACAGTTCACACAATCCACACTGAGGATATAATAGATATGAAATGCACCAAATAATACAAAAATCTGTCTAGAAAAATCGGGGCAAACCCAGAAGTACGTAAGGTTTTTTGTTTTGTTTTTTTGTTTTTGTTTTTTACAAATTAATGCACTATATGTATCTAGATACAGAAATTATAAATAAGTTTCTAGGAGGGTAGGAAAGATTCAAAATAAACAATCAATACTTATTAAACATTTTCCCCAACTTCTTATTTAGAATTTTCCCATCTACAGCAAAGTTAAAGGAATTCTGAACCTGGGGCTCTTTAACCAGCATCAGCAACTAAAATTTTTTACATTTACTTTCTCTCTCCACTGCCCTCCCACTTTCTTTTTTTTCTTTTTTGCCAAAACTTTCTAAAGAAAGTTACAGACAACATGACACTTCATCTAGGGTGACCCATCATCTTGGTGTTGCCCAAGACTGCCCAGTTTTAGCAATGAAAGCCCTGAGTTTAAGGAAGTCCCTTAGTCCCAGGCAAACCAAGACTGTTGGCCAACTTACCTCTAAATGTATTAGTATGCATTTCTTTAAAAAATTTCCTACACAATCACAATGCCATTTTCATAAGAAAATGAACATTAAAATGATTAAATATTCTCATCTAATCTAGTCTTTTATATTTGCCTAATTATCCCAAAATATGTTCTCTGGTTACCCTTATACATGCCCATGACTGCCCTAAAAGCAGGTTTCCCTTGGTAATTAGTAAGTGATCTGTGGGGTCATCTAAGAAGTTATACCTATCCTATTCCTCTAATAACCTTCATTTAATGGTTTTCATATCCACTGATAATACTTTCCTGAATGAATTGTTAACCCTGAGAGTTACAAAATGGTCATTTTCTATTTTTCTTTTCTTTTCTTTTTTTTGAGACGGAGCTTCACTTTTTATGCCCAGACTGGAGTGCAATGGCACGATCTTGGCTCACTGGAACCTCTGCCTCCTGGGTTCAAGTGATTCTCCTACCTCAGCCTCCAGAGTAGCTGGGATTATACGTGTGTGCCACCACGCCCAGCTAATTTTGTATTTTTAGTAGAGACGGGGTTTCACCATGTTGGTCAGGCTGATCTTGACCTCCTGACCTCAGGTGATCCGCCCGCCTTGGTGTCCCAAAGTGCTGAGATTACAGGTGAGAGCCACCGCGCCCGGCCTAAAATGGTCATTTTCTAATTATATCATTTCTTCTATATTCATTAGATTATATTCTTCTATTAAAAAAAGGAGCTTTCCCCTTTTGCCTTTGTCTGTTTCTCTTTCTCTGTGTCTTTTTGGCAGGGTGGAGGATTGGTATCACTATCCAGTTTGATATCACTATCCAATTCTTTTTTCAACTTTTATTTTAGAATCAGGGGGTACAGGCCGGGCGCGGTGGCTCAAGCCTGTAATCCCAGCACTTTGGGAGGCCGAGGCGGGCGGATCACAAGGTCAGGAGATCGAGACCACAGTGAAACCCCGTCTCTACTAAAAATACAAAAAATTAGCCGGGCGCGGTGGCAGGCGCCTGTAGTCCCAGCTACTCAGGAGGCTGAGGCGGGAGAATGGCGTGAACCGAGGAGGCGGAGCTTGCAGTGAGCCGAGATCGCGCCACTGCACTCCAGCCTGGGCAACAGCGTGAGACTCCGTCTCAAAAAAAAAAAAAAAAAAAAAAAAAAAAAAAAAAAAAAAGGATCAGGGGGTACATATGCAAGTTTGTTACCTGGGCATATTGTGTGATGCTGAGGATTGATTGGGGTGTGCATGATTTTGTCACCTAGGCACACAGCGAAGTACTCAACAGTTTTTCAACTCTTGTCCTTCTTTCTTCCTTGCCTTCTAGTAGTCCCCAGTTTCTGTTGTTGCCATCTTATGTCCCTGAGTACTCAATGTTTAGTTGCCACTTATAAGTGAGAACATGCAGTATTTGTTTTCTGTTCCTGAGTTATTTGCTTAGGATAATGGCCCCCAACTGCATCTATTTTGCTGCAGAGGACATGACTTTGTTCCCTTTTACAGCTGCATGGTATTCCATGGTGTATATGTGCCACATTTTCTTTATCCAGTCCACTATTGATGGGCACCTAGATTGATTCCATGTCTTTGCTATGTGAATAGTGCTGCAATGAACATGTGAATGCATAGGTCTTTTTTGGTAGAACAATATAGACCCAGTAATGGGATTGTTGGGTCAAATGGTAGTTCTGTTTTAAGTTCTTTGAGAAATCTTCACACTGCTTTCCATGGTGCCTGAACTAATTTAGATTCACTATTCTGTGGGTTGTCTTTTTACTTTTAGATAGTGCCCTTTGACACACAAAAGTTTAAATTTGTCATCTAATTTATCTATTTTTCTCTTTTAAGTACCAATTACTTAATACATGGTCACAAAGATTTATCCCTATGTTTTCTTCTAAGGTTTTATAGTTCTTATATTTAGGTTGTTGATCCTTTTTTTTTTTTTTTTTTTTTTTTTTTTGAGACAGAGTCTCTCTTTGTAGCCCAGACTGGGGTGCAGTGGTGAAATCTCAGCTAATTGCAACCCCCGCCTCCTGGGTTCAAGTGATTCTTGTGCCTCAGCAACCCCAGTAGCTGGGATTACAGTTGTGTGCCACCACGCCCAGGTAATTTTTGTATTTTTAGTAGAGATGCGGTTTCACCATGTTGGCCAGGCTGGTCTCGAATGCCTGACCTCAAGTGATCCACCTGCCTCGGCCTCCCAAAGTGCTAGGATTACAGGCATGAACCACTGCACCCGGCCCACTTTGCATTAATTTTTGCTTATGGTATGAGGTAGAGATTCAACAATTCTTTTACATGTGAATGTGCAGTTGTCCCGGCACCATTTGCTAGAATGGTCTTTCTTTCCTTATTGAATTGTCTTGGCACCCTTATTGAAAAAATTGACTGTAAGTGTATGATTTTATTTCTAGACTCTCAATTCTACTCCATTGATCTATGTCTATCTTTATGCTAGTACCACACAGTCTTTATGGCTGTAGCTTTGTAGTTCATTTTAAGATAGAAAGTGTGAGCTCTAAACTTCGTTCTTTTCTTTTAAGAATGTTTTGACTCTTCTGGATCCCTTGCATTTCTATACGAATTTTAGGATCAGATTGTTGATTTCAGAAAAATAGCTAGGATTTTGATAGGGATTTTGTTAAATCAGTAGATCCATCTGGGGAGTACTGCCATTTTAACAATATTAAGTCTTCCAATATATGAATTTGTGATGTCTTTCCATTTATTTAGCTCTTTGATTTATTTCAATGATGTTTTATAATTTTCAGTGTACAGGTCTTAAAATTTATTTTGAAAAAGCTTATTCTTAAGTACTTTATTTCTTTGATGCAGTTGTAAGTGGAATTTTCATAAACTCATTTTGAGATTATTTATTGCTAGTATGTAGAAATACAATTGATTTTTGTATATTGATCTTATATCAAACTCCTTTATTAGCTCTAATGATTATTCTTTCTCATTCTCAGATTGTCACGAATTTGGTCTGACCCTCTTCAAGTTGTTCTTGTTTCCTTTTAATGTGGTACCATCAGTGTTTGAGTGCTTCTGTGAGTTTTGGCATAAGATCTCACAGTCATCCAATACTTTCCCCTTCAAGACCTGGAATTAACTATTTTTCAAAAGAGTCTTGGTTTCTTTTAGTGGGGAAGGGTATTTTCCGCTTCTTAATTTTAATTGTTTTATCTTGTCCAATTACACTAGTTAATATTTCCAATACACTGTTAAATAGTGATGGAGATAAAGTCATCTTTGACTTGTTCCTGACCTTAGAAGAAACATCTCTTCATGTTTCTCCATTAAATAAGAATTCTTAAATTTCCTGTTTTAAAAGTTTGCCACATCCCTTTTATTGATTTTTTTCTGAAACTTAATTATGGGTATATGTTACAATCCATTCAATTTATGCTTTTATCTTTTAAAATCCCCTTCCTGGTGCTTTCTTTTAGTTCAGTTTGTTGTTTTTCTAGCCCTTGAGAATTTAATTCATTTATATTTGTTATGTTTCATATGTATTTAAGGTTGTGGATTTTTTTCTGATATTTGTCATAATAGCTCACAAATTCAGAAATGTAGCATTTTTCATTATAACATTTTTCCAGAAATTTTCCAATGTTGTTTTGTATATTCTCTTTCACACAATAGTTGCTCAATAGTTTTTCTTTTAGATTTCTAGATAGAAGGGCTTTTTAGTTTTGATATTAATTTCTGGCTTTATTGCATTGTGACCAAATAATTTTTTTTGTATTATGCCTACTTTACGGAACTTTTGAAGATATTTTTTGGTCAAATTTTGTGACTCTCCATGAGTGCTTAAAAAGAAGGTATGTTCCTCTGTCACTGCATATCTGCATTTAAGTCATGGACTGTGAAAGAGTTCAATTATTAGATTCATTAAGTGTTGCACTGGGACCCAACCAATCAGCACTCTCGACTCAAAGGCCCCCCCCACCCACCAAATTATTCTTAAGAACTCTGATCGCTGAATGCTCTGAGAGACTTATTTGAGTAATAATAAAACTCTGGTCTTCTGCACAGCTGGCTCTGCATGAATTACTTTCTCTATTTCAATTCCCCTCTCTTGATACATTGGTTCTGTCTAGGCAGTGAGTGAGCAAGGTGAACCCATTGGGCAGTTACAAATTTGGGGGCTTGCCTGGGATTGCCCTTGTGGGCAATGGTTCTGTAGTTCCCCTCTGGTGACAGATCCTGAGGCCAGCCCAAGTAGTCATCTAGTTCTCTTAAACTGGGGGCTGACTCCGGCACCATCTCTAGCAATGAAGCACTGCCAACCCAGTGAGCTGACATTTGTGAACCCACTGATACCACTCAACAGATTCCAAACTAGAGATTCAGCAGCAAAAGAAAAGGTGACGTGTACAAGAGATACCCCTGTTTCTCCTTCTTGCTTGCTGATTCTTTACAAACAGACTGGTTATGTTTCATTTCCTCCTTACTGGGGATATACTCATGAGTCATGGATTCCTCAAATGAGTTTCTGATTTTATTTAACTTCCAACTGGGCTCTTCAGTAGAACCCCAAATCCTATTTTATCTCTATTGTTTCAGACTCCTCTTATGTTGAGTTTTGATTTTGTCACTAAAGGTGTTAGGGAGTAGGAAAAGTAGACTATACATTCCCTCCTTCACCACACTTGACTACCTTTATCTCATGTCTCATCTAGGAGACCTAAAACGGGGGAGGAGGAAAATCAGAGGGACAGGATCCAGTAGTCCTAGAGCAGGACTCCTGCAAAGATCAGTGGGAGGGGAAGTAGATCCATGTATTTAAAGTAAGGTCACACCTGTTTTATCATGTACAAGCCTTTCTTCTTAGCCTTGGATGGTTCAGTGACTTAGATGCAAGTAAAATCATGCTGATGAGATTTACAGCTGGGAGGGATCACTATCTGGATAAAAAAATAAAGATTTCAAAAGACCTTGAGTCTAGGTCAAAACAACAAAATGCAATTAAATGCTAAGTTCTACATTTATGTTTCAAAATTCAGTTACGAAAGTATATAGGATAGGAGAGACATGGCTTGATAACAATTTATATGAAAAAATTCCAAGATTTTAGATGACTCTAAATTAGCTCAACCTAATGTTAGAAAATCTTTCACACCCTCAAAAACATCTGATAAAATCTTGGTTCCTGTAATAGAAATGTAGTATTGTATTCAGGTTAATGAAAGTGATCATATCATTGAACTCGGCAGTGGAAATATTTCCAGATATATTTATTGTAAATAAAAAATATGAACAATGTGTAGATTATGACACCATTGGTGTAAATAATATCATGTATATGTGTATATGTGCTAGTCTGTATGGAATAGATATGAACAACATTCTACATTTAGGTTTCAACATTCAGTTGCAGAAGTATAACCTTCATAAAATTTTTAAAAATGCTTTCAATCCTTTCTCATGGCCATGCATCTTGGTAGACATTGAACATAGAAGTTGGGCAATATATGAAGAACTTAGGAGGGCTCTAGGTTCTATTTTTTAGAAAGATATTGTGAAAGGAGAAAATATTCAAAGTAGAACGGAAGGATATAAAAGGAGCAGAAGGAGGGTGTGACAGGGGAGGGGACACGTGTTCATATTCTTCAGCTGTAATGAGCAGCCCAAGGCAGAACAAAGACCAGCAACAAAACGCCATAAGAAGACCGTTCTATGTTCAATTCAAGGAAGGTCTACAAAGCTCAGATTATCCTGTTACGGATAAGACTGAGTTTCCTTTCCTTTGTGTCCCCTGACAACTGGGATGATGATGATGTTATAAACAATAATGCATACCATTTATTGAGCGTTTACTAAGTGTTTTTCACTATCTTGTTTAATCCTCTCTACAATGCTATGAAGGGCAGAGAGATTAAATAACTTGCCCAAGGATTGAGTGTCCACCCACAACCCCACAAAAGAGGGTATGTTGGTCTGTTTGGGCTACTGTAACAAAATACTATAAATTGAGTTGGGTAGTTATAAACAACAGAAATCTCTTTCTTTCTTTTTATTTTCTTTCTTTACACCTTTGACTTCTTAGGCTCAAGTGAGCCTCCCAACTCAGATTCCCAAAGTGTTTGATTATAGGCATGAGCCACCATGTCGAGCCCAGAAATTTCCTTCTCATAGTTGTAGAGGCTGGGAAGTTAAAGATCAAGATGTTCAGTGTACATTAGTTGAAGGACAAAGAATAATCTATAGCCAGTGTGGTGGCTCACGCCTGTAATCCCAGCACTTTGGGAGGCCAAGGTGGGTGGATTGCTTGAGGTCAGGAGTTCGAGACCAGCCTGGCCAACATGGTGAAACCCTGTCTCTGCTAAAAATACAAAAATTAGCCGGGTATGGTGGTGGGTGTTTGTAATCCCAGCTACTTGGGAGGCTGAGGCAAGAGAATCTCTTGAACCTGGGAGGTGGAGGTTGCAGTGAGCCAAGATTTCACCACTGCACTCCAGCCTGGGCAACAGAGTGAGACACCATCTCCTGCTCCAAAAGAAAAAGAATAATCTCTAAAAAGGAGTAAGCCATAGTGAAATAAGAAGGGCTCTGGAGTAAAATGCTCTGTTTGTGGCTATAGATCTTGAAATGAGCCCAAGGTATGTGAAACATGTTTCTAGAGCAGCCCTTGTCCAATAGAACATTCTGGAATGATAGAAATGTGCCATGAGTGTGATATACAATAGATAGCCACTAGCCACATGTAGGTATCACTCTTTAATCTTGTGAACTTTTTAGCAAAATGAGAGTGCAGCCTATTTGACAATCCACTGTAAGGTTTGATATATGTGGATGTGATGTTCAGTGTACATTAGTTGAAGGAGAAAGAATAATCTCTGAATAGGAGTAAACCATAGTGAAATAAGAAGGACTTTGGAATAAAATGCTTTGCTTGTGGATATAGATCTTGAAACAAGCCCAAAGTACATGAAGCATGTTCCTAGAGCAGTGATTGTCTGATAGAATATTCTGGAATGATAGAAATGTTTCATGACTGTGACATACAATAGATAGCCAGTAGCCACATGTAGGCATCACTCTTTAATCTTGTAAACTTTAGATTAAAAATAAATTTAAAGTGGAGACTATCCTTAATTGTTTTCTGCACTAATGACAGTCCTATCGTCATTGCCATTGGGGAAACAGAAACATGAAACAACACTATTGGCTCCAGTGGCTCCAGAGGCATTTGGGTTAGGTTATATAGTTTAGCTTATATTCTGGAACTTTCAGTAAAAGAGGACGGGCAACAGGGTTCTTCAAGCATAATAAAAGACATTTAAATAATGAAGTTTCAAGGATGTGATCTTCTCCAAAAACCAAGACCTTCTCATTTCTCTCTCTTTAGCCACACACATGCATATACTACACATTTATTGATTCATTGCGAAAAAAAAAATTGCCATTCTGTCAGGTATGGTGGCTCATGCCTGTAGTCCCAGCACTTTGGGAGGATCGCTTGAGCCCAGGAATTCAAACCAGCCTGGGCAATAGAGTGAGACCCCATCTCTACAGAAAATAAAACAATTAGCTGGGTGTGATGGTGTGTGCCTATAGTCCCAGCTACTCTGGAGGCTGAGGTAGGAGGAATGTTTGAGCCTGGGAGGTTGAGGCTACAGTGAGCTGAGATCATGTCACTGTACTCCAGCCTGGGTGACAGAGTGAAACCCTGTCTCAAAAAAAAAAGTCATCCTTTTTGTCTGTCACTGTCTCTCTCAATGGACAAAGTACTAGAGTAAGTTACCATTTACTGAGCCTATTTGATTGTTTACATGTAACAGCAACACTCATCACATCTGTGAAGTAGGTGCTAGGTGTTATTTCCATTTTACAGATTGGGAAACAGAAACTTAGAGAAGTTAGGCAAGTTGGCCAAGGCTGTAAAGTTAGTCAGTGGCAGAGCCAGGATTCATACAGTTGTGCTTAGCTGGAAAGTTTAGGCCCTTTCTACTTGCTCTCCTCCACTCACACCACACCCACATGTGCATATACATGCACGCACACACACACAAATCTTGTATCCTGTTGACTTTGAGTACTGTCATATTCATATTTCTGGACCTAGCTTTGTAAACACAATGACATGCATGGAATTCAGGATTTTTTTTCCCCATTTTGTTTTTCTCCATGCCCAGTGAGCCAGATGTACAAATAAGTGGGCTTACTTGGTTTGCATTTTTGACATTTGAAAAGAAATTCCATGTTGCTCATGCTCATGAATGTGCCTCAGGCACTTGGGTGTTTCCACTTGGTGGAAGATCTTCTCTCAGACCACATTCTTTTCCCATGGACTTCAGGGACTGTGGCAAAAGCCTGCCACTGGATCTGCCTGGAGCAAGCAGTGACTGTGGGAGTTAGAGGCTTCTGGTCTTTTTTCAGCTCCAGTTGGAAGAGTTCCATAAAATCATGTGATGTTTGGACTAAAAGGGCAAGCTAAAGAATGTCCCTTGCATCTTTCTCTGACCAGCGAAGTCTAAGCAGTGAGCAAGGGAGCCTCTCCAAGCAGCTGTTTCAATCCACTGGATGTGCCAGGACAGTGGAATAAAAGGTGAGTCTCTAAGCCAGGCCCAGTGGGGCTATTAACACTTAGCACTATTTCAGAGCAGCCCGTGAGAGTCAGGATGCACAGGGAAGGATATTGGGAGGCCCTGGAAGGGAACTTCTAGGTCATCTGGTTAAGTTCCCTCCACTAATGGGAGGGAGTAGCAGTGTTGGTGGTCAAGAAGTGAGCTAGGAGAAAAAGGGACATAGCTAGTCTTTCATAGATGGTTTGGTTAACCAGGACTAGATTTCTAGGTGTCTTAACCCTAAGGCCAGGTAAAAGGTCCCAGGACAGAGGACAACCCTAATTGGTGGCACGTGGTCACCGTTCCTGAGTAGCTTTGCTAACTAGATCACTTTTTTTTTTTTTTTTGAGACAGGGTCTCCCTCTATCGCCCAGGCTGGAGTGCAGTGGCGTGACCTTGGCTCACTGCAACCTCTGCCTTCAAGTGATTCTCCTGCCTCAGCCTCCTGAGTAACTGGGATTACAGGTGCGTACCACCACGCCTGGCTTATTTTTGTATTTTTAGTAGAGAAGAGGTTTCACTATTTTGGCCATGCTGGTCTTGAACTCCTGACCTCAAGTGATCCACCTGCCTTAGCCACCTAAAGTGTTGGGATTACAGGTATGAGTCACCGTGCCCAGGCAACATCACTTCTTCTAAAGGCCTATTTCTTCAGTCCGGATGCCAAGGAGAGTGAGAGCTGCTGTAGAAGAAAGCAGCTTATTGCTGATAGAGAGAGAACATCTCTCAGTTTCCACTTTCTTCCCAGTTTCCTTCTTCATTTCACATTTAGAGCTTCCTATTCGTCTTCTTTTTTTTTTTTTGAGACAGAATCTTGCTCTGTCACCCAGGCTGGAGTGCACTGGTGCAATCTGGGCTCACTGCAACCTTCACCTCCCAGGATCAAGTGATTCTCCTGTCTCAGCTATCCAAGTAGCCAGGACTACAGATGCGTGCCACCATGGCCGGCTAATTTTTTTTTTTTTTAAGTAGAGATGGGGTTTCACCATGCTGACCAGGCTGGTCTCAAACTCCTGACCTCAGGCAATCTGCCGGCCTTGGCCTCTCAAAGTGCTGAGATTACAGGTGTCAGCCACCACATTGGGCCAACTTCCTATTTTTCTGAATTACAGAAAGAACAAAATGGGGTTTTCCCAATTTTTTTTTTCTCTCTCTTATGTTTTGTTTTTGTTTTCGTTTTTTTTTTTTTTTTTTTTTTTTTTTTGAGATACAGTCTTGCTCTGTCTCAAAAACTCCCAGGCTGGAGTGCAGTGGCATGATCATGGCTCCCAGCAGCCTCAACCTCCCAGGCTCAAGCAATCCTCCCAAGTAGTCAGGAGTATAGATGCATGCTACTGGGGTTTCACCATGTTGGCCAGGATATCCTCGATCTCCTGACCTTGTGATCCGCCCGCCTGAGCCTCCCAAAGTGCTAGGATTACAGGCGTGAGCCACCATGCCCGGCGGACTCAGCTGAATTTTAAGTATTGAATTGAACTATATGAAATTGTTGATATGCAACCTAAAAAAACTAAAATGCTTTGTTTTGAGATAATTGTAGATTGATATGTAGTTGTAAGGAATAATACCGAAAGACCCATGTACTCTTTTACCCGTTTTCTCCTAATAGTAACATTGTGCAAAACTATAATCTAATATAGTAACCAATAAGTTGATACTGATACAGTAAAGATACACACAGAACAGTTTCATCACCACAGAATCCCTTCCATAGCTACATGCATCCTGCTCCTCCCTGGAAGCTACTATTTTGTCCTCCATTTGTATAATTTTACCATTTAAAAAATTATATAAATGAAAATGTATAGTATTGGGATTAGCTTTTTATCCTTATCATAATTCCTTGGAGATTCACTAAGATTGTTATATGTGTCAATAGTTTGTTACTTTTTATTGCTCACTAGTATTCCATGGTATGCATGTACCACAGCTTGTTTTACCATTGACCCATTAAAAGATGCCTGGGTTGTTTCCAGTTTTAGGCTGTTACAAAGTAAAGCTACTGAACATTCCTTTTATAGGTTTTTGTGGGCTTTCATTTTTTCTGGGATAAATACCCAAGAGCGCAATTGCCGGATTGTATGGTAGTTGTGTGTTTAGTTTTCTAAGAAACTGCTAAACTCTTCCAGGGTGTCTGTACCAGTTTACATTCCTGCCAGTGATGTAGGAGTGATTCCGTTTCTCTGCTACATCCTTATTCTGTTAGGTGTGTAGTGATATCTTATTGTGGTTTTAATTTGTATTTCCCTAATGGTTAATAATGTTGAATTTCTTTTCATATGCTTATTTGTTATCTATATTTCTGCTTCAGGGAAATACGTGTTCATGTCTTTTGCACATTTTAATTTTTTTTTTTTTTTTTTTGAGACAGAGTCTCACTATATTGCCTATGTTGGAGTGCAATGGCGTGACCTTGGCTCACTGCAACCTCCACTCCTGGGTTCAAACAGTTCTCCTGCCTCAGCCTCCCAAGTACCTGGGATTACAGGCATGCGCCACCATGCCTGACTAATGTTGTATTTTTAGTAGAGACAGGGTTTCACCATGTTGGTCAGCCTGGTCTTGAACTCCTGACCTCAAGTGATCCACCTGCCTCGGCCTCCCAAAGTACTGAGATTACAAGTGTGAGCCACTGCACCCTCCAGTTTGTTTGTTTTTTAATGCTGAGTTTTGAGAATTCTTTACATATTCTAAATACTCCTTTGTTGGCTATGTGGTTTCAAGTATTTTCCCCAGTTGGTAGTATGTCTTTTCATCTTCTTAACAGGGTCTTTCACAGAGCAAAAATAATCTTGATAAGGTCCAACTTAACAATTTTTCCACTTATTGTGCTTTTGGTAACAAGCCAAAGAACTCTCTGTATAGCTCTGGGTACTAGAAAATTTTCTCCTATTTCTTTCTAAGTTTTATAGTTTTACATTTAAGTCTAGAATCCATTTTGACTTGATTTTTGTATAAGGTATGAAGTTTGGGTCCTGGATCTTCTCTTTCCTTTTTTTTCCCTACAGATATCCAATTGCTCCAGCATCATTTGTTGAAAAACACATTTCTTCCACTGAATTGTTTTTGATCCTTTGTCAAAAATTAGTTGGACAGATTTATGTGTGTCTATTCTATTTCTGGGTCTTTAGTCTGTTCCGTTGATGTATGTGTCTATTTTTCTGCCAACATCCCACTGTTTTTGAAACTGTACCTTTATAGTAGGCTTCAAATTTGGGTGGAGTGATTCCTCCCATTTTATTTTATGTACACAAACACTTTTTCTCCCCGCCGCCACCCAATCACTTGAAGGCATGTTAAATGCATCATGGCTCTTTATTCCTAAATGCTTTCATGTGCATTTTCTTTCAATTTTTTTTTCATATTTTTCAATTTTTAATAAGAGAGACAAAAGGTTTCACCACATTGCCCAGGCTGGTCTTGAACTCCTGAGCTCAAGCCACCTGTCCACCTCAGCCTCCCAAAGTGCTGGGATTACAGACGAAGCCACTGTGTGGGGTTTCTTTCAGTGTGTATTTTCTTAAAATAGGGGTATTTTCTTACATAATCACAGTGTAGTTATCAGTGTCAGCAAGTTTTTTATTGATAAGCATTTTTCTCTAATCTGCTACCTATATTTAATTTTTTTTTGTAAAATTAACTCAGTAATATGCTTTACAGCCTTAAAAAACAGAAAACAAAAGACTACAAAACAGGGTCCAGTCTAGAGTCAGGTATTGCATTTAGCTGCAATGTCTCTTCGGTCACCTTTTTTTTTTTTTTGAGATGGAGTCTTGCTCTGTCTCCCAGGCTGGAGTGCAACGGCGCAATCTTGGCTCACTGCAACCTCCGCCTCCCAGGTTCAAGTGATTCTGCTGCCTCAGCCTCCCAAGTAGCTGGGATTACAGGTGCACGCCACCGTGCCCAGCTAATTTTTGTAATTTTATTTTATTTTATTTTATTTTATTTTATTTTATTTTTGAGACGGAGTCTCGCTGTGTCTCCCAGGCTGGAGTGCAGTGGCGTGATCTCGGCTCACTGCAAGCTCCGCCTCCCGGGTTCACGCCATTCTCCCGCCTCATCCTCCCAAGTAGCTGAGACTACAGGCGCCCGCCACCACGCCCGGCTAGTTTTTTGTATTTTTAGTAGAGACGGGGTTTCACCATGTTAGCCAGGATAGTCTCGATCTCCTGACCTCGTGATCCACCCGCCTCGGCCTCCCAAAGTGCTGGGATTACAGGCTTGAGCCACCGCGCCCGGCCAATTTTTGTAATTTTAGTAGAGACGAGGTTTCACCATGTTGGCCAGGCTGGTCTCAAACCTCTGACCTCAGGTGATTCATCTGCCTCGGCCTCCCAAAGTACTGGGATTATAGGCGTGAACCACTGTGCCCAGCCAAGTCACCTCGAATCTAGAACATCTCCATAGCTTTTCTTCTTATTTTATGACATTGATACTTTTGAGGAATACAGCACTTCTCTGACCCTTTTAATAGTGGATTCCTTGTTTTGGGTTTATCTGATGTTTCCCCATGATTAGCTTCACGCTGTGCATGTTTGGCCAGAAGACTCCATAAGTGATGTGTCTTTCTCAGCATATCACATCAGCAGGCATTCGATTTTCACCTGTCTCCACTGGTGATTTTTTTTTTTTTTTACAGAATGTGACTCTGTCAGCCAGGCTGGAGTATAGTGGCACCATCTCGGCTCACTGCAGCCTCTACCTCGCTGGGCACAGGTGATTCTCCCACCTCAGCCTCCTGAGTAGCTGGGACTGCAGGTGTGTTCCACCATGCCTGGCTAATATGTGTGTGTGTGTGTGTGTGTGTGTGTGTGTATGCATTTTTGGTAGAGACAGGTTTTTGCTTTGCTGCGAAGGCTGCTCTTGAACTCCTGGGCTCAAATGATCTGACTGCCTTGGCTGCCCAAAGTGCTGGGATTACAGGTGTGAGCCACTGTGCCCGATCTCCACCAGTGATTTTAATTTTGGTCACCTATAGAAGCTCTTGTCTGATATTGTTTGGGCCTACAAAAATGGCAATTTCATAATTTGACCTAACGTAAAACCTTGATTGAGGTTTTAGATATCTAACCTGTACTCTCTGATGCTCAGCTTCCCCATCTGTTGAGTTTGGAGATTGTTTCTGCCCCCCGAGTATTATTCGGGAGGCTGAGGCAGGAGAATCATTTGAACCCGGGAGGCAGAGGTTGTGGTGAACTGAGATGACGTCATTGCACTCCAGCCTGAGCAGTATGTAAAATCTGCCACATAAAAAGCATTCTATAAATATTAGCTATTATTATTGCAGCCAGGTCGTGTTCAAGGGCGTTGGTTTTGATCTTCCTCTCAGTCTCTCGCAATTCCAAGCAAAATCTCAACAGAGACCAGTGGTGGCATGGGGATGGGGTGAGGGAGCTTCAGTTCCGCCATTTCAGTTTCCTCATCTGGAAAATGGGAAACGCCTCCCACACCATGGGGTTGCAATGAGGTTTCATGAAATGTGTGTAAAAGTAGCTGGACATGGAACAGGTTCTCAAAAAATCATGGGTGACTAGTAATCCCTTGTATTAGGAAAACAGGAATATCTGTCAGAATTAAAACCACTTTCTAACGTGATGTTGTTTCATTCTGAGGCGGTAGCACGGTGTGAGTAAACATCGTCAGAGCCTAGGGCTCTGGAATTTCTTTAGCGCTGTGTGATTGTGGGCAGATGCCTTACCCTCTCGGAGCGTGGAGTATATGGTTTGTAACTGGGAGATAAAATTGGTGAGCGCCCCCAAGGACTTCTGTATTAATTAAGGGTGCTAACTGTGCCTCCCGAGTGAGGGGCGCGGGCCAGCGCTCACCCCCACGCCTCGGGCGCCAGGCGCCGCCGTGTGGGCCGGGCGGGGACGCCTCCCCGGTCCGCGCCAGCCACGGCTCCAGGCCCTAAGCTCCGCCCCCGGCGCGCGTCTCCCGGCAGCGGCCCGGCACCTGGCAGACGCGCGGCGGCGGCGGCGGCGAGCGGTGGCGCTCGGCTCGGGCGGCGGCGGCGGGGGAGGGCGCGGCGCACCGATGGGCGCCACTGAGAAGGGAGGCCAGAAGAGCCGGAAGCTGTTTTCCTTGCAGCGGCCGTGGAAGGCTACCCGGCGGCTGTGGAGGCCGCGCTCAGCTCGCCAGGCGGGGCAGGGTGAGTGTGGGCGCGGCCGGTCGGGACCTGTTACCCTGAGGCAGGGGCGCCGCGGCGGCGGGGCGGTCCCCGGCGGTCTCTCGGGCCGCGTTCTCGGCCCCGGGAGCCTGGATGCCTAGGCGACCCCCGAACCCGACCCTTCGCCGCGGGGACGGGGACCGCTGGGGAAGCGCACCACTGGGGAAGCGCAGGGTTTTGTCTCGGCACAGTCTCCTTTTCCCTAGCCCCTGCTCGTTGCTTTGGCTCTGGACACAGGGAAGCCACGGTGGCGCGGCGACACAGCCTCACTGAGGTTAGCTTGTCCCCGCCCCTGCACCTGGCCTGGCGCCTGCAATGCAGTGCCCTTTGGGGGAATGAATCCGAACCCGAGGGTCCCTTTAAGGTCCTCCTGCCCTGTACCCACCTCCTTTCTACCTGCCTGCGGTGATCTCGAAGCTCTCGCCGCGATAAACTATTTCCTAGCACACTCAGTCCTGTCCTCGCCAGGGCCTCAACTCACAGCCAATCACTGAGTCACTCCATTCATTCATTCCACAATTTTTATCGAGCCCCTCCATCTGCCTTGATCGGAGGAGAACACGATGGGCAAGGGCTTGTGGAACTGCTTCGAGAGAGGAAGACAGACATTACACACGCAAAACAGAGAAAGCCCGGTACACATTGCTATGTGTGCTTGGAGGAAATCAGATAGTCTGCTGAGAGAGGAAAAAAGGCAGGGGGCCCGAGTTTCCTTGGCAGGCGGACTGGGAAGGCCTCTCCGAGGCACTGCAAGTTAGCGGAGACCCGAGGACTGACGAGGAGTTACTCCAGCGTGGAGCCAAGTAATAGAGAATAGCAAGTGAAAAGGTTCCCAGAGTGCCTGAACTGAGCAAGGGGAAAGTGAGGGATGCAGGGCCCGGATGAGGTCTGGGCAGAACATGAGGAGGAGTTCAGATTTTATTCAACATGAGCTGGGAAAAAACACTGAAGTGTGCTAAGCAGGGAAGTGACCTGATCTGCTGGTTCCCGGCTTTTCTCTGTTTGCAGTGTCCATGCCCGCATCTCAGCCTGCCGGATTCCTACCCTCCTGCCAAGACTAGCACAAATGTAGTCTCTTCCCTGAAATCTTTGGGGTTCCTGCCACCTGTAACCCCTCCTTTAGCATTTCGTCACCTGTAGAGCGTTTGTCACTGTTCATCTGGTATTAAAGATTCCACATTCTCATCCATTTCATCTTTGCATCCCCCACCAGGCTAAGTGCAGGGCTTGGTACTGTGTAGATACTGCTTATAAATGTGTCTTGTCTTGTCCTTTTTGTCTGTTTCCATCGTCTGAGGATCCTTCCTCTGAGGGGTTGACATGCCTTATTTCTAAAATGGCCGACCAGATGCAGGGCAGAGCCAGACTGCACCAGGACCCTGCCATCGATATAGTCACCTCACCCACTCCTGGTGTTTTGAGGATTAAATAAATTAATGAATTAAACGAGTTAGTAGTTACAAAGTGTTAGTACCTAGTTAGCGTTATAAAAATAAATTTGAAAATGACCAGCAATAATTATCTTTCAAATATTTATTTATTGCATTAAAAACAAGCTTTTCTATTGGTGGTTGTTAGGGAGACTCTGCAGCTTGTCATTGTCATCTTGCCGGCTTCCAAGTATGTGTTCCTACTTTTTTTAAGTCAGTGCACCAATAAAATTCGTTCTGTACTGTCATCAAGAACTATTGCTGAGGCCGGGCGCGGTGGCTCAATCCTGTAATCCCAGCACTTTGGGAGGCGAGGCGGACAGATCACTTAAGGTCAGGAGTTCGAGACCAGCCTGGCCATGGTGGTGAAACCCCGTCTCTACTAAAAATACAAAAATTAGCTGGGTGTGGTGGCGTACACCTGTAGTCCCAGCTACCTGGGAGGCTGAGGCAGGAAAATCGCTTGAACCCAAGAGGCAGAGGCTGCAGTGAGCTGAGATTGCACCACTGCACTCCAGCCTGGGTCACAGAGTGAGATTCTGTCTCAAACAAACAAAAAGAACTATTGCTGAAACTAAATAGGGCGGAAGGCTGACCACTTCTTATCATGAGCTTAAATGAAATCGATGATTGCAACAAGTATCCCTTGAGTGATAATTACATGCATAGTGTTATTCCAGATGTTGTGTGAATGCTTACAAAAGAGGAATAAATGAATATTGCCACTGTAGTAACTTGGGTTAGAATAAGTGTTCTAGTCTTATAATTTTTATTTTAATTTTTAAAATATTTGTTCTGGGATACACATACAGGATGTTCAGGTTTGTTACATAGGTAAAGGTGTGCCAAGGTGGTTTGCTGCACCTATCAACCCTTCACTTAGGTATTAAGCCCAGCATGCATTAGCTATTCTTCCTGATGCTCTCCCTCCCCTGCCCTCACCACCACGGGCCCCAGTGTGTGTTGGTTCCCTCCCTGTGTCCATGTGTTCTCATTGTTCAGCTCCCACTTATAAGTGAGAACAACTGGTGTTTGGTTTTCTGTTCCTGCATTAGTTTTATAATTTTTAAAACCAGATCTGTAGTGCCTAAAAAACCATCTCTGCTTCTGTGTTCCTGACCTAGCGTTTACTCACAGCTTCCCAGGGCTCATTGCCATCCCACACCTCTCTTTTCTTAGATAGGATCTTGGCTGCTCACTACATTCCTCTACTATCTATCTTCCCCTTTCCTCATAAGCCCTGGGTATAAAGCCATTCTAATATCTAATGTTACATGATACTTGACATCTTAAAGAATAGTTCAACTACAGGCTTTTGTTTAGATCTTGACAATACCCCTGGAAGGAGAGAGGGCAGATGTTATGTATTTCCCCCATTTTATATATAAAGGAAGGTGAAGCAAGAGATACCAAGTGATATGCTGGAGGTCATGTGACTGGTGAGTGGCAGATTCAGGCCTGTCTATACAACATCCTTTCTGCCACATCTCCCTCCATACATGAAAAAACATGTTTCAATAGCTATACTCATAGAAGAGGGAAGTAAAATGAATAAATATTATACAATAAAAGAAATCTATATTTCAATTTTATTTGATTTTTTAAAGTTAACCTGAATTTCTTATGATGATGTTAACATCACTTTGGGCATCTAGAATCATATGCTTTGATGTCAGACAGGCTATTATTTGAATCTGCCACTCATAAATGGCACATTAATAAGCTGTGTGATATTAGACAATGTCCTTAGTCTTTCAAAAATGGAGTTATATATTATCTAAAGAATGAGGATGACAATTCCTATGTCATGTAACTGTGATGATTAAATGCACTTCTGGTACATAGAGGTTCACAAAGGGCTGGTTATTTTTATTAATATTAGGTTTACTATTATATGTATTCATATTAATAAAACAAAACCTAATATTAATATGGTTGAAAATGTAGACTATTCTTAGAAAATAGTCTAGAAAACCTAGAAAAGTCTAGAAAACCTAGAAAAGTCTAGAAATTATTAGAAAACCATAATATTAATATGGCTGAAAATCTAGACTACTATTCGTATACTATTGTTAGTATAGACTAATAATAGTGTAGAGTTTCATAATAGTCCAGACTGCTGTTAGTCTAGATTAATGCTTAGTCTAGATTGTCAACCATATGATCACACTCAAAATACGGTTAAAAGTTCAGTGCCCTCTAGGAAGCAACCACAGCTGGAGGCTTTTTTGGGGCAGTTAACCCTTCTGCGTCAACCAGAAGGTCCTTCTTTCTGCCACCTTCTTCTTTTTCATCAGGAGGCTGCAGGGGTGAAGGAACATAGCTTCTAAGGATTTCTGTCATCTTTTCATCCTAATACTGTGTCCTGAACATAGCAGACATTCAATAAATATGTCTGGAATGAAAGATTCCTTCCATTTTTATATATTTCCAAAGAGAATGACTCTGAAATTTACACTCTGAACATTTGTCACTAAAAGTTTAGCATAACTATCTAAAGGGACAATTACTGCATCAAACTGTATATATATATTTTTGATTTTGAGAGCTATTGCCAAGTTGACCTTTGTATATTTGTGCGAATTCAGTTTCTGCCAACTGTGTATAAGCTCCCTGATTCCTTACTGAATATGGTCAGACTTTTAAATGCTTGCTAATTTGATGGGTATGAAATGGTATTCCATGTTGTTTTATATTGAATTTTCTTGACGAATAATGAAGCTGAGTATCTTTTCACATGAATATTGGCCATTCTTGTGTGAACCTTTGTGAAAGGCCTATTGATGTCTTTCTCATTTCTTTAACTTGGTTTTTTTTTTTTTTTTTCTTATCCATTTTAGGAATTCTTTAAATATTCTGGATATGAATTATTTGTTGGTTTAGAGGTCTAAACAACTTTTAAAAATATACTTAATTATGCCAGTAGTTCTAAATGAACAAGCTGTGCTGAATTGAAATTAACCCTCCAAATGCTTCCATCCATTCCAGAAAACCATTTTACTCAAATATCAAAGTTTGTAGGTTACAGAAAAGGGAGCAAATGAGGAAAGCATTTTATGAGCAGTAGACTTCTCTAGCCCTTGAAATTATGGTAGATAACCGGCCTTGAGTTCCTCCCACCAGAAATTCCTTCCTCTAAACCCTGTGGCGGGCGAGGAGCCCTTTCCTGAGCTATGGTATTCTCTGGGAAGACACAGGTTGGAACTAGAGTCATTGTCCATCAGTAGATAGTATTTTCCAGAACAATTTACTTGGAGAAAAGGACAGAATTTCTGTCACGTTGATCAGTGGTTTATTCTCTCACTGCCATTGTCTAGCCATATGTCCCTAAAAACAAGCCACATTGAATGGAGGTCATGATCCCTACCTAGCCTATTCCTAAGGATATTAGAGAGATCAAATGAGACCATAAAAATGAAAGGGCTGTGTAAATACAAGGTTTATTAGCCAGGCTATGGGAAGTAACCAACACTTTGTCAGAGTGGGAAAACCTTACTGACCCACAATCTTTGGGTCTGTGGCTCTGGCTCTCCTCCTACCACCTGTTCTGCATACAGGTGCATGATTGTAGAGAGCCGTGGTTCTCCAAGCTTGGTTTCTAGACCAGCAGCATGAGACCAGCAGCATCAACATCACTCAGGATCTTGTTAGAAATGCAAATTCTAGGCCCCCTCTCAGAGCTACCAAATCACAAACTGAGGGGTGGGAGGATGGGAGGATGGGGAGGGATAGGAGGCTGGGACCTGGAAATGTGTTTTAATAAACTCTGCAGTAATTCTGACACATGCTAAAGGTTGAGAACCACTGACCTAGTAGGATGAGCAAGGGTTTTACAGTCAGCAAATGTGGGTTTAAATCTCAACTCTCCTACTTGCCAACTTGTGACGTGTAAATTACTAGACCGTCTTGGGTTTCCAAACTCTTACCAATAAAAGGAAGACCGAGTGTGGTGTTGCAGGTGAAGCTACTCTCCTTTCCTTCCCATTTCCCTCACAGGACTGTGTGAGAAATAAATGACATGACGATTCTGGACTTTGCTATGTTTAGCTATGTGTCTCCTTTGGCAAGTCTTCTTGCCTCTCTGCCTCGTTTTTCTCATCTAATAAAACGAATGGCAAGAGTTAACGTGTGCATTGCTTTTGTCACATTATGTGCCAGCCACTGTCTTAAAGATTGTGTATGATTTTATTTTATTCTTATAATAATCCTGTTTTACAGCTTTCATTTTACACATAAGAAAAACTGAAGCAGAGAGAGGTTCAGTAACATTTCCAAAGTTATACAACTAGTAAGCTGGGATTCAAACCTGGAGGTCTGCTCTGAGTCCTTGCATTAAAGACAATGCTTGCCAGATAGTAAGTTCTCAACAAATGTATGATGATGATGATAAGAAAATAGCTTGGCATATAGTAGGTACTCCATATAACCCATGCTGCCCTCTTCTCTGTGGCTAGCCCTAATCCTAAACATCTACCCCCTCCCCGCAGTAAGCACATTTTCTTTTTTCTTCTCACCTCTTTTCTGGCCATTTGGGTGCTTTGAGCAAGCCAGACAGAAGCTTGGCTGGGTGCAGGAAGACCGAGTGTGGGGTTGCAGGTAAAGCCACTCTTTGGGAATGAATGACTAAGCAAGCAGAAGCTCTAGACAAGTCATTGAAAGATCATTTCATCTGCCTAATTTGGGACATGTGTTCTAGGTCTCTGCTTACCTATCAACTAATCAAGAATTAAAATGCCTCAAAAATTCCAAGGGCATGTAAAAGCTTTTTTTTTTTTTTTTAATTTACTTATTTTTTTTTGGTGCCCAGTGTTTCCTCAGAGTAAAATTTGCAGCTGGGAAAGTTTAATCCACAGTATGACAGCAGTGTTTTTTTTCCTTTCATTTTTGTTTTGCTCGGACAATAAAAAGCCTTATTCCCTTTCAATTCAGGGTTTCACTCGTTGTTCTTGAAAATTCCCTTCAGTTTAGCTCTCAAGATGGCCTCGCTTGCTGAGCATGAGTCACTGGTTTAGTGACTCAGAGTGGCATCTAACAAGGCAAGGATGTGCAGGGTTGTCAAGGGACTTAGTGGCCAGCGGAGCCTGCCTGAAGCTTTTCCTAAACCCAGTTTTTGAGATAGAGCATCTTGTCCATTAGCGGCTGTTTCTAATCATCCTCAGTACCAGTTTATCTGAAGCTTGGGGTCTGACAGAGATATTGCCTTGTTGTGGAAAGCTCTAGACTCCATCCTTGTCCTTAACTGGGTGTGGCCTTGAGATTTACTGTGTGACATGACAAGACTTCTGAGAGTTCACCCAGCTCTGCTTGGAATAGCCACAGAATCAGGAGGCCTGTGCTTCTGGAAATACTGCATCAGGAGGGAAAATAAAAGCTCTTCATATTTGATGAGGCCTTCAAACCTCTTTCAACTTAAGGAGAAAAAAGATCAATTAAAGTTGGATAGAGAAACAGACACATGTGATGAAGCAAATATACCCAAATGTACTTGGATATGGGGCCACTGAATAATTCTTTCAACTTTTTGGTGTGTTTGAAACTTTTCAAAATACAATGTTAGGTACAATGCAAATACCCCTAGAAATGACTACACTTTTGAAAACATTATTACTTCCTTTTGCAATATAAATGGGTGTCTTCCTTCCCTTCTTCTACTTCCTTTCTACTCCTAGCATTGGTCTTTTTAAAATTTTGGTTTGGGGAGCCTTCTTTATTAAAAAGGGCCTGGAATAGTTAGAAAGAATGAATAAGACCTAGTATTTGATAGCACAACAAGGTGACTACAGTCAATAATGATTTAATTGTACATGTTAAAATAACTGAAAGAGTATAATTGGATTGTTTGTAACACAAAGGATAAATGCTTGAGGGGATGGATACTCCATATTCCATGATGTGATTATTACACGTGGCATGCCTGTATCAAAATTTCTCATGTACCTCATAAATATATATACCTACTATGTACCCACAAAAATTAAAAATAAAAAAAATTTTAAAAAGGGCCTGGAGTGAGGGTGGTTGGTGATTGGTTATTCCTTTATTCCTTTATGCCAACGACTTCATATTCTTCTTCATATGTAATTCTCACAATAATCCTACAAACTAGTTATTATTTTCCATATTTTATGAGGAAACTGAAGCTTAGGGGAGTAAACTTGACCCAGTTACAAGGTAATACTACTCATCTTACAGCATTTATGGAGCCCTTATGTGTCAGGCTTTGTGCTATGAACCTTAAACGTATTAACTTGTTTGAGCCTCACCCAGCTGTGGGAGATGGGTACCATTATCGCCTCCATCCTGCAGATCAGAAAATGGAAACTTAAGAGAGGTGCAGCAGCTTGTCTCAGCTTATATTCCAGGGGCTGGTACATGGCAGGGCCCATGTTTGAATCCATTCTCTTACGCTTTATTTTATTTATTTTTTGAGACACAGTCTGGTCTGTCACCCAGGGTCTTTCTTGCTCTGTTGCCCATGGCTCACTGCAGCCTTGACCTCCCAGACTCAAGCATCCTCCCATCTCAGCCTCCCAAGTAGCTGGACCACAGGCTCATGCCATCATGCCCAGCAAACTAAAAAATTTTTTTCGTAGAGACAGGGTCTCACTATGTTGCCCAGGCTGGTTTTGAACTCCTGACCTCAAGCAATCCTACCACCTTGGCCTCCTAAAGTGCTGGGATTACAGGCATCAGCCACCTCTCCCAGTCCTCTTTTGCTTTGGAGCTTTTGCCCTACTATTCCAACCCACGCCTTGGCGTTTTTTTGCCTACTTTGGTAAATTGGCATATCTAGTGGAAGCCTCTTGACCTGAGACCACAGGCTCCTGAGGACAGAGAATGTTTTGTTCAGCACTGTGTCATTCCTAGTGTTCACAGAAGTGCTGGTACCATGAATATTATTGAATAAAAGAGTGCATGAATGATGGCTTCTCACCACCTACTCCCTCACCTTCTCAGTCCCCCAAAGTGCTCCTCTTGGGCACATTTTGGCTATCCTGGACTTGGTCCTTGGAGATAAAGATGTCAGTTTCTCTGATGTGGTTTAGCCAGTGTCTCATTTGGTGGCTGGTAAGGAGTTATAATGAAAGCAGATTCTCCTTATTGGTCTTAAGTTGTCAAAGACAGCAGAAAGATATTATCCACTGCCAAGGAAAGATGGAACCAAAAACAAATACTTAAAGTTCCCAAAGCTTTCAGGGAGTCTTCCAGTTGTGGCAACGAGAAGTCAACTCAAGGCCCCCTAATAGCCATGAGAGCTCTCACATTATAGCTATATTTGACTCTCGGGTTGCAGTAATGAACAGGTGAACACTGACAATTAGTCCTCTTAAATGTGCCCAAGCAGTTGGTAATTATACCCTACATTTATTTAGTGTTTTGTTTACAAAATTCTGTTCTCCCTTTTAATGATATGAACAACCCAGTACATATATAGGACAGCTATGATTATTCCCACTTTACAGATGAGAAAACTCATGCCAGAGAGGTTCTGTCACTTGCCCTACACTACTCAGTTAATAAAAGGTAGAGATGGTAGAGATAGGTCTTCAACCCTTTTAATGCCTAGTCCCGTAAATTTTTAATATCAATATTGCATTTAACTCAGTAATTTCTGAGGATGAGAGTAACAGGAAGATGTATTCCTTTCTGTTGCTCTTCTTCCAATTTCGTTATGTATTTGAGTCAGTTAGTCTTTCTGGCTACCAGTTTACCAATCTGTATCATGGGGAATAAACACCATCCATCAGTGAGTATGCATGAAGCAGAGGAGATTGGGAGGGTTCAGAACTTAAAGAACAGTTTCTGAGTGAAGCCGTTTGGAAGAGACTGTGATGACTCTTACCCATTTTCCATAAAACAAGTAAAATGGCACCTCCCTTGGCCACCCTACCTAAAATGGCACCCCTGTTACTTCATTACCATGTTTCATTTTTCTTCACAACATTTATTGCCATTTATTATATGTCTACATTACCTGTCTGAATCCTTGCACCAGAGTGCAATAGCCAAGAAGGCAGGGACCTGAAACCCTAACAGGTGGAATAGTGCCTGGCACAAATAACCATGTGTTGAATAAATGATTGAAGGAATGAATGAATGAATCTGAGCTGTGAAATGATTTAGAGTAAGTGAACTGAATGACTGAAAGATTTACTTGAATCCTCCTTACTCTCCAACAGAGGGGTCTTATGGTTTGGTATCCTCATGCCTATTCCTAGTCTGCCACTCAGTGGCTTACAACCAGTCACTAAAGCCTCCTTGAGTATCAACTTAGGCCTGGGTGAAATGGGTTCAATAACTTGTGTCCATGCAGCAGACACAGGCCATTATATTGCACTGTATGCCTCTGTACTATAACGCCTGTGAGCAGCTTGAGGACCGAGGGCTGGTCCTGTGCATTGTTGTATCCCCAGTACTTAGCATACAGCCTGGTCCACAGAGAGGTAAAATAAATGTTGAATGAATGAATGAAAGTACAGGGCTCTTAATCCTCCTCCAAAGCTGACTTACCATCTGAAAATAAACCTGGTGCATGACACAGACACTCCCCTTTCAATTCAGAGATGAGGAGGCGCTAAACAGTTGGTTCCCTATCCTGAGGGAAGGAAAGGCAAACCTCGGCTCCAGATCCGGTTCCATGCCATGTTTTGGAATTTGTGTTTACGTCTGCCTTCATCCCCATCCTTTCCGCTCCAGTATAAGCAAAATTATAACCCCGCACACCGACTTGCATGCAATTATCATAGCCCGAGTGCTCCTCCGTTGAGAGACTTCGCCCCCGAGACCGCTGACTGTGAATGACAAATCAAAAGTCAGGGTTGCAGAATCAGACGGACTTTCCAGAGGGAGGAAGCAGAGAATGAAAGATTCTGAAAATAAAGGTAAGGGGCGGACTGCAGAAGGATGGCTAAGAGAGGGCTAAAGGCTAAAGGATCCTAGGGATGCGATGTCACTCCACAGACATATTTAGTTTGTATTAATGACTAGTTTAAAATTACCGTGCCTATATTAACATTCTAGTTATATAATAAATATGATGACTTTAAAAAATGACTAGCTTCTAGTTTCCAAATATTGTGTCATTCAGCTTTCCATTTTTGTAGTACTAAATATAACTCTATTTTTGCATTCTTCATTTAATCTTGGCTGAGTAACACAGCTTTCACAGATTTCCTTAGACTAGCTCCTAGATTTTTGATAATTTTATTTTGGGGGTGTTCACAATAGTTAATAATGAATATACAGGTTTTCAATACATTATTAGAATTGGAATATCTGAAATACTTGGGACTTAAAACAGTTTGGGTTCTCAAGGTAAACGCTGACGGAGAATCCTTTAATGAACATTAATCTTTTTAGGAGCGCTCCATGGGGAGCCGTCGCTGACCTTCAGAACTGTTTATCTTGCAGAGAAATGTTGGGATGTAAACTACCCCCACTCCATCAGCCTCCACTCCTTACCTCCCCCTCACCTCCCAACACTAATTCTGTTGGGGGGGGGGATGGGGGAAGAGAGAAACCGATTTAAATAAAAACTCAAAAAAGGAAAAGGCTCACTGAAAAATGAGCCAACCAAATTTTAAGTTCAACAACAAGCATTCTGGAGGATTCTGGGGTTTTAAATTCGGAGGCTCCTTAAATGTTCTGCCGCATTTGGGGGAGGAGCAATGGACCCTTAGGTCTCCGGAGGCTACACGTGTTCCCCGATCCCGTTTCCGGGGGGAGCCCTTCCTTCCTATTGAGCTGGTCGTGCTCCTGGCCCGCGTGCCCAGGAAGGGCGCAGAGGGGCCGCGCGCCCGGGGGAGAGCGCTCGCGCTGTCGCCCGGGCGGAGGACGCTGTCTCCGCGCGGCCGTGCCGGGCCGCTGCTTCCGGAACGCTAATTTTAGGGTTCGCCGGCCCCCCTTTCTTTTCACCCGGTTTCCGTGCGAGCCGCTGCGCAGCAGACTGCGCTTCGAGTGCGCTGGGTTTTAAGGAGGCCCCGGCGCTTTCCCTTTGGGCTTGAGGGCTTGGGTGCGCAGGTGGGGGCTGGCACGCAGCCCCGCGGGCAGGTTTCGCGCAGCGACCCTCCCGGCACCCGAGCTAAGTTCTTTGGGTGAGGGGTGCAACAACGGAGGCCCCAAAGCTCTCTGCGCGCAGCGCCGCCGGTCTTGGCCTTCTCCAGTCCTCGGGAGCCTGCCACCCTCTCTGCCTTGTTATAGGAATCCCCTCCTGGTGGTGGGCAATGATGTATACATATTCAACGTTAGAAAAAGAAGGAAAAAAAAAAAAGCCCACTCACAACCTAATGCCAATGGAGAGAATGGTATTTTAATCTATGAAACTGTAATGAAGGCTCTTAAACAATCCCACTTTCCATAATTGAGGCTTTCAAAAGGGCCAGGTAGTGGTGTTTGTATTAACATCTCATAGGCTCTGGATCTTTCACATCCACGTATTGATCTATGTGGTTTTGACGTTTACATTTTAATGAAGCAGCCTTAGTGGGGAAGAAAACAGCTATGCATGGGCCTAGTAAGCGGGAAGAGGACCTGTTCACTCCTGTTTCTAAGCCAGCATTTACGAGTAGGTATTACCTGTGTGTGAAATCGAAGTATTTTAAAATTAACTCTAGGAAGAATGTTGGTTTTTCCTTTGTTGTTTTCAGTGGTTGGAGAAAGGGTTTATTGGAGAGAAAAAAAAATTGCTTATTTGCCAAGTCATGCTAGGCCATGGACATGATTTAGAAAAAAAATTAAAGCTGCCTGAATTGGAGGCTCAGGTTAAGGTTAATATTCAACATTGTTTGAAATGGAAACACTCCTGGTTTCTCAGTGTATCAGTGTGTTTTAAGCTCAGATCCCTGGACTTTTTTTTAAAGGAGAATTGGTATTTAGAATTTTTTTTTTTTGAGACAGAGTCATGCCCTGTTGCCCAGGTGGGAGTGCAATGGTGCGATCTCTGCTCACTGCAATCTCTGCCTCCCAGGTTCAAGCGATTCTCCTGCCTCAGCCTCCCAAGTAGCTGGGATTACAGGCGCATGCCACCATGGCCGGTTAATTTTTGTATTTTTAGCAGAGACGGGGTTTCACCATGTTGGCCAGGCTGGTCTCGAACTCCAGACCGCAGGCGATCCATCTGCCTCGGCTTCCCAAAGTGCTGGAATTACAGGCGTGAGCCACCGTGTCTGACCAGTATTTAAAATTTTTATTTTACTTTATACTGGAAAGAGCCTCGGGTTTGGAGTCAAGATTGGTAGACTCTGGCTTGTTCAGTTATAATTCATTTGTGAACTAGGACAGGACTCTTTATTTCTTTGGGTCTCAGTTTCTTTATCTCTAAAATGGAGAGCTACCATCACATGAGTGGTTCAGTAAATGTTGACTTGTGGCTTAAGAACTGCCTGCCTGCCCTTTCCATCTTTTTAGTTCGTCTTAGGACAATTCAATGAGGTTTTTAATACAAAAGACATTGTGTAACATTGATCCAGCATATCTCAAAATGTTTTGCAAGCCAGGAAAAAGAAATTAAGTATAAGGCAACTGAAAAGAAAATAGTTGAGTGAGTTAATAAGTAGATATTGGCAAACATGACAGCTAATTATTATAATAACAACTATAGCTCCTATTTAATGAACAACTCTTATGTGAAAAGCTCTCTGGGAGGTGCTTTACATATTGTCACAACACTGCAAGGTAGGTGGTATTTTATTTTGAAGAAATGGATTAAGAATTTTGTACAGGGATACATAGCTAGTTAATGGCAGAGCCATGATTCAAAACCAGGTCTTTTTTTAATCTCCAAAACCATTCACATGGTAGGCAAGTACTTGAAAATAAGTAGCCCTGTACTCTGTAAAATTACAGTTTTTAATAAAATTCTCAACATTTTGAGAATTAACTTACCTATATAAAAAGGGAGATGTGAACCCTAGAAAATGATGACTTTTGACTGATGTTTTAGGTTGTTTTTATTTGGAAAACAGATACTTTAACTCTTCAAATTCAGCTCCAAATTTTCTTTTTACTAAGTTCTTTGAGTATGTTATGCAGCAAGGTCTTAGAGGCGGAGGTACAAAATAATAAGAATGAAGACTGAAAATTTGGGTGAAATTTTTTTTTTTGGTCTATAAGAGGTCAAATAAAATAGTTCTCATTCCAGTTTTTCTGTTATTTTTCTAGATTTTATTTAAAAATGGCAAACATGGCATTTGTTTAGCAAACAAAGTTACACATAACATTTTAATAGTAGGATTTAAAAGTTGTCATGACTGGGCGCGGTGGCTCACGCCTGTAATCCCAGCACTTTGGGAGGCTGAGGTGGCGGATCACTTGAGGTCAGGAGTTCAAGACCAGCCTGGCCAACATGGGGAAACCCCGTCTCTAGTAAAAATACAAAAATGAGCCGCGTGTGGTGGCAGGCGCCTGTAATCCCAACTATTCAGCAGCCTGAGGCAAGACAATCGCTTGAACCTGGGAGGCAGAGGTTGCGGTGAGCTGAGATAGCAAGACTGCACTCCAGCCTGGGTGACAGAGTAAGACCCTGTATCCAAAAAAAAAAAAAAAAAAAAAAAAAAAAAAAAAAGTTGTCTATGCCAATGGTTCCTGAGACAGCTTTTCACTGGAAGTTATTACAAAATCTAATTGGGTTTGAGCAGAGTCAGATTCAGACTTTTAGGATCTAAATATTAAAAAATAGTGTGGTGTTCATCCTCTAATCTGTAATTCAAAATAAGTATAAATAAATTTTTAAGAAGTGATTTTTCTTAAACATCATGACGACTTTGATACTTTTAGAGAAAACTCAAATTCAAGGATTTTTGTCACTGTTGCTTGTAACTGGGTGAGTTGGTGAAATGATACTTTAGCTGGGGTGATCTGTAAATGACCGAGTGACTTCTCAGAGCTTCAAGGGTAGCATGTGGTTAAGCTGGGATTAGAGACTGGTCTATGCCAGTGGTAATGAATGGGTGTGGTATTGCTTTTTGGGGGACACACTGGAAATCTGCAGGCGTGTTATTGGATGGTCATATGATTGAGGGGCACTAGTAGCATTCATTGGCAGAAACTAGAAATGATAGTGCCTTCCAGTGTTCTGGACTGCTCCATTCAATGATGAATTAGCTCATGTCCTGGGCAATTTTCAAACGTTTTGCCGAAGATGTAGGTGAAAACCTTCTATACTTTTTTGGGCTTAGATCATAAATTGGTTTCACTATACACTGAAACTTCCAGGATTAAAAATGCTGTGTAAATCTAAGGAAGATTATACTGAATTTTGTTCAGGAAATCACTTACCCAAAGCAATGCCACTTGTGTTTTAGATACCAATATAACACACCTGAATCATAAAATCTGTATACAGATGCAAGTAGCTACCTACTTAATTATGTTTTCCAATATAGTCTTGTCTGAGCATTTGCATATTGAAATCCATGTTGCTTTATTGTAAATAACTTATTTCGCTTCTCTTTTACATTACAGTTGAAACATATGTATATATACATATGTATAGTTTAATTTTGTGTTAGGTTGGTTATTTCATCTTTAAATTTCATTTTGAGATACTAAACAAGAAAATACAAAATATTTTTATATTTATATGTATCTGTGTTACTCAGAGTTTACAAAATGATTTGATTTTTACCCCTGAACATTTTAAAATAATTCGAACCAACATTAAAACTTTTGGAGACTATAGGTTCAATAAGGTATTTATGGCTTCTTTAATAAAGATTAGAGCAGTCTGCAACAATGAGATGGAGCTGAGTGTAAACTACCCTCTTTAAAGGGCAGATATACTGGGTTAAAAGGGTTATAAATCTTCTAAGAGTGATATCACTGGTCATTGATTATTTTTATGCTATTGTTACTGCCACTTACATTTTTATTTTTTATTTTATTATTATTATTTTTGAGACGGAGTCTTGCTCTGTCACTCAGGCAGGAGTGCAGTGGTGATCTTGGCTCACTGCAACGTCCACCTTCCAGGTTTAAGCAATTCTCCTGCCTCAGCCTCCCTAGTAGCTGGGATTACAGGTGCACACCACCACACCCAGCTAATTTTTGTATTTTTAGTAGAAACAGCGTTTCACCATGTTGACCAGGCTGGTCACCAACTCCTGACCTCAAGTCATCTGCCACTTTTGGCATCCCAAAGTGCTGGGATTACAGGTGTGAGCCACCTCACCTGGCAAATTTTTAAAAAGTTTTATTTATGTTCTCTCAGCAGGACAATCTTCCTAGCGTAACTGTTGAGGGCACCACCAGTCTCAAGTTTTGACCTTGGTTTTTTTTTTTTTTTATCAACTTAAAAAACATTATTATTTTTTCATTTTTATTTTTGACTTGACAGTAACTATTTATGGGGTACCATGTGATGTTTTGATACAGAGATCTACATTTTGGAATGATCAAATCAGGCTGATTAGCACATTTATCACCTCAAATATTTATCATTTCTTTGTGATGAGAACATTTAAAATCCTCTTTTAGTAATTTTGAAATATACAACACATTATTATTAACTCTAGTCACAGTGCTGTGCAATAGGACGCCAAAACTTATTCTTCTGTCTAACTGTAACTTTGCGCCTATTGATCAGCATTGCCCCTTTCCCTGCCCATGCCCCCACCTCCCAGCCTCTGGTAACCACCTTTTGATTCTCTAATTCTGTTAAGTTTGGCTTTTTTAGATTCCACATACAAGTGAGATCATACGGTATTTGACTCTCTGTGGCACTTTAGAATTTCATTTTCTAATTGTTTATTCCTGGGATGTAGAAATAGAGTTGATTAGGCCAGGTGTGGTGGCTCATGCCTGTAATCCTAGCACTTTTGGAGGTGGAGGCAGGCGGAACACTTGAGGTCAGGAGTTGGAGACCAGCCTGGCCAACGTGGTGAAACCCTGTCTCTACTAAAAGTACAAAAAAACTTAGCTGGGTGTGGTGGCATGTGCCTGTATTCCTAGCTACTCAGGAGGCTGGGTGGGAGGATGGCTTGAACCAGGAGGTGGAGATTGCAGTGAGCCAAGATCACACCACTGCACACTCCAGCCTGGGCAACAGACCGAGACTCCATCTCAAAAAAAAAAAAAAAAAAAAAAAAAAAAGAAATATCATTGATTTTATATGTTGACCTTATTTCAGTGACCTTGCTAAATTCACTTATTAATTTCAATAGTTTTTAGATTTTAGGGGGCTTACTGTGTATACCGTTTATTTTTCTGTAAATAATGACAGTTTTATTTCTTCTTTCCAATCCTTATGCTTTTTCCCCTTTGTCTCATTGTACTAGCTAGGATCTCTCTTATAATGTTGAATAGAAGCAGTGATGGTGAGTATTCTTATCTTGTTATTGATCTTAGGGGAAAAGCTATCACATTTTCACCATTAAGTACAACATTTGATGTGGGATTTATATGGACACTTAAAAAATTAGATTAAGGAAGTTACCTTCTATTCCTACTGTGCTAAGTTTTGATCATGAATCAGTTCTGAGTTTTAACAAATATTTTTCTGTATTATGTGGATCATATGATTATTTTATTCTGTTAATATGGTGAATTTCAGTGATTCTTGAATGTTAAACCAACTTTGCATTTTTGGAACAAACAACTTGGTTGTGATATCTTTTTATATATTGCTGGATTTGACTTGCTAATATTTTGTTGAGGATTATCATTGTCCATGAGAGAGATTAACCTGTGATTTCCTTTTGTTGTGGTGCCCTTGCCACGTTTTGGCATCAAAGATATGTTGACCTTGTAAAATGAATTAGGAAGTATTTCCTATTTCTCTATTTCCTGGAAGATTTTTGTGAGATTAGAATTATTCTTTAAATGTCTGGAAAAATTCACTGGTGAAGCCATTTGGGCCTGGAAATTTTGTTCTTGGAAGGTTTTAAACTATGTTTGTTTGTTTATTTGTTTATTTTACTTTTGTAAAGATGAGGTCTCACTATGTTGCCCAGGCTGATCTTGAACTCCTGTCCTGAAGTGATCCTGCCGCCTAGGCCTCCCAAAGTGTTGGGCTTATAGGCATGAGCCACTCTGCTTGGCTTCAGTTGTTTTAATAGTGTATGCTGTTCAGATTTCCTATTTTTGTGTGTGTTTTAATAAATTGTGTTTTTTTAGGAATTTGTCCATTTCATCTGAATTTTCACATAAGGTTTGCTTTATATTCTCTTATGATCTTTAAAAAGTTTTTAGGTGGTGTGCTCTTGTCCCTGTTTTTTATTTCTGATAGGGGCATTTCTATTTATTGTCCTGGTAATTCTCACTTATTTTGATGCAATATTGTCAAGGTCTTATAAATTTGAGTAGTCTCTGTAATCTTTTACTTGGTTAATTTTTTGTATTATACGTTTATTTTTCATCTCATGAGTTCCTGCTTTTGTCTTTATTATTTCCTCTTATACTCTTTGGCTATAACTTTTGACTTCTTTTTTAGTTTTTTGAGATGGAAGTTTGTATCTTTGATTTTCAGCTTTTCTTTTTAAAACTATTTTCATTTAAGGCTACACATTAATATCCTTTAAGCTGGCCAGGCATGGTGGCTCACGCCTGTAATCCCAGCACTTTGAGAGTCCAAGGCAGGCGGATCACAAGGTCAGGAGTTCGAGACCAGCTTGGCCAGTGTCGTGAAACCCTGTCTGTACTGAAAAATTACAAGAATTAGTTGGGCATGGTGGCGTGTGCCTGTAATCCCAGCTACTCGGGAGGCTGAGACAGGATAATTACTTGAACCTGGAAGGCGGAGGTTGCAGTGAGCTGAGATCATGCCACTGTATTCCAGCCTGGGTGACACAGCAAGACTCTGTCTCAATGAAAAAACAAATCCTTTAAGCTGTATGTATGATAGCCTTTAAGCATAGCTTTTGTGCCCACCTGCAAGTATTGTTATGTCATATTCATTATTTAGTTTAAAATATTTTATACTTTTCTTTTTGATTTTTTTGACCCATAAGGTAATGTAACAACATACTTTTAAATTTTTAAACAGTTGGGGAGTTTCTAGTTCTCTTTTTGCCATTGATTTCTAGCTTGCTCTGACTGTAGTCAGAGAATATATTTTGGATGACTTGGAAATGTTTTAGACTTGCTTTGTGACCCTTCGTATGATCAATTTTTATATGTATATGTTGTACTTAAAAGAATGTGCATACTAAGATAGTTTGGTTCCATGTTCTACATATGTTAATTATTTCAGT
Organism: Macaca thibetana thibetana; assembly: GCF_024542745.1. Lineage (NCBI taxonomy): Eukaryota > Metazoa > Chordata > Mammalia > Primates > Cercopithecidae > Macaca > Macaca thibetana. The sequence continues at coordinate 64,522,689 of NC_065578.1, forward strand.
TTGTTAATCCCGAGGTGCGAATCTTCTGTGTCCTCACTGATTTTTTTCTCATTCTGTTGGTTCCCAAGAGAGGGCAAACTCTTCCATTATAATTTTAGATTTGCCTATTTTTCCTTTTATATTTGCCAATTTTTGCTTTACTTAATTCTGTGGCTCTGTTATTAGGTGCATACCATATACAGTTATAGTTGTTATAGCTTCATTATGAAATGTCTTTCCTTATCTTGAGCAATACTCCCTTATAATCTACCTTTTTGATATTAATGTAGCTATACCAACTGGGTTAATAGATACATGGTAGATCTTTTCCCATTTGTATACGTTTTCTTTTTTTTTATTATTATATATTTTTTTGAGAAGGAGTCTCGCTCTGTCACCCAGGCTGGAGTGCAGTGGTGTGATCTTGGCTCACTGCATCCTCCACCTCCTGGGTTCAAGCAATTCTCCTGCCTCAGCCTCCCAAGTAGCTGGGACTACAGGTGCGTGCCACCACAACCAGCTAATTTTTGTATTTTTAGTAGAGACGGGGTTTTGCCATGTTGGCCAGGCTGGTCTCGAACTCCTGACCTCAGGTAATCCGCTCACCTTGGCCTCCCAAAGTGCTGGGATTACAGGTGTGAGCCACCATGCCCAGCCTATACTTTACTTTTTTCTATGCCCATATATGTAATCTGTATCTTTTATAAGCGGCCGTAAGTGAATTTTTAAAAAATCTAATCTGACAATATGGTCTTTAGTTTGAATATTTAAACCATTTAATATAATTACTGATATGTTAAGTGCTATAGCTACCGTGTTACTCCTTGTTTCTTATTCGTGTCCCATCTGTTTTATATACCACTTTCTTTTGGATTAAGCAAGCATTATTTTTAACTTTCTCACATATTCGTTACACATTTGTTTTCATTTGACTTTTGTGTGTGTGTGTGCGCCTGCGCACGTGTGCAAGTGATTACCCCAGTGCTACTTATACTTAATCATGTTTCAGACAATGTTATGCTCTTAGAAGACTTTAGGTCCATTTACCCTATCTCCTCCCTCACCTCACTTTCTGCCTTTTGTGTTATTATTGTATTTTGTTTTAATTATACATTTATTAAAGCCCCATAGGACACTAAAATGATTGTTTTATGGAATATTCATTTAAATGTACCCACATGTTTACCCTATTCATTGGTTTTTTTTCTTTCTGATTTTTTGTGTATTCCCTCTGGGATCTTTTCCTTTTGCATGAAAAAAACTCCCTTTAGGATTTCTTGTAGTGCATATATACTAGAAACAAATATTCTCAGTTTTTATGATCTGGAAATGAGTTGATTTTGTCTTTGCTTTTGAAGGTTAATTTTACTAGGTGTATAGAATTCTGGGGAAGCAGATGTTCCCCCAGCACTTTAAAACATGTTATCCCGTTGTCTTCTGGCTTTCATCCTTTCAAAGTAGGCTGTCAGTCAGTCTTATGTTGTTATTTGGTGTTGCATCTTTTTTCTTTGGCTGCTGTTAAGACTTTTCTTAATTGATTTGGTTTTCAACACTTGTCCCAGGTGTGGTTTTCCTTGTATTTATCCTGCTTGGGGTTTTCAGTCCTTGAATCTGTGCGGCTTGAGGTTTTCTGTAATTATCATAATTCTCTGCAATTATCTCTCCAAACAGTGTTTTGTTCCTTTTTCTCTTTCTGAGACTCCAGGTACCTTTATGTTAGAACTTTTTACCCTGTCCCATATGTTCCTTCATTTTCTGTATACTTAGCCCTTTTATTTCTTTTTCAGTTTTGTTACTTTTTTGTTGGCCTATCTTAGAGCTTACTGGCTCTCTCTGCTGTGTGTAACTTGTTGTTACGGAATCATTCATTTCTTAATTTTGTTTTATATTTTTCAGTTCTAGAGTTACTATTAGATTTTTTTTTTTTTTTTTGAGACAGAGTCTCACTCTGTTGCCCAGGCTGGAATGCGATCCCGGCTCACTGCAACACTTTCACTTCCTGGGTTCAAGTGATCCTCAGCCTCCTGAGTAGCTGGGATTACAGGCATGTACCACCATGCCTGGCTAATTTTTGTGTTTTTAGTAGAGATGGGGTTTCGCCATGTTGGTCAGGCTGGTGTTGAACTCCTGGCCTGAGGTGATCTGCTCACCTTGGCCTCCCAAAGTGCTGGGATTATAGACGTGAGCCACCATGCCCACCCTCTATTAGATTCTTTTCCAAAATAGATTATTCACCTTGTCATCTGTTTTCTCAAATACATACATCACAGTCATCTTAAAAAACTTTGCTCAGTAACTTCAATGTGTGGGCCACTTGTGAGTCTTTTTATTTCTTCTTTTTTTCTTCTTGGTTGTCTTTCTTCGTATGTCTGGCAATTTTTTTATTGTATGTCATTTTGTGTATGAAGATGCTCTGAATGATGTCATCTACCTGTTGAGAGTATTTGTCCTATTCTTTGTCAGAAGTAGAACAGAGATCACTTCAATCCAATCAGGCATTCAGTCCAATTAAGTCTGTTTTGCAGACTTTTAAGGTTTAGTCTACTTCTGGTTCTCCTAATCCCAGGCCCCTAGGGGAACTGACTGAGAGTCTTGAGATGTTTCTCACCACCCTTTCCCCTTGACAGACCCTAAACTCTAATTTTTGTCTCCCTAATACTGTGAACTTGCTGAAAACTCTGCTCAGCAAAATGTTCATTGTGCTTTTCATTTGCTTTCTCTTTGGCTTCTTAGCCTCTGCTCTGGGCAGCTGAGTCAGGAATATCTGAAGGAGAAAACTCCTGGCAGGCTGTGAGTTACTCTAGGATGTGCCTTTTCAGTCCTAAACTCCACTTTTTCTCTCTGCAGCCCTGGAAACTGTCTAAAATTCTGCAGGCTTCTCTGTGTCTTAACAGCTGCCCCTTGCCTGGCTGTTCAGCTTCTTACCCCATGCTAAGAATTGGCAAATACCCTAAATGGGAAAATGGGCTTGCAGAAAGTCAGGCTCACCTCAGTGAGCCTCCCCTCTCTCCAAGATCTGGCTCCTCAAATCCTGGCTGATTAGTAGCTTTCCTATTGCTTCACATAGATGTTTAAAAATTTTATCTGGCTTTTCTAATTTCCCACATCAGAACCAGTCTGCTACAACCTACTCTATTAAAGCTGGAAGTTAAACATGTCTGTATGAGTGTGTGTGTTTTTTTTAAATGGACTATGTTAAAAAATAAAAATCGCACGCCAAAAACCAAGGTAACAATGTCATTTTAAACATATGAATTTAATAAAGGATATATGTTCATTTTTAGTTACTCTTGCTTATTAAAAGCTTGTCAGTATCTTTTTTCATATGTACTCTGAAATTCTTACAAATATATGTTGCTTTGTTCCAGAGAACATGTGTACTAAAAGACTTTATAATTTTTCTGAGTCTGGTTCTCCATTCAAATGTTTAATACTTTTGTGATTTTATGATTTGTAATTGTCAACTCTCACCTCCCAATTCAACATGATCCTAAAATGTACAAAATAATTTGAATGATTGAGCTTCAAAAAGTTTAGAAAACTTGATCTTGTAACTTTTACTCCAAAGCTTAGTTGAGGGGGGAGAAGTACAGGCTTCTGCCTTTAAGGGTATTGCTTCACTTTTGCGGGAAAAAAGCAAGGGTTTTCAAAGGGGAACTTGACGTGAAAGGCATGCAGGGGAGGGAGTGAGCCACTGGGGATCTCAGTGACTTGCTTTGGTGCTTTATCTACCAGGTGGTTGAGCTGGTGGCTTCGTAGGCAGAACTAGGTTGTGAGGTGGCCAGAGTCTTGAGATGCTCTCGAAGTGGGAGTGAGTTTCGTCATGGGCATACTTTAGGTTATGATTTGTTATCCCTTGAGGCAGTCTCCTGGTCGAAAACACATCTGGCTCTGGAGCTTCTAAGTGAGTGCACAGATAAGCTTGCCCTATAGGGAGTGTCTGGTGAAGGGAAGGTAAAGGTTATAATTGCATTTCTAAAGAGCTAAGTAGGAAGAAGGGAAAAAGGGAAAAGGAGGAAACAGAAAATAAGAAAAAAGTATTTTTTAAAAAGTAATTCTTTCTCTTAGAAAAAGGCAGCTACTTGGTAACAGTCTAAACCCTTTACCGTGGCTGAGTAGGTATTTTTTTTCAGCCTCTTTCCCAGGTTGTGTGCTGCATTTTAGTGCTGTCATTCTCATGTGCTTCATGTCACTGCCAATGTTTTCAGCCTCTCAAATTCAAGCTCCATTCATTTACTCATTCATCTCATATGTTTTTGATCACTTATGTGCTCAGGTCTCCTTTTTCAAATCAATATTATGGCAATTCTAGGAAATGATCAGGGAAATTAAATAGGTCAATTCATGTGACGTAGCTCTGAAAGGCAACAAAGTGATTGGTGGAATTGTGGAAATGTTTTTTACATTTCTCCAAATTTTCTTTTAAAATCAGACAAATAAACTCACTTATTTTTCAGTCTTTTCAGATATGTTCCCCCACTCCAACTCTAGTACTTGAAAATGTACTAAGTAAGAGGGCTTTGGGATGCCAGAAATAGTCTGTTACTTAATCTGGCTGCTGGTTTTTAAACCAGTGTGTGAAAATTCCTGGAGCTCAGCACATGGTTTGTTCACGTTTCAGTATGTCTGTTATACTTTAATAAACAAAGTGAGCTTTTTACTGATAGATTAACAAAAAAGTGCCAAAGAGAAAGCTTGAGAACCTCTGATAAAGTTCAGCCTCTTCATGTTATGGGTGAGGGAATTGAAGCTTGGGAAGGAAAAATTACCTGGGGATTGGGGGAATGTCTCATAACCAGGACTGGTACTCAGGCCTTCTGACTCCTAGTTCATCTGACGTTTCCTAACTTGTCGATCAGGAAAGGGGTGAGGAAGAATCTAGCATGCGCTAACATTGGAGCTGGGCGACATTCTCAGAATCCCAGGTGCATCCTGCGAGTCAGCACTTCACTCCCTACTCTTTCTGCCCTCCTCCATCCCCTTCCCCATGGCAGTTTAAAAACAGACACTTTTATCTCCTGCAAACCTGGAGACGCTTGTTTCATCACCTAAGAATCATTTGACTACATATGCTGAGAAAAAAGGGAAATTCGTGCCTGTGAAATCTAACAAGAGCCCAGCACAAGGTATGTTTGATCCTCTTTTAAAGCCATTTTTAGTTTGGTGCTGTGTGGTTTAAATTTAGAAAAGCATTTTTACAACTTTGGGGGAGGGGCGGTGATGGTGGAGTGCAGAGATTGAACCCAGCTGTGACTCCTGCTGCTGTGAGATAAATGGGAAAATCTGGGAACCAGTGTTAAAAGGAGAGGGCTCTTTAGAGAGGTAGCTGCAGGGAAGGGGACTTGCCTTAATTAGGATGGGGGTGGGGATAGGGCCAAGAAACAGTGGGAGCTGTCTCTTCCCCCTCCTGCCCTGTGGGATCTGACCTACTGAAAACAGAGTGAAGACTATTTTTGATTTGGTTTGGAAATCCAGAATTTAATATTAAAATACACATTAAATATTTCAATACATAAATATTAATATGTTAATAATGTGAGAATGTTAAAATATACATCTGATATATACACACATGCATGCACATGCGTGCACACACACAGCTTGGAATTGGTAGTGTCATCCTGGCTTCATTTTACATCCTCAAAGGCTAGATGTTGGGTTTCCAGTGTGCTGTTTCTTCTGCCTGGAATACATTTTCTCTCCTATTTGCCTGGCTCAGTTCTACTCCTCTTTCTAGTGGTAACTTCCTCTGACTCTAGGTCTCCTTCCCACTCCCTGCCTGTAACAGGTTTCCAGAGCATCCTGTGTTTTTCCTTTTGTGTCACTTCCCGTATTTTTAACTATTAGATGAAGTTTGGGCACAGCATATGTCCTTAATACACAGAGGAAAGAAGAGAAGGCAAGGAGACAGGGAAGATAAAAGAAAGCTACCCTTGGATCGCTCCTTTTAAATTTAGCAAGGTAGACAGGTTCCTTAACTTTTCAGAGCCTCAGTTTCCTCACTTTCAAAGTGAAAATAGTAATACCTAACTCATAAGGTTGTTGCGAGATTAGAAATAATATATATATATATATATATATATATATATTTTTTTTTTTTTTTTTGAGATGGAGTCTGGCTCTGTCGCCCAGGCTGGAGTGCAGTGGCCGGATCTCAGCTCACTGCAAGCTCCGCCTCCCGGGTTTACGCCATTCTCCTGCCTCAGCCTCCCGAGTAGCTGGGACTACAGGCGCCCACCACCTCGCCCGACTAGTTTTTTTGTATTTTTTAGTAGAGACGGGGTTTCACCGTGTTCACCAGGATGGTCTCGATCTCCTGACCTCGTGATCCGCCTGTCTCGGCCTCCCAAAGTGCTGGGATTACAGGCTTAAGCCACCGCGCCCGGCCTAGAAATAATATATTAAAGGTACCTAGCATGTCTAACACATAGTAGGTACTCAGTGTAACATAATTTAAAATGTATGTATACTCTCAAAAGGAAATTATGAAAATTCAGAAAAGCACAGAGAAAGCCTGTAAAAACATTCATTATCCCGTCTCTTAGAGATACTTGCTGTTAAATTGAGTGGATTCCTTTTCTGTGCATATCTTTATCTATATAATATACTTTACTTAGTTCAGATTATTCATATTTTCTTTTTTTCACTTAATATGGCGGCCCAAACACTCTCCACATTTTTAGAGTCTGTAAAATACTTCCGTATTATATTTTGTAATAATAGCTGGGCCTTCAGTTATTAAAAGAAGATTTAGAAACTGACACTTGATCCATTCAAACTCTACTTTTGCCAGGACAATATGTTTATGTGTTAGGAGGATAATTCATATTCCTGGGTAAACAAATGATGTAGTGGAAAGATATAAATGGACTCCTCCCTTCATTCCTTCCTCTCTCTCTCTTTCAACCTTTCTTGCTTATTTCCATGGACAGGAGGGTTATTTTGATTTTTAAAGTAATGAGGCAACTAGGTGAAATGAAGAAATCTATTGGCCTGGAAGTTTGGAGGCCAGAAATTTTCCTCCTTACAGTCCAGTCACTGACTCACTTTGAGGCAGTCATTTCATTTTTTGCTGTAATTTTTTTCATTTGTAAACATGGGAGAAGTGGGTTTTATTAGAGAGATTTTCAGACTGGGCTTTTCTGAGTGAGTGTTAGAGTTCTGTGGAGATGTTTTTTCATATTAGGTAGATTTCCTCTCAAGGGAAAATTACATGGCTAAAAAAAAATTAAGTTTCAAGTTTCAAATTTTATTTTATTTTTTAGACAGGGTCATGCTCTGTCACCCAGGCTGGAGTGCAGTGGTGTAATCTTGGCTCACTGCAACCTCTGCCTCCTGGGTTCGAGCAATTCTTGTGTCTCAGCCTCCTGGGTAGGTGGTACTACAGGTGCTTGCCACTACACTGGCTAATTTTTGTATTTTTAGTAGAGATGGAGTTTCACTATGTTGGCCAGGCTGGTCTCGAACTCCTGACCTCAAGTGATCTGTCCCCCTTGGCCTCCCAAAGTGATGGGATTACAAGCCTTAGCCACTATACCTGGCTCAAGTTTCAAATTTTAAATGAAATCTCAGTGTACTTTTTCCTTTTTAAAACTGAGATATAATTCACATACCATAAAATTCACCTTTTAGAAGGGTACAACTCAGTGGTTTTTAGTATATTCATAAGGTTGTACAGTCATCACTACTATCTAATTCCATAACGCTTTCATGGAACCCATTAATAGTCGCTCCCCTTTTCCTCCTCCGCCTAGCCCCTGGCAACCACTAATCTATTTGTCCCTGTGGATTTGCCTATTCTGGACATTTCATGTAAATGGAGTTATAGTATGTGGTCTGGCTGCCTTCACTTAGCGTAATGGTTATAAAGTTGATGCACCTGAGTAGTTGTACCCTAATTGCTTCGTTTCTCTTTTTCCATTTCTTTTAATTTTTCTTTTTCTTTTTTGAGATGGAGTCTCGCTCTGTCGCCCAGGCTGGAGTGCAGTGGCGCAGTCTCTGCTCACTGCAAGCTCCAATTCCTGGGTTCACACCACTCTCCTACCTCAGCCTCCCGAGTAGCTGGTACTATAGGCACCTGCCACCACGCCTGGCTAATTTTTTATATTTTTAGTAGAAACAGGGTTTCACTATGTTAGCCAGGATGGTCTCGATCTCCTGACCTCATGATCCACCCACCTTGGCCTCCCAAAGTGCTGGAACCACAGGCGTGAGCCACTGCGCCCAGCCCCTTTTAAAATTTTTATTTTACTTATTTATTTATTTTGAGACAGAGTCTGGCCCAGTTGCCAAGGCTGGAGTGCAGTGGCATGAACGTGGCTCACTGCAGCCTTGACCTTCTGGGCTCAAGCTGTCCTTCTGCTTCAGCCACTTGTGAAGCTGGGACCACAGGTGCATGCCACCATGCCTGGCTAATTTCTTCATTTTTTTTTAGAGACAAAGTCTCACTTTTGCCCAGGCTCAAGTGAACTCTTGGGCTCAAGTGATTCTCCTGTGTTGGCCCCGCAAAGTGCTGGGATTACAGGCATGAGCCATCACACCTGGCACCATTCCCTTTTTTCAGCATTTTAGAAAAAATTTTTTCAAGTTTGGGGAAAAAAAAAAAGCTTTGTCCGACTATTAGAATTCCCGTAGCAGTATAATGCTTTATCTGCAGTGTTTGTTGAGATGCAAAAACAATTTCAGTATTTCAGACTTTTAAATAAAAGGCTTTATTTAGTACATGTGAAAACATTTAAAGCTCTCCCCTTCCCCGTTAAAGCTAAGGGACTAATACACTGATTTCCAGTCTTGTTTTCCTCCTCTGGGTTAGGGGAGGGGATTAGGGCCAGACTTTCATTGGATGAAGGTAGTTGAGGCTGGGATTAGGCCCTTTTCAGAGGAAAAATCAAGATATTAACATGTCACCAGAAGGAGGAGGGATGGATGGCAGGTGGGTTAAAACAACAGATGCCAGGTGTACATAACTGGGATGGACTTTATCTGCTGCATTATTGGTGCAAAATCCTTTCCTCTTATGTGTCTCCTGGTGTTCCTAAGAAAATATAAGGAAGTCACCTGCAGTTTGTAGGGAATGAGCTATTTACTCATGCATGAGCTGTGTTCTCTAGTTAATAAGAGATTGAAAGGAAGAACAATGTCAGAGTCCCTATCCAAATTATGAACTCCTTGAAGTCAGAGACTGTATCTTGTCACAATTATACCTCCAGTGTTTGATATGGAACCTGGCATACACGAGTCATTCAGTGAATATTTGTGAGATTACTTGGTTTGTTGCCTTGTTGACCTAAGAAAACTTTTTATTTTGAAATAATCATAGATTTGTCAGAGATTCCAAAGAAATGTTCAATGATATCCTGTGCATCCTTCATCCTCTAGCCTCCCTGAATGTTCACATCTTATACTACTATAGTTCAATATCAAAGCAAGACATTGACATTTGCACAATCCATAGAACTTAAGGTTTCACCAGTCACACATGCACTAGTTTATGTGTTTGTGTTTATGTTTGTAGTTCTATGCTATGTACTATGTGAATATATATAACCTTAACTAATGACCATAGTGATCAAGATGCTCAAGTATTACCACACACTCTTCTTGCGTTACCCCTTTATGGCCACCTCCATTTCCCAGTCCTTAACCCTTGGAAATTTAGTCTGTTCTCCATCTTTATAATTACGTTATTTCATGATTTTTTCCAGAAATGAAACCATGAAGGTATCCCCAAGATTGCCTTTTTTCACTCAGCATAATTTCCCTGAGTTGCATCCAAGTTGTTGGATGTATAACATGCACCAACAGTGCACTCCTTTTTACTGCTGAATAGTATTCCCTAAAATGGATATAGCGTAATTTGTTAAAATATTTATCCATTGAAAGACATTTGGGTGGTTTCCAATTCTTAGCTACTAGGAATAGAGCTGCTGTGAACATCTGTGTACAAGTTCCTGTGTGAAAGTGAGTCTTCATTTCTTAGGGATAAATGCCCAAGAGTGCGATTGCTGGATTGTATGGTAAGTTCATTTTTAAATTCCAGCCATTATTGTATGAGTGATCCAGTTTCTCCATATCCTTGCCAGCAATTGGTATAGTCACTATTTTTCTTTTTAGCATTTACGATGAGTGTGTAGTGATACATTGACTTTTTGCCCCTCCTCCTACTAACAAACATGTTAAGTTTTGAACTCAGCTTCCCAACTCTCAGTGGCCTGGTCTGTGATTTCCATAGGCCTCCATACTTCTGACCTCCTCCTACCTCCATAACCTTGACCTGACTTCTCTTTCCTCTCTCCCCAGCCTGGGTCCCAGGGTCCCCTTTTTACCTCAGAATCCCTTTATCTCAATCCTGCCATCTTCCCAGTGCCTGGAGAAAGTCACAAAAGTGCTCTCCACTGCTGCCAGGCCTCTGATGTTATAGCTCCTGGGCAGTCTTTTCCTTTACCTCAGTGATGTTACCCTCCCATTTCTGACAGCACTGCTCTGTACAGTGAGGTCTTCTCCCAGAGAGGACCTTACCACCTCTCAACAAGAATGAGACTGTCCCAGCCTGAAGCCCCTCAGCATCTCCTTTCTCCATCTCTGCCTTTCTGTTTCTTGCGAAAGCCAACTCCTCATGTGTGCTTGTGTTCCCAGAGAGCCTCCAGCTCCCCAGGGTAGGGATTTATCAGAGGAATCTATTTTCAGACTTCCCTTCATATGTTCTCCTTTTCCTCAGAGTGTCCTTAATGGGATACCCACACCTCTCCTCTAGTACTGCGTCTGTTGAATCAGGATCTCTGAAGGTTTGCAGGGCGGAGGGTCTCTGTTTTTTTTCAGTCTCCTCAAGGCCTCCAATGGGGAGTCAGATTCAGAGATGGCTGCCTCAGGGGCTCTCTGGGCCCCTCTTCTTCACACTGCCCCTCAGTACTGTTTTCCCCTAACTTTGGAGAACCAAATTATTTTGTTCTGGACTCACTGTTTTTTTTTTTTTTTTTTTTTTTTTTTGAGATGGAGTTTCACTCTTTTTGCCCAGGCTGGAGTGCCATGGTGCGATCTTGGCTCACTGCACCCTCTGCCTCCCAGGTTCAAGTGATTCTCCTGCCTCAGCCTCCCAAGTAGCTGGGATTACAGGCACCCACCACCATGCCCAGCTAATTTTGTATTTTCAGTAGAGATGGAGTTTCACCATGTTGGCCAGGCTGGTCTCGAACTCCTGACCTCAGGTGATCCACCCACCTTGGCCTCCCAAAGTGCTGGGATTACAGGCGTGAGCCACCGCGCCTGGCCGACTCACTGGGTATAATTCTGCTGTTTTCCATCTGGCTCCTGCATTTCTGCCCAGCTCCTTTAAATTTATAATAATAATTGTAATTATCAGATTGCTTTGGTTTTGTAGTCTTATTGGCGCCTGCTTTGCAGTGTCATCAGTTTCATCTTTACAACCTCTGATGCTCTAACTTTCTTGCATAAACCACAGCAATTGCTCTTCTTTCCTTGCACAGAGGTAGGAGTGTTCTCAATATGACCACCATCTGGTTTCCCAGCCTAGGTTTTCACAAATCTCCTGTACGTGATTTATGTGCCCCCTAAAATGCCTGGTGTACAATTGCTTAGACCATGTTCTTTTTGGATTTTGTTATTTGGCCTTATCTTATTGCCCCTGCCTTAGAAGTACACCTCCCAATTCAGTCTTTGGTCAGCTGAAATTTATTCTTTGTCAAAGACCCTTTTCCAACAGTTTATTCCCTGCAACTTTTTATGAATTGTTGCCTGAACTGGATGTTCGGTTCTAACAATATATATTGCACATAATGCCAAGCACTGTTCTGAGTCATGGTCATATAAGGTGACTGGGAAATGATCCTTGCCCCGCTGCCCCAACAGGTGTTCCCAACCATTTTTCCCTTCTCTAAATCTCCCACAGCTTTCTCTCCCCCCACTATGATTTTTTTTTTTTCATTTTCAGCAGTATTTTAGGTTTTTTGTTTTGTTTTGTTTTTTGAGAAAGAGTCTCATTCCGTCACCCAGGCTGGAGTGCAGTGGTGTGATCTCTGTTCACTGTAGCCTCTGCCTCCTGGATTCAAGTGATTCTCGTGCCTCGGCCTCCTGCGTAGCTGCAATTACAGGCATGTACCACCACACCAGCTAATTTTTGTATTTTTAGTAGAGATGGGGTTTCACCATGTTGGTCAGGCTGATCTTCAACTTCTGGCCTCGAGTGATCTGCCCACCTCAGCCTCCGAAAGTGCTGGGATTAAAGGTATAAGCCACCATGCCCCACTGTATTTTAGGTTTTTGAGAGGAAATAATTTGTCAAACCTAGGGCCCAGCACTCTGCCTACCACAAAAGTTGATGTACAGGGTATGTTCATGGCATAATTTAACATATCCCTCTACCTCCCTGCCCCAGCAACTTGAAAGACCAATGAACATGTGCTGAATTAACTCCACTCTTATTGTGTGTGTACTCTTCTCGCATATAACCAAAACCTAACTTTTGTTAATTAGGATTCAGCATTAGCCATTTTAATAGCAGAATTCTAAGTTATATAGAACAGTAGTTATTCTTTTTTTTTTCTTTTTGAGATAGGGTTTTGCTCTGTCACCCAGGCTGAAGTAAAGTGGTGTGATCATGGCTCACTGCACCCTCCACCACTGTGGCTCAATCAATCCTCCCACCTCAGCCTCCAAAGTAGCTGGGACTATAGGCATGCACTACCACACCTGGCTAATTTTTAAATTTTTTGTAGAGACAGGGTCTCACTTTGTTGCCCAGGTTGGTCTTGAACTCCTGGGCTCAAGAAGTCCTCCTGCCTCGGCCTCCCGAAGTGTTGGAACTACAGGTATGAGCCACCGCACCTGGCCAGTTATCCTTTTTTATTTGTTTGTTTTCTGTTCACCTACAGATCACTTTTTAGGGTTGAAAAGCCCATGCACAGAAAACTAAAACAGAAAAGATGGGAAGAGTGTGTTGGTTTTGATGTGACTCTAGTGAGGTGATGAATGTAAATTTAAAATACAAAATAAGTTATTAATACACTTGAGAAACAATAAAGGTGCTGCTTATTTATCTTTTACCATGTACTAGAATTGTGCTAAGTGCTTAGCATATATTAGCTCATTTAAACCTAGTACTAATCCTGAGAAGCATGTTCATTTTATTGATGAAGACCTTGAGGATCAGAATTGTGAAATAACCTGCTAAAATCAGACAGCTAATAGATAGTGTATCCAGGATTCCCATATAGGTTTCTTTGATCCCACAACCCATGTTTTCTATGCTGTTTTGCCTCTCTAGATAAAAGCAGAAACTCTCACATGGTAAGAGTTAATGCTTACCTAAGTGTATATTTTGAAAGTTATTAAACTTTTACTGGCCCATATGAAAATGCCTAAGTCAGTGAGTGAGTGAAGGAATGAATGGCTGAAAGGAAGAGTGGATGAAAGAATAGGGTAGATTGGAAGTAGCATATGTATTAGTCTGCCAGATATTCTAATACCCTGAAAATCAGATATTTATGGTGGTATATTTGTGGGAAAATTATCTTAAAAGGATTGAAATTCCATTAAAAATGCAAACAAATGAAGTAGTTGCCATGTAAAAACATTGAGGGGATAATGAGCTTATATACAAGATTTTAAAAAACAGATACTTAAAAGTTCATCAGTCAGTGGAGTAATAAGATGCTTTTGTAGTTCATTTTGGCCTCACTTCCTTACCTCCTTCTTTAAAAGTCCTTTCTCAGTGCCTTTTGAATAGTGGTTATTTATTCCTATTGCAATGTATTTCCTTTCATTTATTTTATCTTTTTAGACTTTGGAGACTAGGTCCATTTTATTAAGCTTCAAGAGATTGAATGAAGAACAATCAGTCTCCCATTTACCTGCCTCCATTTATTTTGCCATTTAATCTCTTTTATTTATTTATTTTTTGAGGCAGAGTCTTAGCCTGTTGCCCAGGATGGAGTACAATGGCGCACAATCAGGGCTCACTGCAGCTGTGACCTCCTGGGCTCCAGTGATCCTCCTGCCTCATCCCAAGTAGCTGGGACCACAGGTGCATGCTACCATACCTGGCTGACTTTTGTATTTTTTTGTAGAGACAGGGTTTCACCATGTTTCCCAGGTTGGTCTTGAACTCCTGGGCTCCAACAGTCTGCTTGCCTCAGCCTCCCAAAGTGTTGGGATTACAGGCATGAGCCACTATGCCTGGCCTAATTTCTTTTAAAAGGGTACCATTACATCCCATGAAGTGCTGGGAAGAACACTGGGGGTCTTAGCATTGGGAATGTAAATACTTATTTGAATTCTGTTTTCAGTGCAATACTCAACCTTATACTCTGCCTGGTGTTCCCTTGTCCATTGAACCTCTTGTTACCCTCTCCAGAGAATAAATCTCTAGTTTTCTATTGGGGTTGGGGAATGGCAACTGCCCATCTGCATGCTCCAAGGAAGGGGATCTGGGGGTCTTAGTATTGCCTTCACCTGCCTACATTGCCATTAAATCCTGAGTCCTTAGGGGATTCCACGATGTAACTCAGCTTGCCAGGTTAGGATTTAGCTTAATTCATTCTGTTTTTATGTTCTAAAATTTATTGCTGTTTTCTCTGAATTCATAAGAAAGTTTTAAAAGGTTTGAAAGAAAAGCAATACAGAGAAGCTTAACTCTAACATGAAAAATTTGTAACTAATGACAACATTGGGAAAAAGCAAGATTGGCAGCATATGAAAGTAAGAACATTGCACAAATGGGCATATTTAGTCAGAATTCTTAGGAGATGAACTGCTAAACATCAGCTTCAGAATCCTATATAATGATTTGTGAGTATGTGTATGCCCAAAGAACATTGAATTTGTAGGCAAAATTTTAAGTTAAGCACACAGCATTTATAAAGTGAATACACTGTGTAACTGGCATCCAAATCAAGTAACAGGAGGTTACTAGCAACCCAGAAGCCCCTTTCTAGTTCCTGCCAACTCTCCAACCTCTACTAAGAATAACTAATGACCCAATGTTTTACACATAGATTCGTTTTGTTCATTTTTGAATTTTGTATAAATGGAATCATTTAGTATTAGATCTTTTGCTCTCATTTATTTTGCCCAAATTTATGTTTGTGAGACCCATTGTGTGGTAGTTGTAGTTCATTCTTTCTCATTCCTATATAGTATTCCATTGAGTGAATATGCTAATTTAGTTTTTTCATTTTGGCAGACATTTCCAGTTTGGGTCTGCTATGAAAAGTACTACTATGAATATTCTCATATGTCTTTTGGTACCCATGCGAACATATTTCTGTTGGTTATATACATATTTCTGTTGATTATATATGTTGAAAATTACTGGGTCACATGGTATGTGCATATTGAGCTTTAACAGATACTGCCAGTTTTACAACGTGGTTGTGTACCAAGTTTTACTCATCTCAGCAGGGTGTGAGATTTCTAGTTATTCCACATCTTTACCAACATTTGATACTGTCAGTCATTTAATTTTTTTTTTTTCCCCCGTGATGGATTCTTGCTTTGTCACCCAGGCTGGAGTGCAGTGGCATGATCTCGGCTCACTGCAACCTCCACCTCCCAGGTGCAAGCAATTCTCCTATCTCAGCCTCCCAAGTAGCTGGGACTACAGGTGTGTGCCACCATGCCCGGTTAATTTTTTGTATTTTTAGTAGAGATGGGGTTTCACCATGTTGGCCAGGCTGGTCTTGATCTCCTGACCTCTGATCTGCCCACCTCTACCTTCCAAAGTGCTGAGATTACAGGCATGAGCCACCGCACCAGGCCAGTCATTTGAATTTCAGCCATTCTAATTAGTATATCTGTCACTGTGGTTTGCATTTGAATTTTCATGATGACTATGAGGTTTTAAGACCTAGTCATAAGTTTATTGGGTATTTGTATATAGTCTTTTGTGAAATGCCTGATTATGACCAGCACCTTTATCTTGACTTTCCCAGCCACCAGAACCATAAGATACAAATATATATTGTTTAAGCTATCCAGTCTATGCTGTTTTGTTACAGCAGCCTGAGCTGACTAAGGCAGAGGGGAAGTGCTATTGTACCAGTACCAAACATAGGCACAAGAACATTGTGTCGTCATTTTTTTTTTTTTTTTTTTGAGACTGAGTTTCACTCTGTTGCCCAGGCTGAGGTGCAGTGGCATGATCTGGGCTCACTCTAACCTCACCTTTCAGGTTCAGGCAAATCTCCTGCCTCAGGCTCCTAAGTAGCTGGGATTATAGGTGCCCACTGCCACACCCACCTAATTTTTGTAGTTTTAGTAGAGATGGGAGTTTCGCCATGTTGACTAGGCTGGTCTCGAACTCCTGACCTCAAGTGATCCACCCGTTTTGGCCTCCCAAAGTGCTGGGATTACTGGCGTAATCTCTGTCTGCGAGACTCTGTCTCAAAAAAAAAAAAAAAAGGAAAATGTCCCTATTAGGAAATGCATCACGAAAAATTAAGAGGTGAAGTAACATGTCTCAATTCATTCTTTAAAAGTCCAGCAAAAAGAATAAAATCCCAAATATCTAGATAAAGCAAACTTGCAAAATGTTTCAAATTATTGAATTTTTTTTCTCTTTTTTGAGCTGGAGTCTTACTTCGTCACCCAGGCTGGAGTGCAGGGCACTATCTTGGCTCACTGCAACCTCCGCCTCCTGGGTTCAAGCGATACTCTTGCCTCAGCCTCACGATAGCTGGAATTACAGGCATACGCCACCACACCTGGCTAATTTTTGTATTTTTATTAGAGATGGGGTTTCACTATGTTGACCAGGCTGGTCTTGAACTCCTGACCTCAAGTGATTCACCCACCTTGGCCTCCCAAAGTGCTGGGATTACAGGTGCGAACCACCGTGTCTAGCCAAATTATTGAATTTATGCATTAGATGTGTAGATATTCATCATGTGAAATTCTTTCAGCTTCTTTTGGTATGTTTGAAATTTTCATAACAAAATATTCAAGGCAAAGTTAATAATGAATCTATAGCATTCCTATTATTTAACATTTTCTCCAAAGCTAAAGGTGCCGAAGGACCTAATTAAATGGGTTTTGAGTCACTTGGCCTGTTCTGCCTGGGAAAGGAGATGAAAATGAATTTAGAATAAAATGTGGACTATATCCCTGCATACTTGAGTGGGATAAAGCTGAGCCATAAAAATCTAGGTTTTGCTGGGTGTAGAAAAAAGGAGAAGGTGAGGAAGGGGTAAGAGATGTACTGAGTGCCTATTAAGTGTCAGATAGTCTGTTAGGTGCTGTAAATACCACCTTGCATTCATAAAGCAATTCTACGAGGTAAACGATATTAGAAAAGTTTGATATGAAAAATTTGATAGAAAAGCTTTGGATAACTTGACTAACACAACTAGTGGATGGTGGAGTGAGGATTTGTACCCAGATCTGTGTTTTTGCACCCAGATCTGTGTTTTTGCGTTTCTTCTTTTGTACCTACTTTCCTCTCTCCCTCCCACCATTGACCCTTTTTTCCCTCCTTCATTCCCTTTCCTTCGTTCTTCCTTTCTTTCTGACTTCTTTACAAATATTTTTATTTTTTATTTACTTTTTATTTTTTGAGATGGAGTTTCACTCTTGTTGCCCAGGCTGGAGTACAATGGCACAATCTCAACTCACTGCAACTTCTGCCTCCCAGGTTCAAGGAATTCTCCTGCCTCAGCCCCCCGAGTAGCTGGGATTACAGGTGCCCGCCACCATGCCTGGATAATTATTTGTATTTTTAGTAGAGACAGGGTGTCACCATGTTGGCCAGCCTGGTCTCGAACTCCTGACCTCAGATGATCCACCCGCTTTGGCCTCCCAAAGTGCTGGGATTACCAGCATGAGCCACTGCACCCGGCCTGTTTTTTGTTTTTTTTTTTTTAAATGAATGTTACGCTTTTCATTGTAGAAACTCTGGAAAACACATATGTGTTAATTTAGGTTTTGCTACATAATAAACCACCCCAAACTTTTTTTTTCTGAGACAGCCTCTTCGTGTATTGCCTAGGCTGGGGTGCAGTGGCATAAATGTGGCTCATTATAGCTTTAACTTCCTGGGCTCAAGTAATCTTCCTGCCTCAGTTTCCTGAGTGGCTGGGACCGCAGGTGCACACCATCATGCCCGGCTATTTTCTTTAATTTTTTTGTAGAGATGGGGTCTCACCATGTTGCCTAGGCTGGTCTCAAACTCCTGGGCTCAAGTGATCCTCCTGCCTTGGCTTCCCAAAGTACTGGGAATATAGGTGTGAGCCGTTAGACCCAGCCAGTTTTTTTATTTTTAGTTTTTGTTATTTTACACTGTGTTGAGATAAGCACCCCAAAAATTAGTGGCTTAAGACAGCATACATTTGGGTCACAATTCTGCTGGCAGTAATTTAAATGGGCTCAGAGGGCAGTTCTTCCAGTCTGGGCCAACCTCAGCTGTTGTCATTGGGGCTCACTCAAATGTATGAGGCATCAGCTGGGATGTCAGGATCAGCTCCTCCATGTGGTCTCCCATCCTATAGCAGACTAGCTTGGGCTTGTTCTCCTGGAGAAGGAGAAGAGGAGCCAAGAGAGCAAGCAGAAGTCCGCAATGCTCTTGGGCCTATGTCTGGAACTGATACAACAGCACTTCCCCTCTGCCTCAGTCAGCTCAGGCTGCTGTAACAGAACATCATAGACTGGATAGTGTAAACAACACACACTTATATCTCACTGTTCTGGTGGCTGGGAAAGTCAAGATAAAGGTGCTGGCAGATTCAGTTGCTAGCGAGGACCCTTATCCTGGCTTGCAGAAGGCTGCTGGCTGCCTTTTCATTGAGTCCTCACATGGGGGTGGATGGGGTGTGAGAGAGAGAGAGAGCAAGAGAGACAGTGAGCACATGCTCTGGTGTTTTTTCTTTTCCTTATAAGGACACTAATCCCATGATGGGGGCCCTACCCACATAACCTCATTTAAACATAATCATCTTCCAAAGGCCCCCATCTCCAAATACTACCACATTGGGAGTTAGGCCTTCAACATAGGAATTTTGGAGCGACACAGACACTCAATCCTCAACACCTTCTATTATACAAAGCAAATCATAAGGCCAACAGATTCAAGGAGTGAAAAAGTATACTCTACCTCTTGGTGAGAAGAAATATAAAATAATATTGCATTGTGGTATGGATGGCAGCAAGTGAGGGTGAGTGGGATGAATGATTGCAGCCATTTTTGCAAACATTTTTTCATAACATACAAAAATAAACATCTACTTTAAGTCATTTCTAATACGATTATCAAGAGCTAATTATTGTTAATATGTTGGTCTATGCACATATAGGGGCAGAAATGCACATACAGAGGCATTGTTTTGTCTGTGCACATACAGAGGCAGACTTTTTTAAGAATGTAATTTTCATTTAGAATCAAACTTAAGTTCTATTAGTGTATTTTCCCAGGTATTAAATTTTCCTTGAAAACATGTTTACCCTATGATGCAAAGGAAATCAACATAAATTGCTATGTTCCAGGCATTGTGCTAAGCACTTTCACTCAGTTACCTTAACTAAAAAACAAGTTTCTTGTTAATTGGCAGGGTTAATTTGCATCAAAACAAGGAATTCATTTGTTGCTGCAAAGAAAAAGCCATGAAAGGACTTTGTGAAAAGGTCAGAGAAAATGATAATGGTTAATGAAATGAAAATGAAATGATAATGGTTAATGTATCAGCAATACCCATTTTTCTCTTGAAACCTGACTTGTGAACTGGATAGCGTAAACAACATATAACAGAAAATATAGAAGATAAATCCTTGTACCTATTGCCCACCTGTCCAGTCTTTTCATTTTATAGGTGAAGTCATGTCATTATTTATGTATTTGTTTGATTTGGCTGTATTTCAGGATCATGGTGAACATCAGTTCTTATTGTACGGGTAACATAAATAAGCAGAAAATGTAGAGGGCAAAGGCCAAGGTTTGAGCCTGGGCTTGGCACTGATTAATTGTTGACTATGAAAAAAATTCACTTAATTTTTTTGAGTTCAGTTTTATCTGTAATTACAAAAGCTTCAGTCTTCTTAAAATTGTTGTGAAGATTGACTACAGCATTTATATCTGCACTGTCTGATGTAGTAGCCACTGGCTATAAGTGGCTATTGAGCATTTGAAATGTGGCTAGTCCAAATGAGATGTGCTGTAAGATACACAGTAGATTTTGAACACTTAGATGGAAAAATATATAAAATATCTTATTTGTTACGTGTTGAAATGGCAATATATTGTACCCATTGAGTTAAATAAAGTGTTATTACAATTAATTCACTTGTGTATTTTTTAAATTTACTTGTAAAAATCTATTTTGGCTACTGGAAATTAAAAAATTACATATATGGCTCATAGTATATTTCTACTGGACAATGTTTTGCTTAAAAAATGTTCTCTGTACAATATAGAGTACAGCATAAATGTTAGTTATAGCCAGAAAATAGTATAGGAGGTTTAATTGAATTTGTAAGGATTCTAAGTGGTAGCATGATGCTTATTATTTTTGCTACATTTATAATGTAAGCTTTTATTTAGGCATCTTAAGTTTTTCTTTTTATGTGTTATAGGATGGAAGTGCTAGTCCAATTATGTGAGGAAATCACAATAATTTCGGTATATTGAGCTACAGTGATACAGGCAGTGTGTGAAGTACTGTATTAGGCAGGATTCCTTTGATTACAAGTGACAGAGATGCCATGTGAATTAACTAAATTGAAAAAGGGGGATCTTGTAATTATAGAAAGGGTGGGAGTGTATCTGGGTCTCTTGAATTTCTAGAATATAAACACAGTTTTTCCTATTTCCCTGTCTTCCTCTCTCAAATTTACTTCTCCCTCAGCAACATTGTTCTCTCAGATCGCTTATCTCCACATGTCAGAAAAAATGGCTCCTACAACCTCTGTGTGTCATCTTTGCTCTAGGGAAGGATTCTAGAAAAGTCCTGGGAAAAGTCCTGGAAAAGTCCTGGGAAAGAGCCATGGCTGACCTAGCTTGGTTACAGGTACCCATCCCTGGGCTATGGCAGCTTTAAACCAACCACAGAAGATAATTTCCCAGAAAAAGGGACCGATCTTCTTGGTTGACAAAAGAATAAATGTACATTATAGCTACTCTAGTTAATTTAGTATGTACAGCCAATCAGTAGGGTTGTACCTCAATGAACGAATGAGAAACTGAGACTCAGAAAAGTTACGTATTTTGCTCAAGTTCAAATATCCAGGCTGGAATTCCAGGTCTGTCTACCTCCAAAGCCCATGTTCTTAACTACCACACTGAGAAAGTTCTAGTAAATGGGGTTTGTATTGACTTAAGTTTTACTGAATTATTTAATAGGTCTTTGCTATTTTTTTTCCTCCTATCATTGCTTCCCATTGAAACTTAAGATAGACTGGGGACAAGGGAACTGGCCCCATGGTAATACTCGGTAAATCCTCATGGAATTGAAAACCAACACCACTATGCTCTCCAATCTGGTGACCAAAGCTATAAAGGCATTAGAAAAGCACTGCTGTCGTTATCTTTGTACCATGAGCTTAAGACATACTTACCACTACTTGGACATTTCCTTTTTGTAATTTGCAATCTTCTGCCTTCTTTTGAAAACTTCTTATTTTTCACCAACATGGTTCCCTGTAGTCTATACCACATGGGCATAGAGATTTCAGAGGCAAAGATGAAAGAGTCATACTCTGTTATTCATAAATAATATATGGCCCAAAGGGAATTTAAAAAAATGATGATCTATAAGTCTTTCAGAAAAATGGTCTGGAGTTTGTCAGTCTCCTACTCGGATCAAAAATAAAGTCAAAGTTTTCAACTAAAATAATTTCAATAGGCTACAAATCTGTTTGTCTACTTTAATACAGTAGAAATGGAAAGTAGCAATAAGTGACAACTTTATTGGCCAAATTCGTATTAAGCAGTGTAATGGAATGCTGAGAACTCTGACCTGGACTGGTCAGAAAACCAGTTTCCTATATGTAGCTCTGTGACCTTAATCAGTAATAAGTGCAAAGGCTAACCTTCATTGGGTCTTAAACAACGTAGAACACCTTTTCATAGGTTGTTAACTGACTCTGCCCAGTGGCAGTAGTTATTTATTCATTCGACACATCTTTTTTTTTTTTTTTTTTTTTGAGACGGAGTCTAGCTCTGTCACCCAGGCTGGAGTGCAGTGGTGCGATCTTGCCTCACCACAACCTTTGTCTCCTGGGTTCAAGCAATTCTCTGACTCAGCCTCCCGAGTAGCTGGGATTACAGGCGCCCGCCACCATGCCCGGCTAATTATTTGTATTTTTATTAGAGACGGGGTTTCACTCTGTTGGCCAGGCTGGTCTTGAACTCCTGACCTTGTGATCCACCCGCCTTGGCCTCCCAAAGTGCTGGGATTACAGGAGTGAGCCACCGCGCCCAGCCTCATTAGCACATCTTTATCAGGCATCTACCCTGTGTCAGTCAGGCATGGAGTTAGGTACCAAATATGGCCCTGCCATCATGGAGCTTACAGTCTGGTGTGGGAAGTCATACATTTAAACAGGCAATTTCAGTGTGGCATGTTGTAAGTGCTGTGTTAGACAATGTAGAATGTTCTATGGGACCTCATAAAATGATATCAAATGTGGTTTTGAGAAATTGGATGATTTCCTGGGAAGTGCTATACACTTAGGGATCTGAAGGGCGGTCTGGGATTGGCCAGGTAGGGGATCACAACAAAGCTCTTTGTCTGGACTTAGAAAGAGGTTGGGAAGGGGAAAGTGGTGAAGGCTGGGGGCTGAGTCTTGAGGGAAATTAGCTGGACCTAGAATGCAGAGTCCATTATGCTGACTACCTTTGACTGAGGATGATAGGAAACCCTTGAATAGTTTTAAGCAACTGAGTCATATAATTAGATCTGCATTTTAGAAAGCTAAAATGTGAATCAATTTTTCCATTTTTCTGTCTCGATTTTCTTATCTTTAAATTGAAAGATAAGAAATTTATAACTCCCTGCAGCTTTAGTAGTCCATACATTTCTCCTATTTTGGCAAAACTTAATGAAACTGCCTTTGTAAAAATTATAACAGTGAGAAAATTATGACAGTGACAGATCTGACTTAATGATTCCATTTTTGCTGCTAACCTTCAAGCTGCTCTCGTTCATTGTTGGGCACAGGCTGAACTAAGTTTGGGAGGAACTTAGTTTAACCTTGAAACAAAGATGATAACAGCCCTTCTTGCCTGGAACCAGACTGCCCATGTAGGACTAACATATTAGCTGCAAGATTAGAAATGTAGGTTTAGGAGTCCTGTAGTTAGTGGCTTCAAGTTCTGAACCTCCCCAGTTGCTCCTTAGGGTAACATTATTGTAAAACCTAAGATTGGTCTGAGATGTTTTTCAGACCTTGCATTCTGAGGC
Organism: Macaca thibetana thibetana; assembly: GCF_024542745.1. Taxonomy (NCBI): domain Eukaryota; kingdom Metazoa; phylum Chordata; class Mammalia; order Primates; family Cercopithecidae; genus Macaca; species Macaca thibetana. The sequence continues at coordinate 64,546,064 of NC_065578.1, forward strand.
ACCAGCTGGCGCCACCCAGACTGGTAATCTGGTGCAACCAGTTCTGCAATCCCTCCCAGGAACAGAAGACAGCAAGAAGAACCCACTTTGACCCCCTGTGATTCAATCTCTGATCTGATCAATCAGCACTCCCCACTCCCTGGCCCTCTATGTGCCAAATCATCCTTTAAAAAAAACCCTAGTGTCTGAATTTTCCAGGGAGACTGATTCGAGTAATAAAACTCTGATCTCCTGTTCAGCTGGCTCTGTGTGAATTACACTCTTTCTCTATTGCAATTCCCCTGTCTTGATAAATCAGCTCTTATCTGGGCAGCGGGCAAGGTGAACTAGTTGGATGGTTACATTACTTCCATGCTGATTTTGAGATCTGTTGGGCAGCAAGGCTTAAGATTACAACTAGTACTTGAAAATGAGGCACGTTTTGTGGGTCTAGGGTTGGTGAAGGTGGGAGGTGAGGTGAGGACAAGAAGCTGAATGAATGATATTTTGTTTTTACTGGAATAAAAGGAAATGGGAAGGCATGCATTTTCCTTTGACAGTCTCCTGAAGAGAAACTGGTTAGGGAATAGCTTTGGCTTCTCAGCAAGCAGGTGGAATGGTACTTTGCCACAATTCTAGTACAGATGAAATCTGATTGTTACTGCCCCCAAATTACGAAGTCTGGAATTTGCTTAACAGTAGTAGTTAAGGGTCTATACATATGAAAAAAGAATGACCATGACTTTTTTTTTTTTAACCGTTGGAAGTGTTTGTTAGTTATTTATTACGATAAACAATTTCTTAGCCCGCATATTCATGTTTCACAAGTAGTTCAGGAATACAGGTACAGTGACAAATTTCTACGTAATTCAACCCAAAGAAATACTTTATGTTCTAAAATCACTTTGTACTCTGAGAGATATTAGCCTTCCTCATCTCAAATTCTTTACTGGAATTGTAATTTCTGTGGAAATCTGCAATTATAATTTCTGTAGAAATCTGCATATGCCTTCTTTCTTGGTCAGGCCACAGCAAACTTACAGAGAACTGCAACCCCCAGGGATATAATGAATGCTCCAACAATATGAAATCACAGATGCTTGGCCAGAAGGCCACACATCCCAGGTTACATCAAGGCACTGAGAGCCATGATAGTTATTGTCCTTGATAGGGATGTCAGCATCAACACCAGTGTCTTTCCCGGATGATGGAGAAGTGGACCAACTTGGTAAGTGTTGATGCTGAGTGATACATACAGAGTCCATCATATGATTTTCCCTACTTTTGAATACGTTTGAAAATTTCCCTAATAGAAAGTAAAAAGATAGAATAATAAAATAAAAATGCCCCCACTTATTACCTAAGTTTACTTTTAGCACAAATAGAAAATGAGTCAGACTCTCTCATTTGGCCATATTGAAGCTAATAGTCTTAGAACCACTGTGTCATAACACTGACATTTTGCTTTGAGCTCTGTATCACCTTTGATGGCTTAAAATATTCTAGACTGTATTGAGATCATGCAGGTAGATCAAAGAAAGAGAATTACACCCAAAGGAAGGCATAGCTGTACTAGGGAGTTCACTGATAACAGAGTCAGGGGTCCACAGCTCTGGGCTGGCTCTGTCCTGAAAGGCAGTCCTTGGATAGCAGGATGAGATGGAGTGATCACTGGCTTTGGAGTCAGACACAATAGACACAGCTATATTGAAGGACAATGACAACAAATAACACAATAGATAGCATTCATTGAACCCTCACTATATGCCAGGCATTATGCTAAGCTCTTTATGTGCTTTATGTTATGCAATTTTAATAACTACCCTGTTTTTATTAGTATTTTATGGATGAGAAAACAGAGGCTTAGAGAAGTTACCAGATTTGTCCATGACCACATGAACATGTAATTCCCAGTAAATATTGTTGTAAATCAATGTCTGAAAGTGTCTGGGCACAGGGGTTCATGCCTGTAATCCCAGCACTTTGGGAGGCCGAGGCATGTGGATCACCTGAGGTCAAGAGTTTGAGACCAGCCTGGCCAACATGGTGAAACCCCGTCTCTACTAAAAACAGAAAAGAATTAGCTGGGCATGATGGTGTGTGCTTGTAATCCCAGTCACTTGGGAGGCTGAGGCAGGAGAACTGCTTGAACCCCAGAGGCGAGCCGAGATTGCGCCACTGTGCCCCAGCCTGGGCAACAAGAGTGTGAAAACTCTGTCTAAAAAAAAAAAAAAAAAAAAAAAGAAAAAAGAAAAAAAATCTGAAATCCAGTGGTTACTGGTGGCAGTTTGTACCTCAGTTAGTTTGGATGCACATAACAGAAAAAAGTAAAATAACAGTGGCAAAATAATAACTAAGTACCTTGTTTTTCTCTCACCTCTAAGTAATCTAGAGATAATCAGTCTAGGGTTGCTAGGGCTCTCTGGAGCTCGGGGTTCTTCTGTTTTACTGCTTCATTGTGAATGTCTTCCACCCTCAAGGTTAACTCATGGTCCAAGTACCTGCTGGAGCTCCAAATTCCAACTAGAAGAAAGAGAAAAGGATTGGAAGGACATACCACCTACCCTCCCTTTTAAGGATCCATACCAGAAATTGCACATATTTTTGCTTTTAATCACAATGGTTACAACTTAGTCCTATGTATGCACCTACTGGATTATAGAAAACTTGCATGTGGCAGGTCCAAGACATGAAAGAGACTGAAAAATATTTATACTATGTGGCCACATGCCCAGCTAAAGGGCATGGAATCACAGAAGATGGAGAGCAATATTGAGGATCACTAGCAATCACTGCTTAGCCTACACTCAGCTACATTCTAGAGTTTTAATCTCTTTGGGTGTGGTAATCCTTCTCATGAAACCTTTCACATTCGAATGGATAAATACATGAAAAACCAATGCACTTAGTTTACTCTTCAGAAAATGCTAGCTCCTTCCTTCTAATTAGACGTGGTCAAGTGAGCAGCAGTGATTTGGTGCTCTGGAGACTCAGCACCCCAAGAATTTGTTCCACCTGTGTCTGGGGTGGTGACTGCCTTCTGCATCACCATCATAGAGGATTTGCCCCAAGTTCTACATGCCCTATGGCCCAGTATCCTGTTAGGCACAATGGAGTTACAAAAAGAAGCATCTAGATTTTAAGGATCTTGAACATAAAATCACACATAATGGGCTCAGGGCCAAACATGGGACTATCCAGGATTTAGGAAAACTTTTACTTCAGTGTTGGTTTGCAGCTGACTTGGGGGAACTACTTACCACACAAAAATTTTCAGTGTTTTCTTCAAGACTGAGAGCAGTTGATCACAGAACCAGCCCATCATAGTCTTCAGCCCACTTGAGAAGCTGAAGTTTTCCTACTTGTAAAATGACATATGAAAAGGACTGATGCTTCCATGAGTTACTCTTGAAACAGTAATGTAGGTGTATCTGTGTGTGGAAAAACACACTCAAAGTACTTTTTCTTATTTTCTCACAACAACAATCAAAACAGATTAAAGGCTTCTGTGACCAAATGGGTACTTTTTCCTCCACAAACAAACAATCAATTCTGCAGTGGACACCAGCTGCGTGTCCTCCAATTCTGAAACTATCTACCAGGAGATAGTGTCAGGTACCACTGACACAGTACCCATAACTGCTCCCCCAACCTACCACCTCCACTTTCAGACACCAGTTGCAAGTCTGGGCCTCTAAAACTTCTGATCGACCAGCTTCAAGTTTGGGTTCCTGTGATCCCCTCTTTGGGTTGATTAATTTGCTGGAGTGGCTCACAGAACTCAGGGAAACACATTTATTGGGTTATAGTACACATTAAAAAGATACAGGGAAAGGGATGCCAAGCTGCCATGCCTTCTCTGGGTGCACCATCCACCAGGAACCTCCACTTACTCAGCTATCTGGAAGGTCCCCAAACCCTGTCCTCTTGGGCCTTGTATGAAGACTTCATTGGGTAGGCACAATTGAAGCTTGGATAACTGTGTTAAAATGTGATTCATGGACAAAAAGTATATGATCTAAACCCGTTAAGGCCTTTTTAGACTCGATTTGCCTTCTCTGTGCAGCATTTCTTCCCCCAGGGATGGGGCAGGACACCCTCTGGGATAAGGTTCTTATGACCCACAATCAGATAAGAGTCCTGCCTTGGACAGGTGAAAGTAGGGAGGGAGAACACCAGAAACAGAGAGAGAGAGAGAGAGAGAAAGAGAGAGAGAGAGATTTTGTTTACTTTGTCAAGGGTTATGGGAGTTATGAGCCAGGAACTGTAGATTTTATATACATATATATAAAATATATGTATCTCACAGTATAACATTGCTATGGTTTGAATATCCCCTCCACAACTCATATTGAGATTTAATTGCCATTCTGGCAGTAATAAGAGGTGGTACCATTAACAGGTGATTAGACCATGAGGGCTCCACCCTCATGAATGGATTAATGCCATTACTATGGGAGTGCACTCTTGATAAAAGTGAGTTTGCCTCCCCCTCAACCCCCTTGCTCTCTCTTGCTTTCTCATCCTCTCTTGCCCTCCTGCCTTCTATCATGGGATGATGCAGCACGAAGGCCCTCACCAAATGTAGGCTCCTTGATCTTGGACTTCCTGGCCCCAGAAACTGTAAGAAATAAATCTCTGCTCTTTGTAAATTACCCAGTCTCCTGTATTCTATTATAGCAGCACAAAATGAACTAAGGCAAACATTATACTATGAGCATGTCCTTGAAAAGTCAAGGATAAGTTAAATGTTAGCAAATGGAAATGCGTTTTTTAAGTGAGCTCATTAAAGAAACCAGAGCAATTTTTCCTGTAAACTAAAGATGGCTTCCAAAATAAACTTTTTTGGTATTTTCATTCAATTAGCAGATACTTACTGAGCACCTGTTACTTGGCAGGCACTGTGCTAGACCTGGTAAAACATGATGGGTATTGTCTTCACCTGCCAGAGTTGCTCAAAACACATGAATTATAAATTGACAAATATATTCTCAGACTAATATACAGTCAAATAATAACATTTGTTACATAATTATAAAAATTTTTTTAACATTAACATTTAAGAAATCTTGAGGTATCTTAAGATTGATAGTATGTCATACTTTCTTTAGTAGCATATTTTTCTTATGTTGTGACTTAAAATGGATGGTTTCTTGGATTTGAGAAAATGCAGTATTTAAATAGGGCTTTAGTGTTTATTATGTGCTTCCATGTGCCTCATTTGATTCTTTTCTCTTTGTTTTTTTTTGAGACCGAGTCTCCCTCTGTTACCCAGGCTGGAGTGCAGTGGCATGATCTCGGCTCACTGCAACCTCTGCCTCCCGGGTTCAAGTGATTCTCCTGCCTCAGCCTCCCAAATAGCTGGAGCTACAGACTTATGCCACCATGCCTGGCTATTTTTTATTTTATTTTATTTTTATTTTTAGTAGAGACGGGGTTTCACCATGTTGGCCAGGCTGGTCTCAAACTCCCAACCTCAGGTGATCTGCCTGCCTCAGCCTCTGGGATTACATGCGCAAGCCACTGCGCCCGGCCTCATTTGATTCTTTGTGTGTGGAAGGACAGGTAGTGTCCTCCGCTGCATAGAAAGGGAATGTGGCTGAGTGGTTAAGCAGATTATAGGAAACTGCATATAACAGGTCTAGGACTCAAACATAATTGTAATTTTCCTCCAAAAGCTAGTAGTTTTTCTGCCATGCCTTGATGTCTGTTTAATCTACACACACACATATTTATAGACATCCATGTTTGCAAGCAAACACAGTTGGAATTTTCCTCCAAAAGCTAGTGGTTTTTCTGCCATACCTTGATGTCTCTGTAATCTACAGACGCACCTATTTATACACATCTACGTGTGCAAACACAATAGAGGTCAAACTTTTTTTTTTTTTTTTTTTTTTTTTTTTTTTAGTTAGGAGCTTGCTTTTAATGAGAATTTTTTTCCCCTTCTAGTGATTTTAAATTTCCAAGAAGAGCAAAGTTCCATTTTTTGAGGACTACAACATAAGTCTTTTAAGCAATGTTTACAAAACAAGATTGCTTATTGGGAGGCTACATTAATTGAAAACTTTCAGGTTTCACTGAGCAGAACCTGCCATGTGGGAGGTAAAGCAAGGGCAATTTTCATAAGTTGCCCAAACCATTTTCCACTGACCACACTTAGTAAGGCAGGTCAGATCTAAGGAATGACCTAAATGTCCTTCAGCTTTCACTTTGATTAGTGTAATTGCCTCTTTTGGCTGCCGCAGTGGCCAAAACATGATCAGAAAGATAGAAGTTTGAATTCTAACTGATGGTTGTGTAACCCTGGACCAGTTACTTAACCTCTCCATGTCTGCCTCAAAATAAGAATAGAATCTGTAGATTTAAGATAGGTAAGGCACTTGGCAAATGATAAATAATCAATGGCAGTTATTTTTATTACTATTAGAGCTTCAAGGAAACACAGGTTTCATGATATTGAATTATCTTTAAAAAAAAAATGCCCTACTTGGGAAATTTGTCCTGTTTTCTCATGAGACTCAGAACCCCATCAGGCACCAAGAACAGATATCCCCACTCCTAAGAAACATTATAGGAATAGTTCAGATTTTCTTCGGTTAAATGTCATCCATCAGCTCAGCCGATTTTTTCCAGCATACCTCCTCTTCTCTCTTGTGTGTTGCTTTATATGTCGCTCTTGACAGCTGCTACTATTTATGCATGCATTTCTACAGCAAAACTTTGATTAATTGGGACACAGCAAACTGTAGCACTTAAATGCCTATGGTTTTCCCCTGTGGACATCATTTGGAGGAGAGAAGGAAATGACAACTAAAGTTTTGAGAACTAAAGAGAACCATGCAATTCAACATCTTCGATTTTACTTCTGAGAGAAGGAGAATGGATCAAGGCTGCCCTGCTGATTAAGAGCAGAGTCAGGAGAGGATTCTCAGTCTGTTCCACTTTCTTCTGGACTGTGGCCTAAAGATGTGTCTTCTGGCATCTTGGTGGTACTTCTCCTTAAGCTTTTGCCACTGCACTGCAGGTCTCAAACTCAAATGCCTGCAAGGGCTAATTGGTAGTAGAAATGAGTGGAGGAGGCTGAGTATTCTACCTTGGGAAGTAGTAGTGAACTATGACCCTCAGACTGGAGCCTATATACCCTCTGTAAAGGTATCTAAACTAAAATGTTTTTCATTTTAAGAAGTACAGGACGACAAAACATGTCTGGGAGTCAGAAATGGCTTGATGTTCCCCAGTTTGAGTGCCTTGCACTATGTATATCTACAGGCCTTGTTCAATAAGGAGATAATCTGGATTATGGCCCTCAGGCACATTGCAAAAGTAAGTTTCAATACTGTATATTGATTTATGTTTGTTAAAATGGAAAATTGAAGAGATGCATTTTAGAAACCTGATCATAATATATTTGTAACAGAGAAAACAGAGTAGAAGCTCTGGCTTCATTTACTGTCTGCTTAGCCAAACTCTTTGTGGTCCAAGCCAAATGAATTCAGATGTCACAGTGTATAGGATGTTCATAATTGGGAACACTAGAACCTCTTAGTACCAGAGATTGTCCCATAACATAGACATTCAAACATTTATTATCGGGACACACAGTGAGAAATACATTTATATCATTACTGAGCAGAAACATACACACACTCATACATATCACACAAACCCAAAACAATATTTTAAGAAACAATTTCTTACTGTGTTCCAAACTCTGATGTTTTCCAAACTATTTCATTTTTATGAAAATGCTTTATAATTTACTCATCGGCTACAGCATATAGTTTAAATCACTGGACTAGGTAATGCCATGACATTTTTGTTTGTTCATTAATTCAGTAGATATTTACTCAATATCCAATGAAAGTGAGGTCCTCTTTGGAGTGTCATGGGGGACACAAACATGAACAAAACATGGATTTTTGCCCTAAAGAGTCCAAATCCAATAGGAAATACATACATGTGAATATTTAGTAACTCAAGGCAGAACAATCAGTTCACATTATACAAAGTGCTTTTATGTTATCATATGTCATAATGATAACAAATCTCTTAGGTAAGCTGGGCAGATTTTAGCTTAATTTTACAGATAGGAAGTTGCATTTTTGAAAAAGTGACATTTTAAAAAGAAGTGGAATGATAGTAATAATAGATAGCATATGTTAAGCACTTATCATATGTTAGGAACTAATTTACTTCTCACTATAACATTATTATGATGGCATTACTGTAATCCTCACTTTACAGAGGAGAAAAGTGAGGCAGAGAGGTTAAGTAACTTGCCCAAAGTCACAGAGCCAAGAGTCACTGGAACTAAGAATCAATCATAGGCAACTTCTTTTTATTTTTTTGAGACAGCGTCTCGCTTTGTCGGCTCACTGCAAGCTCCACCTCCCAGGTTCAAGCGATTCTCTTGCCTCAGCCTCCCAAGTAGCTGGGACTACAGGTGCCTGCCACCACGCCCAGCTAATTTTTTGTATTTTTAGTAGATACAGGGTTTCACCGTGTTAGCCAGGATGGTCTCAATCTCCTGACCTCGTGATCCGCCAACCTTGGCCTCCCAAAGTGCCAGGACCACAGGTGTGAGCCATGGTGCCTGGCCAGCAACTTCAATCTTAATCAATGTTTGATATTCCCTGGAAATGAAAATCACAGATCAAAATCCTACATAGGTCATGGCATACATACCTTGATCTCTTAGCCCACCCCAAAAGTGATGTGGCATTCTCTTTGACAGGACAGCATTTGAAATGAGGTTTGTATAGGGTGGAATAGAGCCTGGTTCCTCAATATTCCTCAGTGTGACTAATCTTCATCAAGTTAATAAAGCATCTGAAGGCAGCAAGAGAAAAGACAAAGGGAATGATTGCTCTCCCCAAAAGAGGGCATCTTATCCTTTGCCGTTGTCTCATGTATGATGTAGTATTTTTTAGATAAATTATGAAGTAATCTTGAGTTTGGAAAACCAAGAGTTAGGCTCTAAATGTTCACCTTGGGTTTGACCAGTGCCACTTCCCTTAAGCCCAAATTCTCATTCAAAATTACAAAGACAATTTTCCATTAGGATATCCCTGGAAAAAATAATACTTAGCCTTTATTGAGCTCTTCCCATGGGAAAAACTAAGACTGCCAGGCACTGAGCATAGAGCTGCACCCAAGACAGACCAATAATAGTAATAGAGAACAATTGTTAAGTACTACTCTCTCTCTCTCTCTCTCTATATATATATATATATACACACACACACACACACACACATACCTAACATATAACATACCTATGTTAGGTACACACACACACACATATATATGTTAGGTACTAATCTAATTCTATATAATGATGGTACTCATGCTTGCTTTATGGAGTAGAACAGTGAGATATTCATTGATAAGTATATGAATTTGATCTTTAGCACAATAAAGAAAATTTTAATGTTAAAATTGGCGCATATACAAATTTAGGCCCAAGCCCTAGTTTTTAGGCTGTTGTAAATTAACCTAGTTATTCCTCATTATTGTATTTTCCTGCCTTAATATGCTCCTTGTATCTTCAATTTTGTAGGATTATTAATAGTTATCCTGATTGACTTTATTTATATTAAGTATAAAGATAAAAATAAAATTCTTATAGCCCATTCATATTTTTCTTTACACTTGCAAACTCCAGAGATAGATACTGAGAAATACAAAGGTGTATGTCTCATCTATAATTTATTTCAGCAATATGTCTGCAAGTTGAAATTGAGCAAAAATAACTGAAAGTGCTCTTTTTTAAAATAATAATTTTCACTTTTCAAAAATGATCCTCTCTTTATTTATTTATTTTTGAGACAGGGTCTCAATCTGTCACTCAGGCTGGTTCTAAATTCTATTAATCCAATGATTATAGTCCAGCATTTGTCAGGGCATATGATGAACACTAGGTATTTACTCTCCCTGTGTGTCAGTAATGAATTAAAAGAAAAAGTACAGAGAAAGATTATTTGAGATGTTATGGGAAAAGATTTACTAGACTTTACAGAATTATTACTTTAGTCAAGTAACTAAAATAGTTCAATCTGACAGATTTGGAAAATTGAAAGTACAAAAATTTGTTTTAAAATTTTTATTGCAGTTTTTCCTGCTACCATTTAGGTTGTTTGATTTTGTTATAAATGAGCATTAACTCTGATTTGCAATTCAGGTCACACCATACCTTCATCAAAGAATGCAGTTGGGAAAGCAACTGGCCAGGAAGTTTAGGTTTCTCCAGAAGGACTGGAAGGATTTAGAAAACATTTCTTTGGACTTCTTCTGATTCATGCTCTTCCTACAAGAATCTGTGTTTAGGTGATCCTTGTACAGGAGAATGTCTCTTAGTCCAATTTTTTTTATGTAGACCTGTGTAGAGCTAGAGCTTCCAGGAAACCTTCTGAGACCCAAATGATCTGGACTGAAGTCTCTTAGATGCTATTGTTTGATTTTGTGTCCTTAGGTGATTGAAATAAGGACAGCAAGAGAAAACCATGTAAGATGAGAAGAAAGCACAGCTGGCTTTGTGTATGGGCTCAAGTAACATTTTACATGCATGCACTTTTTCTTGTTTTGGTGAGGAAACTCTGTCAAATGACTTTTGACAGGCTCCTCACTTAGTCCCTCCAAGTTTTAGTAGAGAAAATGATAATTTTTAACCAAGATTTTTACTTGATCTTGACCTAAGTTGATGAGAATGAGCAATCCTCAAAATCTTATTATTTTAGGTGAAAATAAACATCTGATAATTACATTTTAAGACTTACCAGAGTTTATCCAGGTTTTGTTAAGGTCCAGAACTTATACAATGTTGAAATCTTCTTTTAAGAATACACAATGACAATTATAAAATTAGGTACACAGCTTAATTAACTTCATGATAAATTCTCTTCTGATTATGAGTGACTGCTTTCTTTGGCCAGAATTATGAAAGAAAAATAAGGGGTGAGGCTAGAGGATGGGAAAAAAAATCCTTGTCTATCTTGCTTCCCAAGCAGGCCTTCAAGCTAGCTAACTGATAATAGTCTTTTCTCCAGGTGCTAAGGTAAATAAATGGTGGCAGATCTGAAATTGCATCGGACTTAACCTTGCCTTCTCCTCAGTTTATTCGCTCAACAAAGAGTTCTAAACAGTCACATCTGCTCACTAGGCACAATGGAGCAGTGGCTGCCTCCTAGTATTAGAATATCCAACTCTTTGATATCTCCCGTAGGGATCATCCCTATTCTGGAGAATGTGCAAAATATTGCTCTTCCTTTATATCCTAGCATAGATATATTCTGGCACTTAACATCCTTTCTTTTTCTGTTGAATTGAGTTACAAGTCAGTTCTCTAGGACGGTTACCGTCCTGGTGGCTTTGGCGGAATCTTCCGGTGAAAACAGGCTAAGTTGCATGAAATGGGTGTATCTGGATTTCACCACAAGACCCCAGGTCCTCAAAGCTTCGCAGGCCGAGATACCTCGCCCCTTTCTTCTCTGCCACACGCGTGCGAACACACCCTCCCAACCCTCGTCGTAGTAGTCCCCTCCCCCGACCACCCCGCCCCGTTTCCCGCCTTCAACCCCCCTCCTCACGAACCTCCCCTCCCCTCCTACCTCCCTTTCCTTCCCTCCCCGCGGGCCAGCGGCTTTGGCGCTGCCCTGCTGCGCGGCGGGGCGACGCGGCGACACCTATAGGATCGCTTCCGGGCACTCCTCAGCCAGGAGGTGCTGGCTTGGGGCCCGGAGCTCGGCAGGGCCGGGCGGCTCCGCGGCGTTGGCCCCGAGGACGCGCGCCCCCGCCCGCCCGCGTCTCCTTCCCTCCCTCCCTTCTGCCGGCGCCCCAAGCCGAGCTCTGCCCAGGGCGGCGGCTTTGCCTCGCCCGGCGAAGCTCCTCTCCGGTGGCCGCTCCTTCTTTTCCCTCCTCTTTGCGTCATGTCGGGCACTTGATTTTTTTTTTTTTTTTTTTTTTTTTTTTTAATTCTTCAGCCCTTTCCACCTTCCATCTCCCCCTTCGTTTCCCAGGTTGATTATTTTCTCTCTTCTTCGGGCTTGCCCATGAGCCTCCTCGGGAGCTACCGGAAAAAGACCAGCAACGATGGTTATGAATCTTTGCAGCTGGTGGACAGTAACGGGGACTTAAGTGCGGGAAGCGGCGGGGTTGGCGGCAAGCAGAGAGTGAACGCCGGGGCAGCGGCGCGGAGTCCCGCCCGGCAGCCTCCGGACCGCGCCAGCACCATGGACAGCTCAGGTAGCGCTGCCCGCGGGGAGCGCAACGCTGAGCCCGGCGCAGCCTCTGGAGCCTCCCAGTCGCCCGGCCCGAGGCCCCCCGGGGCCCCCAGCCCCGGTTTGCGAGAGAGCCGGGCTGGAGGCGAAGGCTTCTAATCCCACCTGGGTGTCGAGTCTCTAATTTCTCTCATCCAGGGAGCTAGAAAACGTTAGATAGTCCTGAGGCCCAGAGACTGTAGCGAGCGCCTCCTAATCTCTCTAGACTGCTGAATACGGCAACTGGGGGCGGGGAGGGGGAGGGAAGGAGGAGGGGAGGGGTGGAGAAGAGAGGCGAGCGGGTGGGGCGAAGAACAGCTTGGGAAGAGGGCTGGGAGAGGCAGCTGCTTTCACTGCCCAGCTGGATGAGGGGGAGAGGTGAAGGAGCAAGTGCGTTGATTGTTTTTGCAGCATGCAGACGGTATTTATTCCAATTGTTATTCTTGCAATGCCGATGCTATTTGCAATTCTGTAAAGCTCTGCCACATCTTAACTCAGCCGTCTGCTAGGGTTAATGTTACCTTTTTCCTGCAGTTTTTAACCTGGGATCTAGAGCTCTTTTACTAAAACAGCTTTTACTGTTTGCACAATTAAATTTATTTCGTGTGTTGGCTTTGATCTTGTTTATCCTTTTGCATTGAGTGTACAGATTTCATAAACCTTTACATGTAGGGACAATGGAAATTCCTCTAAACTTTGTATCTGGGTTTGCAACTGTCTTTTATAAGATGTTTTGGCAAGTTAGAGTCCTCTCTTGAAACTGCTGTTGGCATTTGCGATTTTAATAGCAAAACAGTCATTTAATATATCCATGTTGGACTAGGAGTATTATTATAGCTATTTGCTTACCTCTGCAGGGAATCGGGTTCGGAGAATTGTTTACAGAGATATTTATAATTGAAGTCCTCGGTGGTTGCTTCTACACTGGTAACTTTAATACTGGACAACTGAGGATTCCAGAGGAAAGATTCATATGGGGTCATTTGAACAGTAATGAAATCAGGCTGAATTTAAATGTGCTGCTTTGCAAACAAATGCTTGTTTATTTTAATTGCGTAATGGCTCTCCTTGGGCTATCATTTTCTATTTTCCTTGTCCCAAAGTGGGATGAAATATTGTCCACAGATGCCCAAATGTCCTGGACTGAAAGCAAATTCTACTCATTCAAGCTCTTATTGAAGTTAACCACGATATTGATGGGACATTCTCTTAGACCATTTTAAATAAAACTGAAATGATCCCTAAGGGATTGATGGTTTCAGGACTTTTTTTTTTTTTTTTTGAGATGGAGTCTTGCTCTGTTGCCCAGGCTGGAATGCAGGGGTGTGAACTCTGCACACTGAAAACTCTGTTTCCCGGGTTCAAGTGATTCTCCTGCATCAGCCTCCTGAGTAGCTGGGATTATAGGCACCCGCCACCATGCCCAGTTAATTTTTGTACTTTTAGTAGAGATGGGGTTTCGCCATGTAGGCCAGGCTGGTCTTGCACTCCTAACCTCAGGCGATCTGTCCGCCTCGGCCTCCCAAAGTGCTGGGATTACAGGTGTGAGCCACTGCACCCAGGCAGTACTTTTTTTTATTGATGTTGTACGTGGTTATTCAATTTATGTTTTTTCATATCTGTGATATATCAAAGTGTAATCCATCTTTTGACTGGATGTAATCTTTAAATCTTAAAAGGATTCATGTTCTCTGAATGATGCTACCATAATAATGTTTACATGTAGTGAGCATGTAAACAATTGCAATGAAAACAAACACATTCCAAATGAGTGTGAAGGAGCCTCACTTCAAGAAAATGAAAGAAATATGAAATTCATGTGTTTTCCTTTTTCCATAGAGATTATTATTTTAAGAGTTGAAATTGGTTTTTGACATATGTTACATTGTAGAATAAATTCAAGATACATTTTCTGAGCACAGCTATTTGCCAAGCACTGTGAGGGACACAGTAGTGAATGAGATCCTTCTGGCCTTTAGGGGACTGTCAGTGGGGGCAAGTAACTGTAACACAGAGCAGCCTATGGTAAGTCCTGGATTTTTGAGGATTGTCTTTTTCACTAAATCAGACTTTTTTAATAGGTGGAGAGAAGAATAATGGATTGCTTTAATAACTGTTGTGGTGGGAAAGTGTTTCATTAAGAATATTGTTATCTCTAAAGTGCTATTGCCAGGAATTGATTCTTAAACTTGATCAAAGAGGCATTGTGTGAAGAGGCTGCAGGGATTCCTTTTCTCCTCCCCTTATCCACTGTTCACTCCTATATTTTGTTAGGGGGATGTTGTGGCTTTGTTGTAGAAGTACAGAGTATCTTACGATGATTTTGATGCATATTTTCAACTGAGAATGATTTGTTTGGTTTGAATGAAGGATTGGACTCTAAGAGTAGGATTCTTTTACTAGTACAACTATATCTGTCTTGCCTAATTATAGTTCTTTCTTCTGAGATCCTCAAAGTGTGGCCTGTGCAGTGTAAATGTATTCATTTGTTTAGTATATCTAATTAAGCTCATGTATCATTTCGAAAGAGGCAGTAATCTGCCAATTATTCAACTGATTGTACTGTGACATGCTGAATAGGATCAGTGGTTTATGGGACTTTTGCTCTGATAAAAATGTTAATGAGTGGAAAAAAATATGTTGATATCTCTCTAGATAATTTAAAGCTTAGTCTTAATGATACCTTAAACTTGTAAGACTGTTTATAATAGAACACTTGGACAATTCTCTTATTTCATTTCCCCAGAATTTTATTAAATAGGTTGGGGAAGCAGCATGTGTCTGTGCTTGGAGACTTGGGATCAAACCTCTGCATTATTTTTACTCATTGAAAAACCTAGTAATCCTTTTCTTTTCTTTTCTAGACAGATAGCTCTGTCACCCAGGCTGGAGTGCAGTGGTGCGATCTCAGCTTACTGCAGCCTCCACCTCCCCGGTTCAGACAATTCTCGTGTTTCAGCCTCTCAAGTAGCTGGGATTACAGGCGTGCACCACCACACCTGGCTAATTTTTGTATTTTTAGTAGAAACGGGCTCTCACCATGTTGGCCAGGCTGATCTTGAACTCCTGGTCTCAAGTGATCTGCCTGCCTAAGCCTCCGAAAGTGCTGTGATTACAGGGTCTTGCTCCATTGGCCCAGGCTGGAGTGCAGTGGTGTGATCATGGCTCACTGCAGTCTGGACCTCCTGGACTCAAACAACCCTCCTGCCTCAGCCTCCTGAGTAGCTGGGACTACAGGCATGAACCACTATGCCTGGCTAATTTTATTTTTTCTTTGTAGAGGTGGGATTTTTGCCATGTTGCCCAGGCTGGTCTCAAACTCCTAGGCTCAAGCAATCCACTCCCCTCGGCCTCCCTCCCAAAGTGCTGGGATTACAGGCATGAACCACCATGCCTGGCCTGTTCCCATTTATAAAAGTGGAATCATAATAACTGTTCTTACCACAGATCATTAGATGAGGCTGAAAACAATATAAAAATACATTTGCAGTTTTTCTTTACTTTGTATCTTGCCCCTTCAATTTATCATATGAAGAAACTTATTCTCAGAGGTGGTAGGAGATCTGTCAAAGGTAGAATAGATAATGACAGCCAGACTTAGGTCTTCTTCTGACTCAAAGGTTTGAGTTTTTCCCCATTGAACTAAGCTTTTGGGCAGGCACAATATCAACTGATTTTGAAATGGAAACAATTTTATCTACTTTGATTTCCCCCCTGTTTTTAGATAAAAGAGGGTCGATGTTCAGAGGAATGTAATGGCTTTTTAAGTCAGCAGCTCTCAAGTGGTAGATACCAGAGCAGTCTCCTAGCCAGTTGTGACTTCCAGAGCTCTCTGCCTTCCCTGGCTCACTTTCTCTTCATTCAAATTATTCTCTAGAAAAGGCCATCATTTAAAGGTCATCCTGTCATATCTCAAAGGCACTGCACTGCCCCAATTCATTAGCTGAAAACCCCCTATTTCTCTTCCCACTTTTCAGGGCAAGTAGAACCACAAAAGTAGAACTTTCAACATTGAGCTGCTAACGTGTTCCAATATTGGGCTTAATTTACCAAGTTCATAATGACAAGCTGAAAAAGAGTAGTCCAATTAAAATCTAGAAACAGATATTAATACTTTTTAAAGAATAAGGATAATGAACAATGCTAAAATACCATGTAGTGTGCATCTGATTGGAAACAAAAATTGCCTTTAACAAATTTTATTTTAGTTAGTGTTTAAACACAGCATCCACATTTTGAACCAGGTTCCAACATTATGAGATATGTGTTTGGATGACTGTGTGCTTCATGGAAGTATAATAAACTTATAAGTACTAATAATCCTTTCTTAAGAATACCTGCCCATTGAAAGGTCTTGTAGGTTGGAAGCAAAGTTGACTTATATAACTTATTTTTTATTTTTTAAGACAGAGTCTCACTCTGTTGCCCAAGCTAGAGTGCAGTGGCATGATGTCGGCTCACTGCAACCTCCGCCTCCTAGTTCAAGCGATTCCCCTGCCTAAGCCTCCTGAATTACAGGCACTCACCACCAGCCAGGCTAATTTTTGTATTTTTAGTAGAGATGGAGTTTTGCCATGTTGGCCAGGTTGGTCTTGAACTCCTGACCTCAGGTGATCCGCCTGCCTCGGCCTCCCAAAGTGCTGGGATCACAGGCGTGAACCACCATGCCCAGCCAATTTATGTAACTTATTTAATGTGTGGGTATAGTTTGGATGTTTCTGGATAATCATTTTAAAATGCACCAGTTACTGGATAACAGAACAAGATATGTCCGATTGTTTCAAATTTCAAATGCTTGGAGACTGCCAGATTTCACAGATTTGGAAGGGGAATCCCTTGAACCAAATCTCAGAAAGTTGGCTAGGTAGCCAGTGGTGGACACTTTCTGTGATGGAGCTTTTGCCACTGGGGCAGTATCTTTGAACTGTTCTCATGAGTGCAGAGTTCTTTCTATTTGGGCAAAATCAGCCTTTCTGTTCTCTAGATACAATTTATATCCAATCCTTCTTTCACATGGTAGCCCTCAGACAACAGATTTTTGAGAACAGATACGAATTCTCCCTTAGTCTTAATTTTCCTCTTTTCTAGCCCAAGCAAGCCTAAGTTCTACACCCTTTTTTCTTTATATAAAATGATCTCCATATAATTATCCTAAGCTTTGAGAATAATTTTTTTTTGATTTTGCACAACAGGGGTTTTCACCAAATTTTATTATAAAAGGTTAAAAAAGAATTAAAGATTATAGAAAGGAATAAAATGAGAAAAATAAAGTGCTCTCTCCCCTCCCTGATCCTTTAGGTCCTTGCCTCAGAGATAACTCCTACTAAAAGTTTCTGGAAAGACTTTCAACATACAACATAAGTGTGTGTAAATATATATGCTTTATACATATATGTATACGTATGCCATTAAAATTATAATAAAATACAAATTCAAAGTTTAACCATGTACATATGTGTACATTGTTCAATAATGCTTAGTGACAAAAATAGCTACAATTTAATTATTATAATTCAGAGATTATGCTAAACACTGTGCATATGGTGTCATATTTAACCCTCATAAGAATCCTATAAGGTAGGTGATAGTAACTGTCGTCTTATAGTTAACTAAGGCACAGAGAGGTTAAGCAAGTTGCGTGAGGTTACACAGGCTCTACTTAGTTATATTGAGTAAAATGCCATAGAGAAGGGCCCATGTGATTGCAAATGAAGAATTTAGTAGTGATTTTTTTTTATTTGCTTCTTTCTCTGAGGCAAAGAAAAATAGGAGTGATTGAGAGGACCAAAAGAAGTTCAGTTGTTTTTTAATCCCATGAAAGTACAAATATGTTTTCTTCACTTAAATATAAATAATTTAAAAACACTGGAAATGAAGACAGAGCAAAAACAGCATTGAATAAAACTGATTAAGACTTGACACAGCACTGAGAGAACAATATAATTGATGAAGCATTATGTGTTTTTGGAAAAATAGCTTGCAAATGAAAATGGATCCCCACTGCTCTTAGAATAAAGTCCAGGGTATTCTTAACAGGACATCAGAAGCCATTTGTGGCACCTCTGAAAGCTGGCCCAACAAAACTTGTTATCTCTCCACTGGTAGATCCCCTCCCCAGTCTGCACCTCCATCTTTATGTTTTTGCATACACTGTTCCCTCAACTGAGGCCAACTTATCCCATAGACCCCTAGACGCCCACTTTTCCAGGTTATCTCCTATTCATTCTTCAGGGTTTAGCTTAAGTATTCCTTAATCCCAAGCTGCATGCAATGGTCATTCTCCATGCTCCTCAGCAGCCTTTACTTCCCTATCACAGCTCTCATCACACTGAGTTGTGATATGCTGCCTGGCCTGTCTCTCCCTCTAGTCTGTAAGTAAAGTTCAGAGCAAGTCTGGGTCTTATTTGCCTTTGTAGTCTTGTCATTGCTTGGCATTTATTAGGAGTCTGATAAATACTTGTTGAATGCACAAAAGCATGAACGGATTTTGAATTTTTAAAAGGGCATTTATAATGAAATATGCCCATCCAAATCTAAAAATAAGCGTACAGCTAGGTTTTAACAGAAATGAGGCCAGGTTTGAGAGAAATGTAACTGTTGGTCAAAAGCTAGACCAATTCAGTAATGAGCATTTTTTCATATGTAAAGACACTGGAAGTGAAAGAAAGATGGTTAACATATAGCCTAGACCCTTAACAGTTTTCTAATATAGACATGTCAAGAAAGAATTAGCTTACCAAAAGATTGTGCTTTTTCGACCAACAAATACAATCTACCGTATGATTCATCATAAAGGTAACTTTTTTTAGCGAAAAAAGGGAACTCAAAATGTATACAATTATTTTAATGAACTGACAACAGATGACTTTTATCTATAGATCTATTTCTTAATCGATATCATTAAGTTTTAATCTTAGCTATTTTCAGGTTTAATATTAAAAGTTCTTTGTATCATCTTTGGCCGTCTGCAGTTGTATATAAGCTTAGTGCTAACTTACTGCTTTTTTAAATCAGTGCTCACCATCTTGAACTCCTTTTGGAAAAAAGCTATGTTTGAGATGGATGAAGAATCCTGGAGTTTAGATTGTGCATTTCCTTGTTGCGAAATATGTAACTCTGAAAAAACTAAATTACAGTTCTTTTATATTAAACAGCTATTCCTGAAATTTACTTGGAAGCTTTGACAGAGTAGCTCAGTATCTGAGGAGAAGTTCTTCACGGTCTAAGAATTGGGAAGTTCCATAACATGTGTGAAGGGATCTGGCAATTTCTACTACATTTAGTTACTTTATCTGAGATGTCACAGGCCATAGTCTAGATGCAAAAAATATCTTTTTATTTCAATAATACACCAGAACATAGTTTTAAAAGTGCTAGAGATAGAAACTTTAAATTAAAATTGAAATGTGGTATTAACAGTGCAAATATCACCACCAAGAAAGCAACTGGATGAGCCAATGCCTCCTGTGCAGTGTTTAGTTTGCATGTGCAGAAAATTACTGTTGGTGTATTGTGGTGTAGTACTCTACCTGGTAGCTGGCACGTGTGTTTGGCATACATCGTAAGCCACTTCCTGATTTTAGAAATGTTATGCTGTGAAAAAAGTGCAATTAGAATTGGAGATATTTGACAAAAGGCAGGGTGAATAAATAGTGTAATAATAGCTATATAAAGTGTAATAGGGGCACAGAAGAAGGAGCCATAATTTTAACCCAGAAGACTAAGGAAGGCCACGGTGGAAGCTGATATTTGAGCCAGAAATCTGTAGGGAAAGAAGGAAAGAAAACTTGTTTTGGGCTTTGGGCTAATGCACAGTGGCATCATAGTGCATGGTATGTTGAGAGAATTGCATTTAGGCTTGAAGCTGGAGCCCAGATGAGTGGGAGGTGCTATAGCAGATGGTGCTGGGAAGATAAGACCCAGGTTAGGGTGAGTCTGTTTGAGGAGGTTGGACTTCATTCTGCAGGCATTGGGAGGCCACTGAAGATTTGGGGACAGGGGTGAGGTAGGGCTGACTTATCTAGTAGGCACAGTGTCTAGGAGCCACAATAATTTTAGGATCCACAAAAATGTTTACATTTTGTCTTTAAAAATCAGAATAAAATAAATGAGTATAACAATAAGGAATTCACCTTTATTCAAATGCAGTCATTAAAATATATGTGGTTTTTTTTTTTTCCTGTTAATAGAGGAATAGGTTCATGAAGGTAAAAATGCCTAGGGCCTACAAAAGTCATACTGCAGCCCCAGGGAAAAGAGAGCAAAATATGAATCCTGGAGATAATTTACGGCTGTGTGAAGGATGAATCCCACCTGTGGTTCCCAACTGTGCTCTGACTGCATCAGATTTACCTGAGTAAACACAGATTCCCTACTATGCAGACATAAAAAGGAACTCAATCATGTCCTTTGCAGGGACATGGATGGAACTGGAAGCTGTTATACTCAGCAAGCTAATGCAGGAACAGAAAACCAAACACTGCGTGTTCTCACTTATAAGCGGGAGCTGAAGATGAGAACACATGGACACATGGCAGGGAACAACACACACTGGGGCTTGTTGGGGCCTGGGGTGGGGCGGGGGGAAGGAGAGCATCAGGAAGAATAGCTAATGGATGCTGGGCTGAATACCTAGGTGATGGGTTGATCTGTGCAGCAAACCATCATGGCAAACGTTTATCTGTGTAACAAACCTGCACATCCTGCACATGTTCCCCAGAACTTAAAATAAAAGTTGAAGGGAAAAAAGGAAAAGAAAACACAGATTCCTGGGCCCCAAGCATGTTTGATTTAGGAGGAAGGGGAGGGGTGTGCTGGAAGACACAGCATGCCAGTGGGGGACCAGGAGAACAATCAAATGGCAGTTTAGCTGATGACCTGAGAAACAACGAAGGCCCTAGCCAGGGCAGTGTCAGTGACACTGGGAAAAAAGGCAGCCTGGGGAAGCATTGCACAGGTGAATGACAGACTGACAACCAACCAGTGGTGTGGTGTGAGGTATAGGAGATGCCTGGATGGCAGCAGGAGAGAAGGTAGTATTTCCAGTCTCAGCCAGATGTGGAAAATGTGACCAACTGTTTTTCTCTGCTGCAAGCTCACCATGAACATACTTGTGGAAGGACTGAGGATACTGTTAGCCTGGCACAAGCTTTCACCAGGCTTTCAGCTTTTTGGTAGACTGCCCATTAGGCTGTGCAGATGCCCAGGGGAGTGTTGTGGAGGGGTGAGAGGCAGGAGCAGGCCTTGTGTTTGCCTGGAGGAAGAGTAAGATAATGGGCAGAAATGCTAGAGCTGAAGTTCTGTGGCTCTGGGCTGAGTCCAGACCTGAGGCCTGAGGCCAGGACGGTGTCGGTGTCGGTGTCGTGTCGGGTGGCCCCTTCTCACTGGGAGAGCCCTAGGCTCTGGTTCCTTGCTTGGTGATGGAGGCACAGCAAGAATAATCAAAAACCTGAGAAACTTAGATGATTATTGAAACCAGAATTTTCTTTTCAGAATTCTCTGAAAAAAACAAAACAAAACAAAACAAAACCCTGACCCCAGAAATTCTCAAGGACTGTCTTGTATTAGCATTTGGCCACTTGGGCATTAGATCAAAAATCTTAGCAGCTAATAGTCTTCATTTTTCCCTGACCCTTATTCTTATTTTAGTTTCTTCCTCTTTTGCAGTCTTTCTTCTCTTCTTTTGTTCTTCTCTTTCTCTTTCCTATCCATCTCCAACTTCCTTATCCCTCTCTCTTCTCCTTTGCCTCTTCTACTCTTCTGCTCCCCTCTTCTCTTTTCTCCTCCCCTTCTGTCTAGTCAGTGAGTCAGCATGCTTGGGAGACGTGGAGTCCCATGCCATGTGTGGATGACTGTAGTTTTGGGGTATGTGTATGTGTGTGACTTAGCTCTCAGTCTGTGGCATGTGGCTCAAAAGTCATGAAGACTGGTGTCACTTTCCAATTTAGGCAATTGCATCTGGCTTACCTAAAATTTCACTTGCTGCTTCGATCAGCAACGTGTTCCTTCCATACTGTGACTTAGTGATGAGAGGTTTCATGAGGTGCAGTACCAGAGGTAGCTGCATTTCATTCAGATGAAGGAATGAATTTTACTAATTCACAGCCCGAGAGTATAAGATAATAGGTCACCATTTCTTCCCCTCTGTCTCTCTTACTTTACCTCTGCAGGAAAGCAGATCTTTCTCTTCTCCTTCCCTGTTGCTGAAGCCTGGATATATTGCTCTGTTTTCAACCCTACCATGTCTAAATTAGTGGAGGCTGTTGAGCAGTGGGAGTATTAGGGAATTATGAGTCAGGAACTCTACATGTAAGCTCTAACTTTGTCATTTACAAGCTGTGACCTTGGGCAAGTCATTCAAATGAGAAAAATCATATTGACCCTGCCTTTTGCATAGGCACAGTGAAATGTGAGAATGTAAATGAATGCATTTGCAGTTGATACTCTTCATTCATTCATTGCATAAATGTCTCTTGGCTGCCTACTCTGTGCTGCCACTGTTCTAGTCATGGGGGATACAGTAGAGGATAAGATAGATAAGACCTTGGCACTTATGAGTTTAGATTATAGTGCATGAACAGTGAACAAAGATAAATGGTTCTATGGTATGCTAAATGCTATGGAGGGCTAGAGCGAGCAGAGAATAGCTCAGGATGGTAGTAGGATGGGGAGAACTATCTTCCAGGGGGTGGTCAAGAAAGGCCCTACTGAGGAGATAATGTTTGAGCTGACACCTGAAGAAACAGAAACAAGCAGGAAAAAGAAAGAGTGGAGTGTAGAGCATTTCAAGTTCCTGGTACAGCAAATGCAAAAACCTGGAGAAGGGGGATAGCTTTGTAGAAAGGAGTGTGTACCTGATATAATTGGCCCTTAGCGAACTAGGAGGGAATGGCCACAAATGGGGTTTGTGTTTTTAAGAGGCCATTTGGCTGCTTGCATAGAGAGAGTTTGAGGTGGCTTCCTAGGCATTCCACATGGTAGGCAGGATTTCTACATCATAGACGAGGTCAGCAATTCTACTGTTCAACACTAAGGGTCAGCCTTTTAAACATTTATTTATTTATTTAAGACAGGGTCTTGCTCTGTTGCCCAAGCTGGCTGGAATGCAGTGGTGCAATCATAGCTCACTGCTGCCTCGAATTCCTGGGCTCAAACAAGTCTCCTGCCTCAGCCTTCGAAGTAGCTGGGACTACAGGCATACACCACCATGCACGGCTAATTTTTAAAGTTTTTTGTAGACTCAGGGTCTTGCTATGGTGCCCAGGTTGGTCTTCAACTCTTGGTCTCAAGCAATCCTCCTGCTTTGGCCTCCCAAAATATAGGGATTACAGGTGTGAGCCACTACACTCAGCCTAAATTTAATTTTTTTAAAGACTGTTTTTTTTTTTTTTTTTTTTTAAAGAGCAGTGTTAGGTTCACAGCAAAATTGAGAGGAAGGTACAAAGATTTCCCATATATCCCTGCCCCTACACATGTATCACCTCTCCCATTATCAGCATCCCCTACCAGCAACATGCTTTGTTATGCTCTATCATATGCAGATCTTACAGTGATCCAGTGAAGTAGGTGGCATTAACAAAATGTTTTGAGAGAAGGTTCAGTTGGTTCAATGAGCTTATACACAGTGAAACTAGCAGCAGAACTCAGGTCTTCTGCCATATTGGGGCATGAGAGAGAGATTTTTAAAAGAGGAATTGACATCTTGGGCACCCTGTAGCCAAGATATATCAGCTACTTTAGGAAGAGACAAGCTAGAGGGATAGGACAGGAAAAGTTGTGTTTTAATTGCTAGGGAAGTTGGTTTAGATTGCCTTGAAAGTATAGCAGGATTTTACTGTATTATTGGTCTTAAAATTCAGCCATTCAAATCTCCTAACAGAGATAGGAGCCTGGCTTTGTCTCTGAATGTGCCAGGAGAGAACTGTCTCCATTATGCCTCTCATTGGCACACAGAGGCTGGGAAACTTTCACACACTGCCTCGTTTTGTGAGCATTTGCAGTTATAACAGAAGACAGCTCTATTTTATGTCTTGCTTTGTTTTCAAGCCATTGCATGAAAGGCAGACCTCTTGGCTTGTAAAAACTAAACCCCCCAAACCTATTTTAGTTTATAGCAGTGATACGTGTTAACAAAAAGAATATTTAAAACAATTCAGAGAGTAGTATTAAAATGAAAATAAAAATCCATTTTTTTCTCTCTAGGTTCTCACACAGACATGGAGTCCTACATACTCACATATACATACATCCAATCATATATAGAATGATACACTTGGCTATCCTAGAATCCATCTATACATGCTATTATATAATGTGATATATTATTTAACATTGTTATAGATAACTTTCTATACTAGTACCTAAAGATATATCTTATTTTCTCTAATGATTGTTTTGAATTCCACTGTCCCAATTCCTCTATTAATAGGGAATAAATACCTTTGAGCATATATTTTTGTATATTGTATATGTGGTATACCTGTGGGAAAAATTCCTAGAAGTGGAATTACTGAGAGAAAGAACATATACATTTCACGTTATGATAGATCCTGCATTGTTTCTAAGAATCTTGCACTAACTTAAGTTACTTTTTTCTTTTTTTTGGGATGGAGTTTCGTTCTTGTTGCCCAGGCTGGAGTGCAATGGCGTGGTCTGGGCTCACGCAACCTCCGCCTCCCGGGTTCAAGCGATTCTCCTGCCTCAGTCTCCCAAGTAGCTGGGACTACAGACATGCGCCACCACGCCTAGATAATTTTTGTATTTTTAGTAGAGATGAGGTTTCACCATGTTGGCCAGGATGATCTCGAACTCCCGACCTCAGGTGATCTGCCCGCCTTGGCCTCCCAAACTACTGGGATTACAGGCATGAGCCACCGTGCCCAGCTGTTTAAGTTTCTAACAGTATATGAGACTACCTGTTTTCTCACATTCTTGTCAAAGCTGAGTACTGACAAACTTCTTAATTTTTAGTAGACTCATATGTGAGAAGTGATAATGGTTTACTTGAAACTGACATTAAAGATTGATATTTCTGTGAATAATTTTTGTTTTCAGAAATTAATTTGAATAACTTTTTATTAGGTAGGCAATACATATTCAAGGCAAAACAATTTGGAAAAGGCAGAAAACACACACACAAAATAAAAATAACCGATAAACTTTTTTTCCATGAATAACCATTGTTAACATTTAGGATATACCTGTTTGTCTCATGGATAAAGTGTGAATGAGAAAATTTTATTACCGTTTTGGCTTTTCATTGATTATAGCTACTAGTTTTCTTGTAGAATACTGCAGTACAAGAGTGGAGAAAGCATTGGAATTGGAGGCAGTGGTTGTTCTAGGTTCAAATTTTTAACATGGCTGTCTAGCTTTGTCACCTTGGGCAAATAATTTAAATTCTCTGAGCCTCAGTTTCCACCTTTGTAAAACATATAATGCCTCTTAATATTGTTTGGCTTTGTGTCCTCACTCAAATCTCATCTCGAATTGTAATCCCCATTTGTCGGAGGAGGGGCCTGGTGTGAGATGATTGGATCATGGGGTCAACTTTCTCCCTTGCTGTTCTCGTGATAGTGAGTGAGAATTGATGGTTTTAAAATGTGGCACTTTCTTTCTCACTTTCTCCTGCCACCATGTAAGACGTGTCTTGCTTCCCCTTCACCTTTTGCCGTGATTGTAAGTTTCCTGAGGCCTCCTAGTCATGCTTCTTGTTAAGCCTGTGGAACTGTGAGTCAATTAAACTTCTTTTCTTCATAAATTACCCAGGCTCAGATAGTTCTTTATAGCAATGTGAAAACAGACTAATTTCTTTATTTCCTCCTTTCTTTCTCCTTCCTTCCTTCCTTCCTTCCTTCCTTCCTTCCTTCCTTCCTTCCTTCCTTCCTTCCTTCCTTCCTTCCTTTCTTTCTTTCTTTCTTTCTTTCTTTCTTTCTTTCTTTCTTTCTTTCTTTCTTTCTTTCTTTCTTTCTTTCTTTCTTTCTCTTTCTCTTTCTCTTTTTCTTTCTTTCTTTCTTTCTTTCTTTCTTTCTTTCTTTCTTTCTTTCTTTCTTTCTTTCTTTCTTTCTTTCTTTCTCTCTCTCTCTCTCTCTCTCTCTCTTTTTTTTTTTTTTTTTGAGGCGGAGTCTCGCTCTGTCGCCCAGGCTGGAGTGCAGTGGCGCGATCTCAGCTCACTGCAAGCTCCGCCTCCCGGGTTTATGCCATTCTCCTGCCTCAGCCTCCGGAGTAGCTGGGACTACAGGCACCCGCCACCTCACCCGGCTAGTTTTTTGTATTTCTTAGTAGAGATGGGGTTTCACAGTGTTAGCCAGGATGGTCTCGATCTCCTGACCTCGTGATCCGCCCGTCTCGGCCTCCCAAAGTGCTGGGATTACAGGCTTGAGCCACCGTGCCCGGCCTCTCTTTCTTTTTCTTTCTTCCTTCCTTCCTTCCTTTTTTTGTGGACAGGGTCTTACCCTGTCACCCAGGCTGGAGTGCAGTGACATGATCACAGCTCACTGCAACCTCCACTTCCTGGGCCTCAAGCAATCTTCCCACCTCAGCCTCCAAATAGCTGGGATTTCAAGCCTATGCCACCATGCCCAGCTAATTTTTAAATTGTAGAGATGAGGTTCTACTGAGCATACCCAGGTTGGTCTCAACCTCCTGGGCTCAAATAAGCCTCCTTCCTTGGCCTCCCAAAGTGCTGGGATTACAAACATTGGTTGGGCACAGTGAGCCACCATGCTTGGCTGATAATGTCTTTCTTATCAGATTATTAGGAGGAGCAAATGGAATAAGGTATAGAAAACTGCTCACTGTATCCCCTGCCATATAGTAGATAACTTGATAAGTGTTGGCTGTGCTGAAGTTTAAGTGAAGTAAGGCAGTGTTGAGAATATTTTATTATCCTGAGGTTTCTTCAAGGTGGAGAATTTTCTCTCTTCAGTTTACAAGACACTGAGCCTTGTCTTTGTTATATTCATTCTGGGCTTGTTCATAAGTTTTTTTCTCTTTCTTTATTTTATATATATTTTTTTGAGACAGGGTCTCACTCTGTCACCCAGGCTGGAGTTCAAGTAGCACGATCTCAGCTCACTGTAGCCTCTACATCCCACGCTCAAGCGATCCTCCTGTCTTAGCCTCCCTCATAGCTGGGACTACAGGTACACACCACCACTGTGCCTAGCTAAGTTTTGTGTTTTTTGTAGATATGAAGTTTTGCCATATTGCCCAGGCTAGTCTCAAACTCCTGAGCTCAAGCAATCTGCCCACCTTAGCCTCCCAAAGTGCTGGGATTACAGGCATGAGCAACTGTGCCCAGCCTCTTTTTCTTTATTGTTTTTCCAGTGTTTGTATAAAAGCTAGTGCAGTGGTTGTCAATAAGGGGCTGTTTCATGCCCTCCTCCTGGGACATTTGGTAATGTCTGGAGACATTTTTAATTGTCACGATAGTCGGGGGAATTGTTACTTGCCTTTAGTGTGTAGAGGCCAGGGTGTTGCCAAACATGCTACAATGTACAAAACAGCTCCTCAAAACAAAGAACTTTCCTGCCCAAAATGTCAATAGTGCCCAGGTAGAGAAACCCTGATATAGGGAATATATTGAATGTGAGTTGAAGATAATGAGACTGGTGAAGTATGCATCTATGGACCCACCAAGCTAATGGTACTCAGTGGTTGGCCCTATAAATTAAACTATACCCTACAGGAATTTCTGCCAGGCCGCAGGAGGTCCTTTGCTTTTCAGGAAGATGGTGTGGAA
Organism: Macaca thibetana thibetana; assembly: GCF_024542745.1. Lineage (NCBI taxonomy): Eukaryota > Metazoa > Chordata > Mammalia > Primates > Cercopithecidae > Macaca > Macaca thibetana. The sequence continues at coordinate 64,574,042 of NC_065578.1, forward strand.
AGCATATAAAAGGGCTGTTTGGCTAGGGCTATCACCTGGAGGCAGCCGAGGTCCTAGAAGTTTGTGTCTCAGTTTCCATGGAATCCAAAATAGACTTCCTTTGTTCATTCAAGCATTTATTCATTCAGCAAACACTATTAAGTGACCAGAAGGCCAAGTACTATACTGTGTGGGATAAAAAAGGAAAAGAAACAAAAGCTAAGGTATCTCCCCTTAAAGGAGCTTAGAAGACAGTATAGTACTGTGGTTAAGAACTCAGATGTGGATCTGCGTTGCCTGGGCTTAAATCCTGGCTTTGCCACTCCTAGTTTATGTGGTTTAGCCTCTTGCTTTAGGATGGAGTTGAGAATATCCACCTCATATGATTATGTGATAATTAAAATGTTGATGAACACAGTGTTTAGAAGAGTGTCTAGCTCAATGAAATTTGCATTCTTGTTTTTGTTATTTGTACTGTACTACTCCTACTGCTATGGAATCTTGGAGCCTTATGGATTTTCTAGTTTAGTAGTTTCAAGTTTGATTAGTACTGGATTCCTTTTCTCAATATAGCCTTAACCAGACTCTGAGTATATAAAATACAGATATGCATAGCTTAATATAGCCATACATTCTGAGAAATGCATCTTTGGGCGATTTTGTTGTGCAAACATGATACAGTATGCTTACACAAACCTGCATGGTATAGCCTGCTATGCACTTAGGATGTAGGCTATAGCCTATTGCTGCCAGGCTACAAGCCTGTACACCATGTTAATGTATTGAATACTGTAGCAATTATAACACAATGGTAAGTATGTATCAAAGTGTATCTAAATATAGAAAAGGTAATGCATTGTATTAAGATGTTATGATGGCTGCAGTATCACTAGGTGATAGGAATTTTTCAGCTGTTATAATCCTATGGGATGACTTTCATATATTCAGTGTCATCGACCTAAACATCATTATGTGCACATGACTGCATATGAAAACAGCAGCTCTTGTTAAAGTAAGGGTGGGAGTCTGGATATTGCTTTCTGGGATCACTCCCCTTCTCCCCACAACAGTGTTGTCTGGGACAGAAACTGGGTCTGTGTAGAACCCTGTTTGCCACCCAGCAATCTCATCCAGTCCACTCACTTTGAGTGGGAAACAGGCCTAGCGAGAGGAAATAATTTAAAAAGAGGCTAAGGGAAGACAGGAGTAGCTCTAATGTACATGTGCCAAGCACAGACAGGATGCTCTATGAGGGAGTTCAGAGAAGGTAGAGACAGGCCCCTTCTTGGTTAGACTGAGGTCTTGAACGATTGGTAGGATTTGAACATTTTAGATAAAGTTGGAAAGAGTATTTTCATACAAAGAAATAGAATGATAAAGGGATGGAGGAAAAAGTGTTGTAGTCTTTATCAATTTCTTAGTCAAAGTCGATTTAAAACATATTACTTAAAAACCAAAGGAAGGGAGTTGTCATAAAGTCACAGAGTAATTCCTGGGGCCCAGGGGCAGTGGAGCCAGCCCATATGCACCTGGTACTCCAGAAGTGATCACCTCCTGGAAGCCCCCTCTCCAGTGCCCCATAGTTCTTGTTTCCTTTCCTGTGCATTTGCTCTGCCTTTCACTCTCTCTGAAGACCAGCTTTATTGTCTTCTCTGTGTACATGGCTTCCTCAAAGGTCCTGAGTTTCTATGCCACTGCTTGAAGCAACCAGTTCTCAATGATCATCTGTCTCTGAATCCCAATTTCCAGGAGGAAAGAATCCAATTACACATATAGGTATTATTTGTGTGCCTCTCATCCAGAGCTTTAGACAGACTGGGGCATGTGAGGAACCTGTCTCATGTTGAGATGGATGGCAAAGCCCTACTCAAAGACGAAAAAGGAGGAAAACTGGCCCTCAAGTCACTCTTTTACCAGCTGTAGAAAGAAGGGTCTATATAACTAAAATTATGAAATAGACAGTACAGGCGAAAAGTAAGTGGATTGATGAAGCCTTCTTGAATGGGGACATTAGTGCTGGCTTTGCAGTGTAGGCAAGATTTCTTGGTGGAGAGGGAGATGGGGGAGGACATTCCAAACTAGCAGCTTGGAAGAACTTTGCATGTTTGAGTAACAGTGAGCAATTGAGTACCTGCATATGCCAGTACTTCATTCATTCATTTAGACAGGAAATATTTACTGAGGACCTAGTAAGGAGGAGGATATACTTATGGATAAAGAAACAAAATTAAAATAGTTAAACTGCTTCCCCAAGGTCATAGAGAATATGAATATGAACCATGTCTATCATGTTTCAAACTCTTAATTGTTTTTTTCTTTTTTTTTTTTCTTTTTTTTTTTTTTTTTGAGACGGAGTCTCGCTGTGTCTCCCAGGCTGGAGTGCAGTGGCCTGATCTCGGCTCACTGCAAGCTCCGCCTCCCGGGTTCACGCCATTCTCCCGCCTCAGCCTCCCAAGTAGCTGAGACTACAGGCGCCCGCCACCACGCCTGGCTAGTTTTTTGTATTTTTAGTAGAGACGGGGTTTCACCATGTTAGACAGGATAGTCTCGATCTCCTGACCTCGTGATCCACCCGCCTCGGCCTCCCAAAGTGCTGGGATTACAGGCTTGAGCCACCGCGCCCGGCCTTAATTGTTTTTTTCTAGAGTTTCCTCCATTTATACTTTTTCTACTTGATTCTACAAGGTCAAAAGTGACTTAGAGCAAGGTTGGCGGCTCAGGCTTTTTTTTTTTTTTTTTTTCTGTTTTAAATATAGAACTTTTGAAATTGTGCATTGTCCTTACATCCTAAAGTGAGAATAGCCATAATTTCCATAACTATAAGATGATTTATGTGTGGGTGTATGTTTGTTTTAGGGGAATTGTTTGGTCAGGATGGAGATTTCTACCATCCATTCTAACTCAACATTTCGTGTCTGGGTAATGTTGGCAACCAGTTTGATTTAATTTATTACAGAATTATTTATAATAGAAAAAACTTGAAACTGCCTAAAATGTCCCAAAATAGAGGATTGGTTTAGAAAATTATGATATGCCTATATAGTATTACCAAATAGAATATTAAGATATGCCTGTGTAGTATTACCAAATAGAAAACTAAGATATACCTATATAGTATCCAACTCAAAAAAGTTCTTCTTTTTTTTTTTTTTATAGTAGAGATGGTATCTCACCATGTTACCCAGTCTGGTTTTGAACTCCTGGGCGCAAGCAATTCTCCCACCTCAGCCTCCCAAAGTGTTGGGATTACAGGCGTGAGCCACCATGCCCAGCTCAAGAAATTTTTAATATGATGGGAAGATCTTCAAAATATAAAATGAGTATAAACAAGAAATAGTCTTTATACATTGAATTAAACTACATAAACATGTACACACATATATTTGTATTTACATAGGAAAATTATTGTAAAAATATATATTAGTCTAAAAATGAAGGAACTATCAAAATATTACAAAACAATATTTGGGTAGTAGATATCAGTAAATAACAAATTTTAAATGCGTTTTGCTAAAATTTTAATGATGAATTTATATTTCATAACTACAATTTTATGTAACTATGTTCTTTATCTGCATCTACTTTTGTTACTGAAATGTTTATTGAAATAATTATAGATTCACATTCAGTTGTGAGAAATAGTACAGAGAGATACCTGTAATTTTTGCCCATTTCTCCCAGTGGTATATTTTACAAAACTCTAGTGTAATATCACAGCCAGAATATTGACATTGATTCATTCCACCTCAGATTCCTCTAGTTTCTTGTATTTGTTTGCGTGTGCACTCATGTGTGTATGTTAAGTTCTATACTATTTTCTCAACTGTGTGGGTTCCTGAATCACAGTCAAGGTACCAAACAATTCTAACACCATAAGAAACCCCCATGTTGCCATCCACAGCTGCCTCTATAAAAATACCAAAAAATTAACTGGGCATAGTGGTGGGCACCTGTGGTCCCAGCTACTTGGGAGGCTGAGGCAGGAGAATGGCATGAACCCAGGAGGTGGAGCTTGCAGTGAACCAAGATCGTGCCACTGCACTCCAGCCTGGGCGACAGAGCGAGACTCCATCTCAAAAAAAAAAAAAAAAAAAAAAAAAAAAGAAAAAAAGGACTTGACCGCAAAGGGTAAGACATTTATTTTATTTTGCTTTTGCATCTGAGGCCATAATGGTGGAACCTTAGCATTGGGAAGGACTTAGCAGTCTTCTTGGTTCCTCAGAATGTAGGAATTTTAGAGGAGGAGTGGGAGACATTTTATGATTCTCTACCCTCCTCCAACACATCATCAGCTTGAGCTGTCTCCCCATCCTTTGCCCCCAGACACCTTTGCCTTGGTAGTGCAGGTCTCAAGTTAGATATCATGTCCACTGAAAACCCTTGCCTGACCTTCTAAGTCTGGGTCAGGTGCTTCTTCTTTGTGCCCTGATTATGTTCTGTATTTTCCTCTTTGTGGCACTTTTCTCATTTTATAATTGCTCATAGATAATAAATAAACAGTGAGTGGGTAGGTGGAGGTCTGAAAGAGAGTCCTTTCCCAATGTCTGATGATCCTGCAACGGCCGCTTCTCCTTCGTTTCCCACCTTGTGAGTGGCTTTTGGTCCTGCCTGTACTTCAACCACAGCATTTGTGTGGCAAGCCCTTGTTTATGTTGATTGTGCCCAATTCCAGCCTTCTACCTTCTGATGCTTCCACCAGGATGACTAACTTCATTTTCTGAGCTCATCACATTTTTCTTTTCCTCCATTTATACAGGCAATAAGATGATTAAGATGACTACTTTAAGTAGCTACGAGCCTATATTGTGCTATGTGCTTGATATATATTATAATAGCTTCAGCTCTGTTCAAAAGAGGAAATGGCTACAGCTGACCCAGAGACCATCTGGGGATAAAATGGGGATAGTAAAACATAACTTGAAGTATATTTTATTGAAATATTTATATTTATTTGGGAGGCTGAGGTAGGAGAATTGCTTGAACCCTAGAGGCAGAGGTTGTGGTCAGCCAAGAATGCGCCTCTGCACTCCAGCTTGGGCAACAGAGCGAGAATCTGTCTAAAAAATAAAAAATAAAACATTTTATATTTATTATATTTAATAAAATATTAAAAATATTCCTATACATATTTTAATAAAATATACTTCAAGTTATGTTTCGCTATCCCCATTTAAAAACTGAGGAAACCAAGGCTCAAAAAAGGTTAATAAGTTGTTCAGGATTATGTAGCCAGATTAGTGGCAGAAACAGATTCAAATCCAAAAGTGTCTGTTACAAAGTTCATCTTTTTTGCTCTGTCTGCAGGAAGGAACTGCATCTCTAGGGAGCTGTTCTGATTCTTCCAAGACTTAGAATGTCCACTAGGGACCTGTATCCAAGTCTAGTTCCTGATTGAACCCTTCTAGTTAGGTAGCTCTGGACTTTGGAAGGCAGCCATTCTATTGCTGGACAAGAAACATTGCTGGGATGTTTATTGATGTTCAGTGGAAATCTGCCCTTCACTCTCTCAGTTCTGTATCTAGGTGGTTTGTAGTTCTGTCCCTTGGTGCGACATAAATTCTTTTGAATTTATAAGTCCCTCATGCTGTACCTAAGAGGGATTTTTCTGGGTTTACCTATTTATTTTACAGATGAAGAAACTTGAGTCCAAAGAGAGAAGCCCTGTTTAACTTACTGCCCTTGAGTTACCTGAAACCTAATCTTGCCTTTCTGGCTTACCTTTCTCTTTCTAGCTCTTCCAGTCTTTCCTCATGAGATGGGTTTTCTTTATTTTTCATTACCCTAGTCATTCTCCTTATGGACACTCTCCAGCTGGCCTGTGTGCCTCCTGTTTTTGAAGCTGACCTCAATAGTCCAAACTTTGGGTTGATTGCATGGAGTTCAACAGAGGATGTTTAATTCTGCAAACAATGATGAGATGTCACTATGTACCAGGGACGTGTTGCAATCCTCTACCATATTCTGCCTTCCTTTTTCCTTGTCCACATTGTCTACAATATTTATGAGGGTAGAAGTTTGGTTGTATATGTGACAAAGGCCATCGTAACAGTGGCTTAAGCAGATGAAAGCCTATTTCTTGCTCACATAAAAATCTGATCTGGAATGGATGCTGTATAAAGTAGCTAGGGTGCCAAGCTGCTTCTATCATGCTGCTTTTTGATCCTTAGGATATTACTCTCTTCCTCGTCATCTAAGATGGCCAACCAAATATTCATTTTCTAGCCAATGTGAAGGCCAGGGAAAGGCTTACCTTTTCTCTCTAAGAAACAGGCTGTATGTTGCAGTCTCACTTCCACTCTCATCCCATTGGTCAGAACTTAATCACATGGTCGTACCTGGCTGAAGAGAAGCCTGGGAAATGTAGTCTTTTATTCTGGTAGTCCAAGTGACCAGCTAAAAGTATTCTTAAGAAGAACAAGGAGGGGAGAATGGATTTTGGTTGGCAAATAGCAGTCTCTACCATACCCCTCCTTCTGTTTCAGCTCCAGGAAAACAAGTCCTGGTTGGTTCTCTATAGCCATTGGCTTCCCAGGTTTATGAAGTTCCATTTCTAGGAAAGGTGGCAAAGCAGGATCTCCCAGAAATTCTCAGGATTCTGTGAAAGACTGAAAATCAGAATCTTTGGTGTGGAGGTCACAATGATAAAAATACTTGTCGTTTATTTGGGGCTTACTATTTGTTTGCTAGGCATATGTTAACATGCATTCTCTTATTTAATTTTCAGATGAATCCTAGGGGGCAGGTATGATTATTAATTCCCAATTTACAAACCAAGTTTTCCAAAGAGATGAAATAACTTCCCAAGGTTGTACAGTGATTACAGGGTGAAGCTACTACCTATTTATCTTAGTGCACTGGAGCCTGAGGTCATTGCCCACTCACTTTGATGCTAGACAGACCAGAGTTGCTCATTAACACTTCATAAAGCCCTCTCATGTTCCTCATAATAACCAGACATTTCTAATTATAACTTGAGCAGCAAGTGTTGTTTAAGATAGGTTGTGAGCCCCAAGTTGAAGGGATGGCTTTTATACCGTGTTTGCTGAGTATGAGCTCAGGTCAGACAAAATATTGGGTGACCAAATTGGCAAAGACTGTTGTCCCTGTATTTCATTTTGCTGTCAGCAGTGCTCTTGGTTTATTTTCTTTTCCATGAGGAAGCTGAGGCACAGGGATGTCACAGGATTTATTACACGTGGTAATGTTGGGATTTGCTCCACATTGGTCTGATGCCAAGCTGGAAATATTAATTCTGCTGCTGCCTCATGTTCATTAATCTAGAGGGGGCCTGGACTTCTATTTCCTCATGTCCTGGAGTCTCTCAGCGTGTCCTGGGACCTGGGACCTGGTTCCAGGCCTGAGTTTGCCAGCCTTGCTATGTCTGGTTAGAGATGACAGGTTAGAGATCACAGGCTTTTCTGGACTCTGTTTTGCTTATAGCTTTGCTTTTTAAATTTTGTTTTGTTTTTATTTTCTCCTATAAATATAGCAGGTGGATTATGAATACAAATGTTAACATTGGGGCACTCAATGAGGAAAGGATGTCTCTATGGTTAACTCTCTTTTCCAACTCTGAATCACGATATGTAGACCACAGGAAGGGGCAATGGAAACCTTGATATTTAAGAATAACAAGTGTTCCGTGAATTGGGTGGTGGGGCACCTTTCTAGAAGATGAGAAAGAATAAATTATGCAAAGAACCAGGTAGAGGTTCTTAGCAGGAGGACAGCAAAAGCAAATGCCTTAAGTGCAGAAATGAAAAAGAGTCAAGAAATAAACAAATACCATGTTTGAGCCTTACGCATTTTGGGATTTATTGGTTACGGAAGGGGAGACAGAAGCTCACTATCAGCAATGACTCCCCTCCCCTGAATCAACGGCAATTTTTGGACAGGCCTCAATAATGCTAGGAGTAAGTGCCTCATGCTTGTCAAATCTACTTTGCTTAGGTATGTTTGGAAAAATGATCAGTGTCCTTGGTGAAGTGTTACTCTCTTTTGCTTCATTAAACTCACCTTAGGAAGTGGTTAAATTGATAGTGTTTTGTTCATTCGTTTGTTTGTTTTTCAGAATTCTCTTCACGTCTCCCAGAGGCTTTGAACATAAGATACAGTGCTGTTTTTGATATTAGCAGTGGTTTATAAAAATATTTAAGTCACTCTTTCCTCTTAACATCCATACAAATACTTAGAGGGGTAGAAATTAGAAGATTATATCAGAATTTCAAACCTGGGATTTATAGAAAATTGGAGGGTACTCAAAGGATGTTCTATTGGCAGAAGAGTTGAGTTGCTCTGAGAACAATGGCAGATTCATTTATTTACAGTGGTTACAGACTCACAGATGTGCTCACACTGGCCACAATCCATCCATCACTAGCAGATTTGAACATTGTTCCAGTTTGGGCATTTGGGTTCTCAATCTAATGTAATTCACCTGCTCATATTAAGAATTTTAACATACCAAGAAGTGTTTTTTTAAAAAACAAAAACAACACTATCCCCCAAATTAATAGTGGGAATTGAATAGTACATTTTGGCCTTATTACTCATCTGAGCTCAGCAGAGATCTTTGGATATGCTTCCAATAACAGTAAAAATAACAGCTTGGTGAAATAAATGGACTCGTAGGTGGAGAACCAAAGTTCGGAGAGGAGTTTTATCTTCTGATTGCATTGCTCTTTGGCATAATGGTTTTGGAATAAAAACCATCACTGCTTTATTTTTACTTTATAAAGTACTTCTAGGATATCATTTTACTTCAGCTTTACAGTTGCCTTATAAACTGGGTATAATTGTCTTCATTTTACAGCTGAGGAGTCTGAGGCTCAGAGTGGTTAAGTGACTTGCCTAAGGTCACAGCATAGCAAGCAGGTGACAGAATCAGGATTCCAACCTGTATGTTATTATATAAATTGTCATAACTCCTGAAAACATAGTAGCTTTAAAACCTTGAAAAGCATCAGTGCCATCTTTAGAACAATGACTTAGGATTTTTTTTTCCTCCATGGATACTGCTTTAAATGTTTGAGGAAATAACTGCAAATTTTGTTTCTTCCTAACCCCAATAATGCTCTCTACAATGTCCCTCAGCCCAGAATTTCTTGTGACTATTTGATTTTTTTTTTCTGAAGCTTCAGTCTTTAATATTGCCTTCTGTTCGATTATATCACGTCAAAGGCAGAGCCTAGAGAATCATTATTAAGGATTTGTAGGTTGTTTGCATGACTTTTTAAAGTAAAAAGGATAGATATGAATAGAAATAAATAAAATTATTTTGCAAAGTAACCATAAGGCTTCAGCCATGTCTGTATATAATTTATTCACTATAAAAAGTTCTACTGAAGATATATTTTGACTTAGATAACATAATTGATAAAAAGATGGCAAATTTATTGTTAGGTTAATATAACTATCCCTTCTTTGGAGAGGGTGATAACGAAACTGTCCAAAGAAAAAGATGCCCAGATGAGATTATACTTGGAAAATTTTGTAGGCAGATACACAAACTGCAAGTATAACATGTAAGCATGTTTGACAGGAGAAGTAGGAGAACATGGGTTACAAAATCCTTAAGCTTGACAGCCTCTGGCAAGGTGGTAAATAATGTGAGATCTTTTAAAATGGCTTTCTTGAGATAAAGCACAGAATGTAGTGCATGCAACTTTCAGAATTGTTGCTGGAGACAGCAAAAATACTCTTGAGACAGTGCAGGCTACCGAGGAAAATACGTGCAGTGATCCAGAAGAAAGTGAGAGCATGGGCTATTGGGAGAACTGCAAAGAGTTTCCCTGGGACTGGGGCAAAGATGGGTGAAGGAAGAATGCAGGAGGTGAGAATGGGAAGGAAAGCGGTTCCCAGGTCATTCAAGGCTTTGTAAACCATGTAACCCTGTGGCCCTAAAAGTTTCCATGAACAGGAGTGATAAGATAAAATTTGTATTTTAACGCGCCTCATCCCTCTGGAGAGAATTGAAGGGGTCCAAAGCTGTTAGGAGGCTAGAGATGGAAATGGCCTGAACCGAGTAAGATACTAAGTAAGGAGTAGTTGGTGTGTAGAAAGGTGGGTTGGATTTGGGTTTTGCCTATAGGAACAGTGGGAGGAAACAAGGTACTTCTCAGATTTCTTTGTATCTACCCATTCTTACTCCATAACCTCCCATGCTATAAAATGATGGTAGTGGTAACAATGACTATAAAATTTGAAGGCCTATTATATTATAGGCGTGAAACTTCTCATCACCTACAAGATAAAATTCAAGTCTTAAAGGGGCATACAAGCATTCCATAATACGCTTCTTGCCTATCCTACCACCCTTTGTTAAACGCCCTGTGCAGTATTGCTGACCAATTTATAGTTCAGAATCTGAGGTCAGAATTAACAATATGTATTGAGCCAGATAAATCAACTATGTCTGTCCTTTTTTTTTCTTTAGACAGAGTCTCATTCTGTCACCAGGCTGGAGTGCAATGGCACGTACATTATAGGGCTGTAAAGCATTTAGGATAATGCCTGGTACATAGTAGGAACTCAAATCTTAGATGATTTTAGGTATGATTTGTTATTTTTAGTAACGGAATATTAGAATACTACTACTACCACTACGTACAAAGCCCTGTGCTTGGCACTGTGTATGGAGTCTTCTTTGACTCACCTCATCTTGCCTTCTACGAGTTTTCAGGCAATGTGCATATGCTTAAAGATTTCAAGAAGGGAAACTGGGGAGTGGTCAGTCAACAGGCAGTCACTTGAGATTACTGCCAAATGCAGGGAAAGAGGAAAGAAGGCACTTGCAGGTGGCCAACTTGTTAGATAATAGTCCCTCACCCCTGGGCTTCTGGGGCAAAAATGAAAAACAGAAGCCATGGTGGAGATTAGAATGCTTCTGTTCTGCCAATGCCGCCATTAGTGGCAGCCAAATACTTAAACTCCATGTCTAGTTTGGTGGGACTCCTAACAGACCTTGCCTTGTAGTATTAATAAATCACACAAATCACAATTTAACACTCACGTTGTATAGACTCTGTGAGTCATGGAGTCACCCAGAGTTCATGGGACCTTGGAGAGCAGCAAATTCCACCTCCACATTTTATAGAAAGAGACTTTGTCCAGAGAAGGAAAGCCATATGCTTAAGGGCACACTGGTATTTGGAACTTGAACTTTGTTGGTTAACCTTATGGGTCAGATAATGCAGATTCCCAAATGCCTGGACCCTTGCCTGGGAGGGAGTAGACTCTCAATATGCAAGGGTGCTGAGAGGAGGGATGATGGCTCCACTGTTGTGCTGCCCTCATTGTATTTGGTGAGTCCAGGCTCCTGCTCTTATCAGAAGAACAGCAATGGTAGCTGCTGGAGGAAGAGTTGGCCTCCCTCAGGATGTAGCCATTTCTGCTGCCTGATTTGTATTGGGCAAGGTCTTGTTTGGGCCCTTCCGTAGCTACAGCCATCTACGTGCTATTGGCGATTGCCCTGAGACCTCTACTCTCTGTCAAAAAGAGGTAAGGAAGAATGTGATAGTGAAAGGGCATGAGATTTAGAGCCACACAGATCTGGTTTGTGTTCTGACCCCAGTGTTTCTTAGAGATGTGACCTTTATCCAGTCATTTAACTTCACTGAGCCTCAGTTTTCTCCTCCATAAAATGGGCATGATAATATCCACCTCAGCAGATTGTTGTAATGATTAAGTGTGATGATCTATATCAAGCATTTGGCAGATAAAAAGTGTCCAGTGAATGGTAGCTCCTCTGCCTCTCTCTCTGACCCTGCCTGACCTTCATTTAGGGCTGTCTGTCCTCTGTCACACAGTGTGGCATAGGGCTGTGGCTGTGTTATTGCACTTTCTATTTATCAGAAGCTACTGAGGGATGTTGAAAGATGTGGACTTTAGGCTCTACTCTCAGAGATTCTGATTTGAAAGAAATCTGAAAATCTGCATTTTTTAAAACAGGCACCCCAGGCTATTTTGATGTGTAGCCTGGTACCTAGGCTGATACTTAACCTTGGGAACCTCTTGCACCACTTTGCCAGACCTCTTAGTTTGGGCAGATTATGCAACCTCTCTGAGCCTCATTTCTGCACCCATTAACTGGGACTGATAGCCTTTTTATTAAGGTCCTTTTCAGGGTGAAATGAAACAGTGTGTGTGAAGCATCTTGCATGAACCTAGCACACAGTGGGAGCCTGGTGAAGACTGGATTCCCCCAGAACAACCGTGTTTGCTTGTACAGTTACACTATACAGAAATGGGCTTGTTCCAGGGTTTGAGTGAAGACTGATACCAGACACCAAAGGGCTGCATTGCCCTCTTCCAGTCTATAAGCTAGCCGTGGTCCTAGTTCCTTCTTTGGAAACCAAACCCTTTCAATGTATCATTCTTACCATTCTGTGGATTTTACAGAGGGCATATTGTTCATGATGGAAAGCCACCTGCTTGCTTGTCACCTGCATTTTTTGGAGACCGTTTTTATGGTTACTAGTGTCTGTCTTTGAAATTTCAGCACCTGTGAGCTCTGATTGTGTTACCTGGAATCTAAAACGCAGCAGAGGAGACCAGATGCTGCTAATGACTTTTCAGCTCTTTCGGCCATAGTTTTCTCAAAGAAAAAAGGATGTGACCCTGGGTTTGTCAGCACTGATGTACTTTCACACCGCAAAGGGACTTGACAATGGGCAGGTTTCCAAGTCTGTAGAGTGGTTCTTTGGGGAAGATGGAAAGCATATTTACAGTTTGGTTCTTCGGGCTCATGCTCTTTCCCTACCTCCTGTGCTCTACTGCCACTACCCCTGGAATGCTGGTGCATGTGGCTGTTGAACATGAGAATCAAAGACAGCAGCTATTGACCCTAAAGGCTGCGTGTGCCTGTGGGGTGGGTGGGATTGGGCAGCAAGGAGAGGCTGAATTAGGAAAGAGCATCTTGAGCCACTGTCATCATCCCTTTGTGAGGAACCACGATCATAACTGGACTGCAGTTTTCCACTCCTGCCTGTTCAAGCCTTAGAAACTAGTTTTCATTAATTTCTTTGCTACGCAGTGAATGCGTAGCAGTTTTCCACTCCCGGGTGTCTGTTCTTGAAAATAACCTTAGATTAATGCAGAGCAGACATCAGGCCAAGGTCTGGCTTTTTTGTTCTCCAGCAGTGCTTTTGGGTTTGACTGTTTCCTTTTATTTTTTAAGCTTTTAACAAATATAATAGGAGGTAGCAAAATGTTGTCAGTGGAGCACAGGCTTTGGAGTAAGACAGACCTAGGGAAGAGCCTGGCTGTATGACCTAAATTTTTGTGTTTGGTCCTGCTGTGGGCTGAATATTTGTGTCCCCCTCTTTCCCAGATTCATATGCTGAAACCTAATCCTTAATCGGTAATATTTGGAGGTAGGGCCTTTGGGAGGTGATTAGGTTATGATGGCAGAGTCATCATGAATGGGATTAGTGCCGCTATAAAAGAGGGCCCCAGAGAACTTGCTTGTCTCTTTCACCATGGGAAGATACAGGGAGAAGACGGCCTTCTATGAATAAAGAAGTGGGACCTCACTAGGTACCAAATCTGCAGGCACCTTGATCTTGGACATTCCGGCCTCCAGAACTGTGAGGAATACATTTCTGTTGTTAATAAGCCACTCAATTTATAGTATCTTGTTATAGCAGCCCAAATGGTCTAAGACAAGTTCTCAGTTTGCTGCTCTGTAAAAGGGGGATAATCAAACTTACCTGGCAACATAATTGTGAAGATTAAGTAAGATAATGGACATAAAGCTTGTAGTCTAGTTCCCAGGGATCAGAGGGTGTTTAATAAGTGATGGCTACTGCTGTTATCATCTTGCTGCACTTCAGTGCAATTGAAATTGGTTTAAAAGTGAATAGAAACTGTTGGTTTCTTGACAGATTTGATTCAGTTCAATTAAGTGTCCTTTTTTAGATGGCTTACCCTGGTAAGTGTCATGCTGAGTACTTGATACAGATAGAAATTAAGCACCGTCTTCTCGCTAAGCTCTTCTTGTGTATTCTTAATTAATTTTGTGTTGCAGCTTTCAAAAAAAGCATCTCCTCACCCTTCCCAGTGATTCTAAATTTCTTTATCTACTCCTTTGAAGGTTAGTTTGACTTTCAAGGCTTTTGAGATCTGAGCATCATTCACCGTTGCGGTCTTACCTCTCACCCCTCTCTAATATACCCTCTATGTCCACCCATTGCTGTGAGGAAACACCATAATACCTTGGCTCTAGTATGTACCATCGCCACTGCCTGATACACATTCCTCTCAATTTCAGAGTCTTCCTCCTTCCTCCTGTGTAGTGGAGACTGCAATACTCATCTGTCAGTGTTGGATGAGAATTTATGCATGTAATTTTTTTGTCTGAAGAGCAGATGGAACCACACAGACCAGACTGCAGGAAAGAGAAGAGACAACACAGTAGACTACCTTACCCGTGGTTTCACTTTCCAAGGTTTCAGTTATCCACTGCCAACTGCGGTCTGAAAGTATTATGAAAATTCCAGAAATAATCCATTAAGTTTTAAATTGTATGCCATTCTGAGTAGCGTGATGAAATCTTGCACCATCTTGCTTGGTCCTGCCTGGGATATGCATCATCTCTTTGTCTAGCATCTATGTTACTGCCTATTAGTCACTTAGTAGCCGTGTAAGTGATAAGATTGACTATCTTGGTTATTGCAGTGCTTGTGTTCAAGTGACCCTATTTTACCTCATAATGACCCCAAATCACAAGAGTAGTGATGCCAGCAACTTGGATATGCCAAAGAAAAGCTGTAGAGTGCTTCCTTTAAGTGAAAAGGTGAAAGTTCCTGACTTAATAAAAAAAGGAAAAAAAATGGTATTCCGAGGTTGTGTAGATCTATGGTAAGAATGAATCTTTTATCTGTGAAATTGTGAAGAAGGAAAAAAGGAATTCATGCTAGTTTTGCCGTTACATCTCAGATGGCACATGTTATGGCCACAGTGCATAAGTGCTTTATTAAGATGGAAAATGCTTCAATTTGTGAGTGAAGACATGAACAGAAACGTGTTCCAATTGATGGCAGTTGGGTTCAGTATTATCTGTGGTTTCAGACATCCACTGCAGCTCTTGCAGTGTATCCTCTATGGATAAGAGGGGACTACAGTACTAGCATCTGCATTGGCCAGATGCTAAGTAGAAACAGAAGCTGCCTTGAACTTAGGGAGGCCCTGGGTGTACAGTGATTTTTCTATGCCATTTGTGGTGCCATTTCTGTAGCTCACCAGGGTGCAGCCTGCAGAAGGAAAGCCACACAGCTCTTTCCTCCCTCCAGGGGCCCTTATAATAATGAATGATGGCAAAGAATCGAAGATAGGATGATGATAATGGCTATTTTTTATTAAGCACTTCTTGTAGATATATGTGCATGTGTGTATTTCATTCTTAATAAGTATTATCGCAAAACTGAGGTTCAGAGAGGTTGTATCACACCCTTAAGCATGAAGAAGATAGGGAGGGTGGCTATAATAATAGTGACTGTCCTCCAAAGTGTGACATCAGACTCTTCTGATGGTTGGGCAACTACTGTGCCAGGGAAATAATTATCTGTCTCCTTAGCAACCCCCAATATTTGGCTTAGTTGTCATTGGTGCATTTCAGTTATCTTCATGTCGGTAAAGAAATAGGTCTCAGGAAATTTAATCCAGCTAGCAGTGCTATGCCTAGAATTCAATTAACTCCATGATTTGCAATTAATGAGCCCTCATGCCAAGATTGAGGTCATAGCATTAATCTTACTTTTATTTTAGGATTTCCACTGTCATGATTTACAGCAAAATCCAGCCAATATTGTCAGGATTATTGGAGCATAATTAAGCCAGAAAGACAGGCAGAACCATTGGTTAACATGGGAGCCAGGGAGGGACCTCATACCTTTGCTTGGTAAGCCTGCCTCAGGCAGGATGGGTCTACATATGAGGATTTCCATCTAAGGACTGTTTCCCAGATGCCTGATCTCTATACATTTCAAATCCCCATCCAATCTCCAAAGAAAATATTTCTGAGTCCCAGTTGGTGAGCCCTTGTGAGTTATGTTGTTAATTCAATGCTACCACATCCACCTCCACCTCAAGTTGCCATTTACTAAGTTGTAAATGTAACAGACAGTGAGTGGGCTTTTACAGACGATGGATTCTCGTTGTGATGATTCTACGAGGAAGGTATCGTAGGCCTTCTCTCGGTATAAGGTTATACAGCAAGTAAGTGGCCTTTCCACTGAACTGATGGAAGGATGTGGCAGTTCCTAGCTGCAGACCATTTTTGTGCTTCTCTCCCTTTCGTGTGTGTGTGTGTGTGTGTGTGTGTGTGTGTGTATTTTGTCCATTAGGATCTCCTTTACTTTCCCATATAGAAATAAGAAGGCAGGCATGCATAGGCAAATATTGTTTATGATTGCCTTCTAGGTGACAAATGCTCATCCATCATTATCTCATTTAATCAGCATATACATGGGAGGAGGATATTATCTGCCTCCATTTTACAGTTGAGAAAACTGAGGCTTAGAGAGATTTACTAGTTTGCCTGCTGTTACACAGATAGGAAGGAAGGACAATCAGTGTTGTGAATGCGGGTATGCTTGTTTGCAAATCCTAGGTTCTTTTAATCACAACAAGCTAGTACTAAATAAATGCTTTTTTTCTTTTCCTGGTTCTCCAGGAGTGGTTATTATTGAGTCGAGAATTTTTGGCAAAAGTAACACGTGGAGAGTCATTTTTTGAGTGGAAGGAGTCTGAAGAGAGGGTAGGAACCAACCTCCTACTACCCACCAGGTAAGGGTGTGCTTTTGGCCTTTGGGATTTAGCTCATGTCTTCTGTATGTAGAGTGCAGATAGATCCAGGGTAGGCCACCCTGTCTCGCCAACCAAGCACAGAAATCAACCCCTCCCATTGACTTTACTTTTGCTCAGCGTTTGGTTTTTCCACAAGAGAGTGTAGTGGCCAGATGTTTATGAGAAGGTCTCCATAAGCCAAGTCCACACCGGAAACTGAACCCACAGCTAGCAGTAGCTTTCTTTGCCCTTGAGATCAGTGAAACAGAGGAGTAGTGGGTTCTCTTTGCACTTAGGTAGTAGATTTTCCTCCAAATGCTTGCTGTGGGTTTTTTGGTTTTCTCCTAGAATTCACCTTCAGACTGTATCTGCCTTCCCTGTGTAGTTAGCATTTAGAAGTGTCCTCACTGAGTTTGCTTAGCCTCATTGAACATTTTTATGCCTGGCATGGGCTTACTAGAGACTGCCTATTGGAGGTTCCTACTAATACAATTATTTGATAAATAGATACTGAAGGACTGCCTTGAAATTTTCTACGGCTGGCTTGGGATGGAATACTTGCTTTTGAAATATGCCCTAAAGAGTGTACTATCCTTGGGGAAATCCACTTGTCTCGGGCAATATTAATCTGCTCTGTGAACAGCTTCTTGGAAATTTGCTGATAATCCTTTTTTTTTTGTCATTCAATATGTCAGTGTGAGAGAGTAAGAGAATTTGGTAAAAGTTCTTACTTTTTAGCTTGACCTTTTGAGGTCTGAGGAGCAGTCTCATCTTCCACCCCTCTCTAATAATACACCTTCAAGTTCTCTGAGAAAACAGCATGATATCCTGGTTCCAGTATCTATTATAGTTGGTGCCTTAGGCAACTTACCTTCTGTTTCAGAGACACCACCCCACCCTTCCTCATCTGCTTAGGGGAGACTGTAATACTCATCTTTCATTGCTGGGTGAGCCTAGCATGTTCCCTAGTACGCTTATAATCAGAGCTCAATTTTGATCCTTTCACTTTTATGTCTGTCCTTGACGTGATGGTCTCAACCTTTGCTTGCTCTCCAACATTATTTTGTACTAAATAATGGGCTAAAATGCCCTTCAGCCCATTTCCATCCAAACTGCAATTCAGACATCACCTCTGCCATAAGCCATCCTCTTTCCTATTTCCAACAACCTTCAACACTGCCCCCACTCCACCACCCCTGCCTGCCACACACACACAGACACACACAGGCTGGAAATAAGCTCCTCAGAATGCTTATCTACTTTATATGCACCTTTATAATAATACTTGGTGTGTCTAAACAGTAGAATATCAACTAATAATTATAATGCAGCACTGAGAGATATGAGAGAAAAAATATTAATGACTCAGAAGACTACACTTCATTGCTAAGTGGAAATATGGCAGGTCCAAATCTATACACAGTATCATCTTTATTTCTATGTATGTGGACACACAACACAAAATGTGTATATGTGCGTATACACAAAAACAGAACTAAGAATGTAAGGATATATAGTCTCCAAAATGTTAACAGTGGTACCCTTGTTTATTTTATTCTCTGTCTTAATTCCATCTTCTTTGGTTTCAGTAGACCTCAGGGGCAGAGAAGTGAGTTAATCATACTGCTTTGCAGTCTTTATACAGTACAAGGCCCCGTCTGGTTTTATTCTAGATTTTCTTTTTTTTACTTTGTCAGCCTCAATTCTATCCTCCTCACCCAGTCATTTGGTTTCTTTCTAGTGCTCTTTATATATGTCCTTAAGTGTGCCAAATTTTCCACATTGATTATGAATGTCTTCTATATTATAGATATATATGATATTATTGTGTAATGCAACCTATTTTAATGTATAAAAATATCAAAATATAGGTAATGTTTATATTTATATCTGAATGAAGCCTTTTTTCATAAAGTAGAAACTGGAATTCATGTCTCTGCTTTTTACCTCTTTTCCCCCTTTTCTCCCCTCCCCTCAATCCTGCAATCACACACGCATACATGTGCGCACACACGCACAAACACACACACGCACACATAATGAAGATTTTCTTGACCAGTTGTACTTCCAGTTCCAAAATCTCAGGATTCCTTGTTGCATATATTGGTTGATTCCCTCCCTTGAGCTCTCTGATATGTGGTTTTGTATGAAGTTTTTAACATGACTTTTCTCAAGTAATTGAGCTCCTCCTAGCTTTTAGCATAGTACAGCAGAGTCTGAAAAGAGAATGACCAATGGCAATGCAGGCAGCCTTACTGGACTAAGAATGGCATTTTCTGGTGATTCATATGTTTGCCTTATCTTTTCCAGTCTAGGCGCTATTCAAGCATATGGCAAAAGGGACATACCATTTGCAGTGAGAGCAATATTTGTTTCCTTGCCCTGCCAGCTACTAGCAAGCTAAGTGACTTGAGCCTTAATTTCATTATTATGCTTTCAGGCATTTCAATGACTCTTAATTGACACCCCAAAATATGCATTTTTTAACCTTTTGAAATTTGTTGATACTTATTTTATGCCCCAGCATATGCAAACACTTGATAAGAAGGTTTGTTCTTCAGTTGTTGGTTGCAGTATTCTATAAATGTCAGTTAGGGCAATGTAGTATTGTTGTTCAAATGTTTTCTTCCCATACCAATATTTTGTCTACTTGTTCTTAAAAAGTCTGCATTTGTCATTGTGGGTTTGTCCCTTTATTTCTACTTTTCTGTTCATTTTTGCTTCATATACTTAGAAGCTGTGTTATTAGGTGCATATATTTAGAATGATATCTTAGGGAGTAATTGACCCTTTATTATTATGAAACATTACTTCTTAACTCTGTAATATTCTGTTTTGAAATTAATTTGTATCATGTTAATATAGGCCTACCTGCTTTCTTTGGCTTACCGTATGATTAATATTTTCTCATCCTTTACTATTAACCTATCTGTAACTTTGTAATTAAAGTACATCTCTTGTAGACAGCATATAATTTGTGTTTTTTTAAATTCAGTCTGATAATCTCTGTCTTTTAATGATAGTGTCTGGTCTATTTAGATTTATTATAATTATTAATATAATTGGGATTAAGTCTACTCTCTTATTTGTTTCTAACTATTGCTTCTGTTTTTAGTTTCTCTATTCTTTTCAGCTTTGTTAGGATTAATCATATATTTTTAATATGAAATTTTAATTCTTCTGACTTTTTGGCTATATATATATGTGGTACATATATTTGTGTGTGTATGTATGTGTATATATATAAATATACATATATTTTTATATATATATATTTGGTATGTGGTTTCTCCAGAGATTGCAATATTTATTCTTCACTTATCACTGTATACTTAAAATAAGAGAAGGTTGTAGCAGTGCAATTTCGCTTACCTTCTACCCATCTTTTGTGCTATTTTGTCATATATTTTTCATCTGTGTAATAACACCACAATACAATGTTGTTATTTTTGCTTGTAACAGTTATCTTTCAGGTGCATTATATTCACCCAGACATTTACCATTTCTGGTACACTTCATCCTTTCCTACAGATCTGAGTTTTCATCTGGTAACATTGCCGTTAACACTGAAGAACTCCCTTTAGCATTTCTTGTAATGCAGGTCAATTAGCCACACATTTTCCTGTGTTTTTAATATAAAATTTTGTTTTGAAAGGATTTTTTTGCTGTCTATAAAGTTCTTGGTTGATAGTTTTTTTCTATCAGCATTCTAAAAAAAATTCGTTTCATTGTTTTCTGACCTCCAATGTTTCTGATGAATGTTAGCCATTATTGACATTGTTGTTCCTCTGTATGTAATGTATCTTTTTCTCTATCAGCTACTAAGATTTTCTCTTTCTTTTTGTCATTGGCAGTCTTATTCTGATGTGTCTAAGGTGATTTTTTGTATATTTATCCTGTTTTGGGTTTGCTGAGTTACTTGGATCTGCAGCTATAGTTTTAACCAGGGACAATGTTGATTCTCTAGGAAACATTTGGCAATGTTTGGAGGTATTTTTGGTTGTCTTTGCTTAGAGTTCAGGTAGGAGAGGATATTACTTGAAATTAGTTAATGGAGGATAGGGATGCTGCTAAACGTTCTACAATGTCCACGACAGCCCCCCACAACAAAGAATTATCCAGTTTACAATGTCAGTAGTGCCAAGTGCCAAGGTTGAGACATTCTGATTTTGAGTTGAATTGTTTTTCCACCAAATGTTGTAAATAAAATAGTTTTTTCTGCTCAATTTTCTTCCTCCATCCCTTCTTAGACTCTGCTTACATGATGGCAAACTGCTTGCATGATGTTTCCTCACAGGTCACTGAGACTCTTTTTAATTTCTGTTGAACTGCCTTCAAGTTCATAACATTTTGTTTTGCAGTTTCCGATCTTCTGTTAAGCTCATTTAGCGAAATTTTCATTTCAGATATTATACTTTTGAATTCTGCAGTTTTCTTCTTCTTTTTAAAAATATTCTTTGCCATTAGCTCATTAAGACTACCTCTTTGTTTAAGCCTTTGAACGTATATTAATAAGCTTAAAGTTCTTTTCTACTAATTCTAACATCTGGAGCATTTCAGGTTCTATTTCTATTTACTGCTCTTTTATTGTTCAATTTTTACTGCTCCTTTAAATGTATAGTTTTATTTTTATTGTATGATAAACATTGTGATGATACTTTTTTAGAAGTCTGGATTACCATTTTCCTTGAAAACATGTTAAATTTTATTCTGGAAGACAGTTTAATTACTGACATATCCTTCTGGTCATTAGGCTTGATTTTATTCTTTGTTAAAATGGGTCTACTGTGGTTTTCAACTTAGTCCTAGGAATGCAGCCTTTACTCTAGGATGTAGTCCTTATTCCTAGTGTGGATGTGGCCTTTCTGATACAGAAACACTGAATATTCAACTAAATGCCTGAGGTGCTTAGCAAGAGCTTTCCATTTGGGCTATGCTAGAGCTCCAACATACGCCAGCATTTATAACCTCTGGTATATAGTGCTGGTTTAGTTCTCAAACCTGCATCAGGCAGTTTCTGCTGGGCCTTGTGAAGTCTTACTCTCTATATTCACAGCCTAGACCTCAGCCAAGGTCTCAGGGTGAATTTCCATGCAGTGTTTTTCCTCCCATCCCTCCAGCACCCCCACCCCTTATGACCACACTGTGCCTCTCCCTATTTTCTTTTATATTGTCCCACATATTCCAGCTTCTTAGCAGTTTTTGTATTTTGATCCCTGCCTTCACAGTTCAGCAGGACCACTATTCTACTTGGGCTCTAGATCATTTTATGGTAATAGGAAAGTCCTCCAGGCAAAAAGCTGGAGCAACTGTGAGGCTCACCTTGTGTGTTTTCTTTCTTTCAGAGATCTCAGTCCTTTTTAGACTGTTGTTTAATGCCTAAAAACAGATGTTTCATATAACTTATCTACTTATCACAGGAGCTCAAGTCCAATACCATTATCCTGGTGGGAAGTAGAAATCGGGAATATGCATTTTCAGTAAAGACCCCAGTTTCAGTAAATTCTGAAACTGATGGTTGTGGGATCGTATTTTAGAACTGCTGATGTAAATTATTTAAAGTAGTTATAAAGTGTTCAAAGTAGCCCCAGCTTTCTGAGGAATTGTCAGAGGATCTCTACTCTCCAGGAGGTCTAGGTATTTTATATTTAGCAAAGGATAGGACTTTTATGTGACATGTTTCTTGGTGTGAGATCCCTTTGAGTGTGGTGTATGTGTATGCGTATATTTGCTACAGTGCTGAGTTGTACTCTGTGTTTTCACCATCTTGTGTATAGACAATGCACAATAGAATACCACACCATAGCAGAATAATTTGATCAAATATACTGCAAGAATGAATCATCCATACATGTGTGTATGCACACACAGTTATATGTTTTTGTTTTTTTTTCTTAAGATGGAGTTTCGCTCTTGTTGCTCAGGCTGGAGTGCAGTGGCACGATCTCGGCTCACTGCAACCTCGGCCTTCCGGGTTCAAGCAGTTCTCTTGCCTCAACCTCCAAGTAGCTGGGATTACAGGTGTCCACCACCACACCCAGCAATTTTTTGTATTTTTAGTAGAGACAGGGTTTCACCATGTTGGCCAGGTTGGTCTTGAACTCCTGACTTAGGTGATCTACCCGCCTCATCCTCCCTAAATGCTGGGATTACAGGCATGGGCCACTGCGCCCGGCCTCACAGTTACATGTTAAAACTTATAAAATGTTTACATTTTCAATATATAGTTTTATATGTAAATTTCATGTGTCAATAAGGCTGTTTTTTCAATAAGTTAAGTCATGGCAATGATTTGGGGAAGTCATTTTATTTTCCTGGTGCATCCATTTGAGGCATAGGGATACATTGCTAATATCCCATTGAGTATTAAAGTGTTATGAGTCTGGGTTGTTTCCTCTCATTGTCCAAGGGGGGCTTCCAGCTCTCTGACTGTTATGTTCCTGACTGTGCCTGATGAAATGAAAATCTTGTCTTCACACCGACATTTGGATATATCCTAACTAAGTAACCTGGTGAATGAATTGACCTCTTTGACTCTCTTTTGATTTAGGCTAGAAGTCCAATGCATTATCCATTGTGCCACAGAGCCTGCCTGCTTGCCTGAATTGACCTCTTTGAGACACAGTTTCCTTATCTGAAAAATAAGAGCAAAAATGTATTTCAGTTTTAATGTGTGGGATACTGTATATTCCTAGCATGGTGCCTAACATGTAGGAAGGCCACTTTGGTATATGTGTAAAACATGTATGTGTTGTATGTAGCACATAGCATATACACACTTACCTTGATCTTGTAAACAACAAACAATATCCATCCACAACCACTGCTACTTTTCTGGAGAACAATAATTTGATCTTTCTCTCAGAAGTTGGCTTGCAATGGCAGCTCCAGAATTTCTGTCTTGGAGCTAAAAAAAGACAATCTTGCTGGAAGGGGAGGAGTTTGAGAAACACTTCTTAGAACTGCATATGCATAACAAGCATACTGGTCTTCTAAAATTCTACCTGTGTGTGGGGGGTTATTTGGGAAGACTGATAGAGTTCTTTCAGTCACGCTTTGGTGTCTATATTGTCTCCCTTGTCTCTCTTTAATGGAACTGAAATGTTGAGCAGAAAATTTTTGCCTTATTTTTCTCTTTGCAGTTTTTTTAAAGCAGGCCATCAGTCCTCTGCTATCTCTGTTCTCTATCATAGACAAGGTCAGATAATGGCAAGGACATTTTCTCTGTTCCAGGGTGGTAATTAAGAGGGAAATGTCGTAGTCCATTTTATGCATTTTAAGCCCTGATCTTTTGATTAGAGAAGAGAGAAAAAAACCAATTGATGGCCACTCACTTTCTGGAGTTGAGGTTCTACGTGGTGCGCAGAACCCTTTCTATTTCTTCAGGTTTCTATTGGGGATTCTGATCTTGTTGGATAGATTTGATTATTATTACTTCATAATGCTGAACCTTTTATTTGGTCCACATGTTGAAGAGTAAAGATTCCTTATTTAGACCCCTTTTCTCTGGCACATCATAAATACTTTGTCTGTTGGATCAAATTATTAGCAATATCCATGTAAAGTTTTATATGAGAGTTTATTGAGTAGAATTTGGATTGGCAACTGTAGCCTGATTTCCTTGATCCTTGAAGGAACAAAATGTGTTACATCCATTTGGCTAGAATTCCCCTAGCACCAACAGCCTGGTTATGAACACTGTGCCCTATCTTTATTTTACGCAGAGTCCATTTTGGTTTTAATGTAGTCATTACTTTGTATTTCTCATTTTTTTCTACTCTTATCAATCTTTTTTCATGTTGTTGATCCTTCTGGGAAAGAGGAGCTAGTATTGGTTTCTTAATTAGCTCCTCTTATCTCTTTGAAGATAAACATTTCCCATCAAATATTAGCCTTCTTTACAATAAAGCTCATGTTGTATTTCATGAAATCTCCATCTTTTAGACAGGCTTTCTCAGTGGGTGCAGTGTTGCAATCAGACATTCTGAAAAGCTTGAGGAGACAGTGAAACAGTGAAAGCATCTGGTCATATTTGCTACCTACAGTTAAGCAAAGACTAGGTCACTGCCAAAGTTGATCTGTTTGGTCTTCCTTGCTATCTCTGCCATTTTCTCTTTGGTTATTGCATTCCATAGCAGCTCAGTTTCACATACTTTTATTGAGTGCTTACTGTGTGCCATATATTATACTTAGGGGGCTGTGAAGAGGCGTGAAACATGCTTCTTGCTATTGAAGACTCAATAGCAAGTAATTGAGTTGAGGGGAGGTAGACTCATTCACAAGTAATTTTAATGCAAGCTGACTGCTCTGAGTCCTAGGATGGAGGGACAGAATGAGGTGGGAGAATGGAGGCATGAGAGACAAAAAGTACCTCTTGAAAGAGGCAGGATGGGGAGGTGAATAAGAGCAGAGGCTTTTGGTCCAGCCAAACCCAGCTTCATCTCATTCTGTTGTGACTGTTACTAAACTTCACCAAAACTTCAGTTTCCTCAGTGGGACTCCCACCTGCCACTGTGCTTAGTGCAAGGATCCAATTTAGTTGTTTATGGAAACTGCTTAGCTGAGTGTCTAGCCTAGAGTACATGTTTAGTAGATGGCCTTTGTATGAGGATGATAGCGTTAAACAATTTTAGAGGTGGAGGGAACTTAGGAAATCACTTAATTCATTCTCCTATGTTTATATTCTTTGAGACCCTGAGTTTGTGATTCTCCCATAGCTTGGGAAAGAGCTGAGCCATCATAGTCTAGTACTTTTCCCATTAAGGTCCTGAAAAGTGAGTGTGGAAGTAGTGCACATACAGATTTCATGGTGTCTGTAGTGATGACAAAAGCTTTAATAACTGGCACACTAGCGTAATATAGAAATCAATATATATCGATGTAAACTATAACCTTTTATTCTGTAAATAAATACACACATGCACATGTATATTATCACTGTTTATAGCACAAATTACCACTTTAATTTCCAATTTTTAAATTGATTTTTGGACATTCTGAACAGTATTATTGTTACTAGCTGAATGATCTCCATTTCTGGGCCATGGTTTGACATGAGGAATGCCAGCCAAACCTTCCAGCAACTTCCCCATTAAATTGATTATTCTGGTTGGGCATAGTGGCTGACACATGTAATCCTAGCACCTTGGGAGGCCAAGGCAGGCAGATCACTTGAGCTCAGAAGTTTGAGAACATGGTGAAACCCCGTTGCTGCAGAAAATACAAAAATTAGCCAGGCATAGGTGCACCTTTGTAGTCCCAGCTACTCAGGAGGTGGAGTTGGGAGAGTCGCTTGAGCCTGGGAGGCGGAGGTTGCAGTGAGCCAAGATTGGGCCACTGCACTCCAGCCTGGGAGGAGGAAGTTGCAGTGAGCCAAGATTGGGCCACTGTACTCCAGCCTGGGTAACAGAGCCGTACCCTGTCTCAAAAAAAAAAAAAATTATCCCAAGGGCCCTGGCACTTTATTGCAGTACAAAGAGGGCTGGGTGTGCTATTGACTTGTAAGAGCTGTGATGCTCTTGGATGCCTGTGCTTCCTATGTGGCCTGAATCCAGAAAGCCTGACTCATTGGCACCACCTGCTCTGTGGCCTCTGCCTGCCAGTGCTTAGCTCTGCTGGAACCTTCCGTGGATGCTACACATGCCCCTGCTTCTTCTTCCCTCTTGGTCTGTTGAGCAGCTGTGTCCAGGGCCACAGCGGTAGCTTGTACCACGTGCCACCTAGTACAGAAGTATTGCAATATTTCAAAAACCAGTACCACTGAATCTGAGTGAACCTGAATTTTAGTCCTGCAAATAACTCATAATAAGTCCTCCCACCAGGCACCAGGTCACGTCAAGATGAGAAGCAGAAGCTTCAGAGTGATAAAGAGGTTCACCTTTCTGTTAAACATTTGTTCTTTGAACTATCAAAAGTGAAGAGTTTCCATGGACCATAGCGTGGATGCACCAATAGGAAAGTCTTACCCTAGGGAGGCTTGCTAGGCACATCTCCAGTCTGGCTTTGTTAACCCTGAAATGGAATAGCATGGCCTGTTTTTGTTTTTGTTTTTTTTCTCTAGCCAAGCTTGTGTGACTTTGCTAGAGGCAGCATTTTTTGTGGCTTTATCTTCTATATGCCATTCTATTAATATTTCTATTCTACAGATAAGGAAATCAAGACTTCTCTAGACTATACATCCAGCTAATAGCAGAAGTGGGATCCAAATCAGTTCTGGCTGAACTAAAGCTGACATAAAGCCTGTATTTTAACACGGGTTGCCTTGTGTAATGCCTAACCTCTTGTTTGGCATAGGGAGTGTTGATTTATTATTTGCTAAATGTTATCTTTTTTCCTCTGAATTTTTAATTTCTAGTTGGATTCCCAGCCATTTGTGGGAGGCATTCCTTGGAATCATTTACCATGAGTGCTGAATTTCTAAGAATTAAAATAAAGATTCTGCCAGGCATGGTGGCTCATGACTGTAATCCCAGCACTTGGGGAGGCTAAGGCCGGCCAATCACCTGAGGTTAGGAGTTCGAGACCAGCCTGGGGAACATGGTGAAACCCTGTCTCTACAAAAAATATACAAAAATTAGCTGGGTGTGGTGGCGTGTGCCTGTAATCCCAGCTACTCGGGAGGCTGAGGTGGGAGACTCACTTGAGCCCAGGAGGTGGAGGTTGCAGTGAGCTGAGACTGCACCACTGCACTGCAGCCTGGACAACAGAATGATACTCTGTCTCAAAAATAAATAAATAAAATAAAATAAATTTAAAAAAATAAAAATTTCTGGTCATTTTAGAAGATCTCATTACATAAAAATCACAATGTCATGCATGGTCTTATTTGATCCTGTTGATGACATGAGGCATGTAGAAAAGTTTTTGTTCTTAATTAGTTCCAGTTTACAGGGTGGGGAGTTGGTGGGGGGAAGGAAACCTAGAGGAATAAAATGACATGCTCAAGGTCACACAGCTTTTAAGCAGAAAAACCAAGTCTCAAATCTGAGACCTCTCTTCTCAGAGTCCATTACGTTTCCTCAAAGCTTCCCTGGAGAGATGAATGGACAATGAGACGTAGGCCACCTTAGAAGCCAAGGCAGTGACTTTTTCCATGGTATATCTGCTTGTTATGCCCATATGATCCATTTCTCTAACTGCTGGGAGCCAAGAGCTGAAAAATCTGTTATAAAGAAGGATGACGAAGCCCTTTGTGATAATGACACTAGTTCCTCCCTTGCCCTTTGCCAAGCACTGTGAAGGAATGGGCTTTCCCTAGAGCAGGGGCTAATGGGGCATCTCTACAGAGTCACTTTAGTTTCAGGGATTTCTATCCCACAGTTGCCAATTTTATAGAAGCCAGGACAAGACATTTTTAACATTGTAACTCTTAACCACCGAGAAAAGTGTCCACTGGTGAATGGGAATACGAATATGACATTCTAATGCCAAGTTCACTTTATCAGTCATCTCTCCAACAGGCTGATCCTGAACACTATGGGATACTAACTCACTTTACTAGAACTGGATGATGAAAACGTTCTGGAAAGAGGAAAAGTAATGTTCTGTGGAAGCGTCTTTGTGGAGTCCAAGAGGACTCACAGAAGAAGTCTGATGTCCCAAGAACTGCAGTTGGTGCCAAGCGTTGGTTGAGTTCTTGAGAGCAAGAACTGCAGTTGGTGCCAAGTTGCTGCCCATCTCCTCCCTGTCCTCAGCATATTAGATCATCTTGAGTATTGAGGCTGGAGCTGAGACAGTTACCACTGTGAGGAAGCCAGGTCTGAAGTCTTAGATTGAGTCAAGTGTAGAAGGATGTTCCTTCCTGGCAAACCCCTAGCCTGCTTGGAGTGAGGGGGGCACACAGGCTCTTGGAAGGCTGTTGGCAGCCTTTGCCTGCCTCTCCCAGGCCCACTGAGAAACTTGTGTGACTCTAAACTGTGATGAATCATGCAAGAGGAGGGAGGTCTCTACAGCTGTTGAGGAAGGACATATAAAACTTGAATAGCATAGCACTTGGCTCTTTGTTTTATATAACATGTTTTTAATTGTAAAACTAATGAATGTGGCCGGGCATGGTGGCTCATGCCTGTAATCCCAGCACATTGGGAGGCCGAAGCCGGCGGGTCACTTGAGGTCAGGAGTTTGAGACTAGCCTGGCCAACATGGCGAAGCCCCATCTCTACTAAAAATACAGAAATTAGCTGGGCATGGTGGCAGGCACCTGTAATCCCAGATTTTCAGGAGACTGACACAGGAGAATCACTTGAACCTGGGAGGCAGAGGTTGCAATGAGCTGAGATTGTGCCACTACACGCTGGCCTGGGTGATAGAGTGAGACTTGGTCTCAAAAAAAAATACTAATGAATGTAACTTGTAGAACATTTAGAAAATATAATCATACAAACAAAAATCACTCATGATTGTCTCAGATGTAATTAAATATAATTACTATAACTGTTAATTACTATAACTGTTTTGAAAATGTAGTGGATAAAAGCCTGGACTCTAGAATAGCCTGTATGGGTACAAATCCTGGCTTACTAACTGTAGGACCTGGGGTGAATCACTGATGTGTCTTTGCTTCAGTTTTCTTGTGTATAAGATGAAGATAGCAATGGTATTGACTTCATAGGGTAGTTGTGAAGATTAAATGTGTTACTACATATAAAGAATTTAGATCAGTGGCCTAGTATGTGGTAGGCATTCAGTAGGTTTGAGTTATTATTTTATGTTTATTGTATCCTCTGAATTCTTTCCCTAAACTCAGATAGTTTTCTTTTACAGAAGTAAGATTATACTGTGGATTATGTGTTGTAGCCGGCTTATTTTTCATTTAGCCTTTGCCATGCCCATCTGTACTCTTCTACAAAGTGATTTTAGTAGCTAACCATATGGCGTTATTAGAGATATTTAACTAATTCCCTTACTATTGAAAAAAATACATCACTTATAGCCTCTTGCCATGGTAAACAGTATCTTGATGAATGTCTCTTTTTGGTAAGTGCTTGCATACCATCCTTCTTTTGACAACAGTAATTTATGGGGGAACATTTCTTCCTAGGGGACCAGATGGAATTATCCACAGCCCAGCTTGCCACAGGCATATACTGAATAAGCATATGAGGGGATGATCACTATGCATTATGGACACTCCTCCTTCCATACCACTTCTCACAGTGTTTTGTCCATAGCTAAGAAATCAATAAAATGTCTATGAAAAGCAGCCATACTTACTTTTTTATATTTTTAGTTACATTAAGGCAGTTAAGACTAGCCCTAGCATTTGTGCTTACCCTCTTTATATAATTTCTAAATAACTATTGAATCATCTCAGATCTCTTTTGGAATGAAGCTCGATACAAATAAATGATAACAGCTAACTAGCAATCTAGTGACAGAAATTCTCTCCCAGGAAACAAATTTTGTATCACTCTTGAGAGCAAGAATTGGTCAGGTTCCTACAATTTGGAAGGAATAGGGTACTGCTTCTAGTTTCCCAAACATTAGGAATCCCAAGGAAAACTTGTTTCTTATACTGGTAAAGTGACTCAGAGGTAAAAGTGCGATTCTCTGATGTTTGTCTTTGGTAGGCTTAGATTTTCACACCACAAGACATCATGAAGCAAGAATCTACCTGGAGCCTTAGAGGCAGACCTGGACCTTTCTCTTTGGATGACACTCAAATGCTGTCTCAACTCTAATGTCCTAACCTCCACTCCCTTACACCCTGTAAGGGAACCTTAGTAAGCGCAGAGTGTTCTTTCCACTGGGTGCCATTTTAGCCAAAGCATTTAGAAAGGTGTTGGAGGTAGCAAGCTCTGCATTCCTAAGAACACAAGTGGTGTTAACCATCTGATGCAAGGGTTGGAAAACTTTTTCTCTAAAGGGCCAGAGAGTATATGCTTTGGACTTTGTGGGCCATAAGATCTTTGTCACAACTATTTAACTGCATGGTAGCGTGAAAGCAGCCATAGGCAAGATGTAAACATAAGTACTTTACTTCTGGACATTGAAATTTGACCCTCATATCAGTTTCATGTTATGAAACATCATTCCTCTTTTGACCTTTATTCAATCATTTAAAAATGTAAAAGCCATTGTTATTTCACAGACTGTACAAAAACAGGCCATGGACTGGATCCGGCCCATGGGATCCAGTTTGTTACCCCTTGATCTACTGTGGTCATTGTTTTTCTTCTGCATTTCTTTCTCATTGCACCATTTTATTCTTCGTTGTGCCATGTTTTGAAACCTCTCTGCCCTTTCTTTCAACTAGCTTAGGCTAAAATACTTGCAGGATCTGCACTTTTGGCACTTATGTGGCTCATCAGGGAAAGCCAGAATATCTACCTAAAAGAACCAGTACAGCAACGTCAAATAATGCCCCTCTTCTTTTTTGTGTGTCCTGGCCAGTTCAACATACAGTTTGAATATATGAAGGTTACAGATGGACTCTGGCAAGTTGTTCTGATTTCTACGGCATTCCAAAGCTCTAATGAGCAGAGCATGCAGCCTGAGGGATGGTGAGAGTCTGATTTTTAGATAATCAAGGATATTTATTATGCCTTGTAGTTCTGTTCCAGCATAAAATTGAGAGCTGAAGAGACATCCAGTCTATTTGGTATCATCTCTTAAACAGTTATATATCAAAGGGGTGTTCAAACTGAACACATGAAAATGTTACAGGGATGGAAATGGGAGAATTATAAACATTTTATGCTGCTCTGTCCTCACTATATTTAAAACAAAAACACAATACAGATTTTTACATGGGGGGGTGTGTTTACAGGGAAATAACGTGCTCTATTTCATATGAAACAGGACACAAGAGAGCATTCTCAGATTTGTAACACTAGCCCTAGTCTGTGGAGCTGCCCATTAGACCTGTTCCTGGCCTTTTATTCAGGGCTGTGAAGCGGTAGGGGAGACAGAGGCTCGGCTGCCTGCGTAATGAGATTGGCTTGGTTTGCCTGGCATACAGTGATTTATGAGGGTGCTTATTGTGGGGACATCTGCCGCTGAGAGCAGCCAGATGAAAGGTGTGTGGGTGGGAGATGGAGGAGAGCAGGGAGTAGGAGAGAGGCAGTTGTGTATAGGCAGGTAAGGCTCATCTTGATTATAGTTGTTGGAATCCTGAGCTGAGTGGAGCTGTAGAATAGTGTGAAATGGTAGATTAGCAAGGCTTTGGAATTGCACAGATCTGGGTTTGAATTGCTGACTCTTCCACTTGTTAACTGGACTCTTTGGTGAGTTACTTTCCTTCTTTGAGCTTCTGTTGCTTCATCTGTAAACTGGGGATAATAACCACTTCCACTCTCCCGCTATATGAAACTGTACTATCATAAAGGTCTGGGCACAGTTCCTGTTGCACTGGAGAGCTCAGTTAGTGATAGAAATGATTAATGTTTGTTCATATGTCCATTCATTTTTTTGTTTACCAGTACTCAATGTTCTTTGCAATTTCTAACAGAGCCTCATTTTCTAATAGATGTCTAATGGTGACTTAGACATCTGTTAGGTATCAATAGCTCTTAAGATCAGGATGGAAGAACAGGACAGTCAACATGTATTTTTATATATATGTATGAACACCTAAATGGCATGTAGGAGTGTAGTAGGTACCTGAAATACGATTGAAAGAACAGTCACCTGGCTAGTAAACATAATAAAAGATACTTCACCTCACTAGTAATCAGGGAAATTACCAAAATAGGACCAAAGTAAGATACTTATTTATACTTGACAAAGTGGTAAAAATGTAGAAGTCTGACAATACTAAGTGTTAAGGAGAATATAGAGTGAAGGAACACATATGTACTAGTTGTAGGAATTTAAACTGCTGTGACTGCTTTGGAGAATGATTTGTCAATATCTAGATATATGAACATGCACATACCTTATTTACTGGCCAATTCTGCTTGTAGGTATAATCTAGAGAGAGTCTTGTGTATGTTATCAAAGTGATGTGTTCCTCACTGTGTTGCTTATTCTAACAAATAGCCTACGTGTCCATCAGTGGGGTAATTGATATACACATTAATGGAGCTAAAGCTGCATTTGGTACCAGCATAGATGAATTTTAAACAAAAGTAAGTGAAAAAAATAAAGTTGTAAAATTATTCAAATAGAAAACCATTTATGTACAGCTTGAAATCTTGGAAAATAATATTAATATATTTTTTGTGGATACGAACATATGTAATACAAGTTTGAAGAAATTAATTGGAATGATAAATATAAAATTCAGGCTGATATTAGGAGAAGAAAGAGGGATGTGATTGGAAGGGTTGCCTGGGGCTCAATCTCAACTCTGCTAGTAAATATTCACTAGCTTGTATGCCCTTAGACAAGTTTCCTAACCTCTGTGCCTCGGTTTTCTGATCTATAACATAGGAATAATGATATTATCTGTTTCATAGGGATGCTATGAGGATTAAATGAGTGAATATAGATAAAATGCTTAGAAAAATACCTACTAGATAGTAAGTTTTATATATGTTAGCAATTATAGTGCCTATTACATGAATATTTTTATTAATATTTATTTTGAAAATCTTATATATTGCAATTTTAAAAAAAGAATAGATGCCATTCTTGTCTTTTGTCATCATATAGTTGGAAAGTGAACAAAGATTAAAAATACCACCAATACAGGAATTTCAGGATGTGGCATAATAGAGTTTAGCTACATTCTCTTGACCCCTAGATTTATTAGGTACCATGCCAACAGCTTTATATGTACTTATTTAATCTTTCCCTATGGAGTAGGCACAATTTTTATCCCTATTTTACAGCTGGAAAGAAAGAGATTTATAAAGACTGACTTCCAGGGTCACACAGCTAGGCGTAGCAAAGCTGGGCAGGAACCCAGGTGAGAATGACTCATGCTCTTGACTGCTAGGCCTTAAAGCCCTACCTGGCCACTGTTCACATTAGCCACCTCCTCAACACAGATTCCTGCTTCCTTCCTGTATCAGCCTGCATAGGTTAGGTTGTGCTTTGGTTATGAACATTCCCAAAAGATCGGTGGCCTCTATTAACAAACAGGTGTTTCTTACTGTATTCATCTGTTTTCACGCTGCTTTAAAGAACTACCTGAGACTCAGTAATTTATAAAGAAAAGAAGTTTAATTGACTCACAGTTCCGCATGACTGGAGAGGCCTCAGGAAACTTACAACCATGACAGAGGGTAAAGAGGAAGCAAGTCACATCTTACATGATGGCAGGAGAGAGAAAGTGAGCAAAGGGGGAAGTGCCACATTTTAAAACCATCAGATCTTTCACTGTCATGAGAACAGCATGGGGAAAATCCGCTTCCATGATCCAATCACTTCCCACCAAGTCCCTCCCCTGACACTTGGAGATTACAACTTGAGATGAGATTTGAGTGGGGACACAGAACCAAACCATATTACTTACTCATACCAAATATTCATCAAAGGTCACCTGGGTCATCAAAGGTCATTTGCCACATAGCTCCTGTCTCTGGGACCCAGAAGTCCAGCAGCCACAGTCTCCAACCTTGCCAGTTGCTATGGCAAAGGGAGAGAGATACAGAGATACAGAGTTACAGAGAGAGAGAGAGAGAGAGAGAGAGAGAGGAGAGAGAAATAGAGAGAGAGAGAGAAACTACGGAGAATATCACATTAACAGTTAAATGTACCCTGGAAGTGATGCACAACATACACTGTGATACACAGCACTTCCCCTCACACATCATAGGCTGGAGCAGTGGTTTTCAACCAGGGATAATTTTGCCCCCACTAGGGGATATTTGCCAGTCTCTGGAGACATTTTTTATTGTCACAACTCAGAGGTGGAGTGGGGGTTGGGGCAGGTACTACTGGCATCTAATGAATAGAGGCCAAGAATGCTACTCAACACCCTACAGTGCACAGGGACAGCCCCCTCAACACACACACAACAAAGAAGTATTTGGCCTAAAATGTCAATAGTGCTGAGATTGAGAAACCCTGGACTGGAGCTAAGCACAAGGGGCCAAAAAGCACAATTTTAAGAAGCTATAAGGGAAGAGAACCTGAATTATTTGACAGATAGCACTAATGGCCACCTTGCATCCTAAGGCCTAAAAGCTGTACTAAAGCCCCTTCAGAAGGTGTTTTTCATGATAGAAGTGAACCAGTGCTTTAAGGGACAGCCATGGAATGGGATTTCTAATATAGTCAGCTTCATCAAAGGGCAGAGGAGTGCCCTCAACTCACTGAAGTTGACTACTGCTTTCCTCAGCAGTCTCTCTGGAGCAGCACTGTCCAAATGTAGTACAATAAAGGCCACATATGTAGTTTAAAAATTTCCAGTATCCACACTAAACAGGTAAAAAGGAGCAGGTGAAATTGATTTTAAAGGTATCATTTATTTAATTCAGTATATCTAAATTATTATTTCAACATGTAATCAGTATAAAAATATTGAGATACTTTATATTCTTTTTTTTTTGCACCAAGTCTTTGAAATATGTTGTGTGTTTTATATTTACTGCACATTTTAGTTGAGACTAGCCATATTTCAGGTGCTCAACTGTCACACATGGCCAGTGGCAGCAGTATTGGAGGTTTCTGTACCTGGGACTCAGTGAAGGACTGACCTGGGTCTCCCCTGAGAACCAGTAGCAATGCTATAACTCAGAGTCTATAAGTTCTGAGAGCGGGACACAATTTCCAGGAATATCTGTCCCAGACTCTTAAAGACAGTCTGTATATGTTTTAAGAATGAAGAGGGATTGGTTTTCCATGGATTCTCTGCCATCATCATTTTTTTGTTTGTTTGTTTGTTTTTGTTTTTGGCAGGTGCCTCATCTCCAGACATGGAGCCCAGCTATGGGGGAGGTCTCTTTGACATGGTAAAAGGAGGTGCAGGGAGGCTCTTTAGTAACCTAAAGGACAACTTGAAAGACACCCTCAAAGACACATCTTCTAGAGTGATACAATCTGTGACCAGGTACGCACATTCTTCCCCGTTAATTTAGTGGATCCCTATGCTCTCAAAGGATCTGGTTACCTGCTGTCTACTTGTCTGGCTCAAAGAGTGTCAATTTTGGGATGTAATTTTATGGGATCTGATCAACTGAGAAATGTCATTGAAGACATAAAGTTAAGTCCTTTAGAAGCTATAATCACAGACTGGGAGGACTCAGTTCATTGCCACATTAGAGCATAACAGTTGCCCTCCCTGTCTTTACAATCAAACATCTTGGGTTCTAATGCAATATCTGCCCTTGTTAACTAGGAGCCCTCAGACAAATTAATTAACCTCTCTGAGCTTTTTTTGAGCTTTTTAAAAATACCCTGACAGGATTTGTGTCTTTGGGTTGTTTAGGGATTAAATGAGATTAAAATATACATGCAATCTGAATAAGTGTTACCTATGGATTGTAATCAAATCAGAACTTTGTTTTTGTATCCTACTAGCCCTTTAACATTTATTCAGTGAGAGAAGTTTTCTATGCTTCCAGTGTATGAAAATTCTTATAAGCAGGTCATAGGAGTTATTTTTTATTATTAAGTATTAGAAAATTCTAGGGTCACTTTGAGTTATAATATGCAGTTCTAAATCAGAAATTCAAATGTCAAGTCCAATATATTAATCAAAATTTTAATCTTTGTTAAAAGATAAAACTACTCTTACCTCTGATTCTCAACCAGGGTCTGGTAGGCAGAAAAATGGTGTCATTTATTTTTTCTCAACCACTTCTTCCCCTACGCCTTAGCCACTTACAATTATGGAAGATATTTCCATGTAGGCAAAGAGGCTAGAACAATTGGTGTTGATAAATAAGCAGAGGTTTCTATTCTGAGATTGATTCAGATCATGAAGTGGCATCTACAAGGGCATTAGAATGCACCAGTTGGAGTGGCATATTTATTCCCCTGAGGTCATGGGCTGTCTTTTCTCAGTGATTCTTCCTTGTTAGAGAGAAGGGCTGGAGGGGAGTCAAAACTTGCCCCCTAGACAGCAGTGTCCCAGTTCATATGCGCAAGTGATTGAGAGAGAGAAATCTTGGCATATTTGGATCATTTTAATGAGTGCCCATTTTTGTCTTGCTTTTAGCTACACAAAGGGAGATTTAGACTTCACTTATGTTACCTCCAGAATTATTGGTAAGTTTCTCATGTTTATTAACAGTGCTTTGGCTCAGCTTCCAGTTGCTGCCCATCATTACAGCAGACCTAAACATTTAACCTGTTTTCTTTCTTTGTGATCTCTCTCCTAGTGATGTCCTTTCCTCTGGACAATGTTGACATAGGATTCAGGAATCAGGTTGATGACATTCGAAGCTTTTTGGATTCCAGACATCTTGACCACTACACAGTATACAATCTGTCACCTAAGTCTTATCGAACTGCCAAGTTTCACAGCCGGGTAAGGATTTTTAGCCCTGAGATCATACTGTTGAAGACGTGATGGTGTTTTTCGTCCTCAGAGATAACCTTAAAGCATATGCCCTTAGGCATCTGAAGCTGAAAAACCATACACTCTGGACACTTCTGTCCACAAAATATTTATTAGACTGCTATGAGATAGCCTAAAGATTTTCCTTGGGTGAGGATACTTACAGGAAAGTGTATCTGTCAATGAAATACCATTGAAGCTGGGGTCTCAAGTCTGTTGGTGCCTGGTTGTTCCATGGCACATTGTTCATGAGGCTTAAGTTGGAGGTTGAACTGCTGCTAGCGCAATTGGCTGCCTTCATGCTGATACACTACTTATGCCTTTGACTCTTCTTTATTGCTACTTGGTATCAAGATGAGGCAGTGTGGATAGAACAGTACCAACAAGTATTAATGGGAACGTCTTTCTATTAATATATTTTAAGAAGTTTTTTGAACTAGGCAGGTAAACATTCCTAGTTTCAGCCTGGTTAAGGAACTGAGAATTGGCTTAGGTTTGAATCTGATATCGAGCCTGATATTTCTGGCCACTGAATTCTGACTTACTAAAAAAAGGCATTTTTTTCCCCCTCTCAAGAACATCTCTAAATATTTTTGACTTAGCCTTTACATATGATTGGTTCTGCAACTTCATTTGGGTCTATTAATAAATAGAATGGACTTTCTATGCATGGATCCTTTAAAAGGGAAACTTGATATCAAGTATGAAAAATGATAGCTGGTTGACAATGCTGTGTATCTAGGATCTCAGCTTTGATGCTGGAACACACACTTTGTTCCAAATTCCAGTTACCATTGGTAATCTCTGGGCCTCAGTTTCCAGATCTGTAAAACACCCAAGAAAATTGGTATACATGCTTTGTAAGGCTCCTTCCTGCCCTAAGATTCAATAAGATATGGGAGAGTTTTAAGGACCTCTTTTTCAGCGTGTTCTGAGAACAGTCTCAAATTTTGGTGTGCATCAGAATCACTTGGAGACTTCTGATTCAGAAGGACAAGGGAGGCATACGAATCTGCATTTCTAACAGCTTCCTGGGGGCTGCTCCTGATGTTGC
This sequence comes from Macaca thibetana thibetana, assembly GCF_024542745.1. Classification (NCBI taxonomy): domain Eukaryota; kingdom Metazoa; phylum Chordata; class Mammalia; order Primates; family Cercopithecidae; genus Macaca; species Macaca thibetana. Next base: position 64,612,249 of record NC_065578.1, read on the forward strand.
TGTGGGGACCACTCTTTGATAAAGCACTGATAATGCCATTCTGAAGTGGTTTGATCTAAATTGCCATTCTATAATGAAGATTTTAAATGCATCTCTTTAAAATCTTCTGTAATAAAATAACCTTCCAACTCTTACTCCATCTATTAGCTAATTCAGAACAAGTGAATTAACATCAAACAAAAATGTGGATAGATATTTTGTTCTTAATGTAAGGCAAATCTTTTGAATTATTTTTCTTGTTTGGAGGTTAAGTCAGTGCCATTATTTTCATAATTTAAGGACTGTGGAACATCCTATGCAATATTTCATAGAAATTTTATTTGACCTTGAAAGATCTGTGATAATCTGGAGCATTTTTCCTCTGAAAGTAAATAAAGATTTAATACCATTATAGAAGCATTTTTACATATAAATATGTCACTTTGTATAATATTTATAAAAGGCACTCTCTGTAAAGATGTTTTTAATGAAAGGCATCCATCAGTGTACCTAAAGATTTTGTGACTGGACTTAATGGTTTACCAAAGGAATCAGAGATTACATATTTAATCTCTACCCTGGGCTGCTCTTACTTGCCCTAGAAGAGGAGGGAGCTTTTTTTTTTGATACCTAGAACAGTGGCTGACATAGATAATCAATGTTTTTTAAAAGCATGAATGTGCAAAGAATTGTTAAACACTATAGATATAAAATAAATACTTGGTTTGTGTTCTCGAGACACCTAAGCCTAGTTGGCGAGAGAACCCAGGACATTCTAAATATAAGTACAAATAATATTTACAATACCTGCCAAGAGAGATTAGTAAAGGGAGACACCAGTGACAGCTGGACCTTAGAGCAGGAGAAAGGCTTATATAGGTCAGAGGAGTGGGGCCATTTCTTGCCTATACAAATCGTAAAATATCTTGTGAGGCTTTTGATGATCTAGCCTCTATCTGCTTCTCTAACTTCATCTTTTACCGTTCTTCATTGACCCAAAACCATATGCTCCAACCAGGGATATGCATGTGCTCATGTGCACACAGACACACACAATCTCCTTGCATGAGCTACTGTTTCTCCCTTAAAAGCCACCCGTGTCATACATCCTTCATCTCTCCCCCCCCCTGCCCTCCCCTCCCTTCCCCTTGGCTCCTCTTTCTCTCTCTCTCTCCTTCCTTCCTTCCTTCCTTCCTTCCTTCCTTCCTTCCTTCCTTCCTTTCTTGCTTGCTTGCTTGCTTGCTTGCTTGCTTGCTTGCTTGCCTTCCTGCCTGCCTTCTCTTTCTTTCTTTCTCTCTTTCTTTCTTTCTTTCTTTCTTTCTTTCTTTCTTTCTTTCTTTCTTTCTTTCTTTCTTTCTTTCTTTCTTTCTTTCTTTCTTTCTTTCTTTCCTTTCCTTCTTCTTCTTCTTCCTCCTCCTCCTCCCCTCCTCCTCCTCCTCTTCCTCCTTCTCCTCCTCCTTCTTCTCCTTTCCTCCTTCCTCCCCCTCCCTCCCTCTCCCCATCCTCCTCCTCCCTCTCTCTCCTTCTCCTTCTTCCTCCTCCTCCTCTTCCTCCTCCTCCTCCTCCTCCTCCTGCTCTCCCTCCCCTCTCCTCCCCTCCCCTCCATTTCCCTTCCAAAAGAGCCTCACTTAGTTGCCCAGGCTGGAGTGCAATGGCATGATCTTGGCTCACTACAACCTCCACCTCCTGGATTCAAGTGATTCGTGTACCTCAGTCACCTAAGTAGCTGGGATTACAGATGCCCAGCTAATTTTTGTGCCCAGCTATGGCCACTATGCCTAGCTAATTTTTGTATATTTAGTGGAGACGATTTTGCCATGTTGGCCAGGCTGGTCTCGAACTCCTGGCCTTAAGTGATCCACCTGCCTCAGCCTCCAAAATTGCTGGGATTATAGGTGTGAGCCACCACCCCCAGCCCATCTTCTTCTTTATTAGCCTAATTTTGCTAAGGAGAAGATTTCCACATGCCATGAGGCTTTTCCAATTATTTCTCCTAAAACACAGGATTGCACTACATCTTTAGCTCTTCCTAGATAGTCCTAGAATTTGGCAGAATGGAAGTGGATCCTCTGACCTGTCTCCTTTACCCTTAGTTGCATCTCAGGGAGGCAGTCCCAAAGCCATAGTATTTCCATCTTACCTTTGTTTTTGATTTGCCTACATCTCTTTTCAAACTCCTAGACCTTTCTTTCCCCAGCACTAACACTGTTAATGGATTTGCATCTCATTGTTGCATGATTTAGAAAAGTTTTCTTTGTTTTTACCTTTCAATTCATGAGGACTAGAACCATTTCTTACTCTTTCCAGTTCTGTGGAGTGCTAGGTCTGAAATTAAACCTTATTTTAATAAGTGTTGATGGTAGAGTCTACCATAAATACCGGACATGGAACTGGTTTTATTTTTAGATTCATAAGGGTATATAAACTCATAGGAATTTTTTATTTATAAACTCGTAGGAGTCTGGATCTGCCCACATCATACACCTCTGTGCCTTGAAACCTGAATTCAGTCACTTTACATGATGACTATGTGATTGTTTGTATATGTTCAAACCTGCATTTGAGGATGTAGGTAGTGATGTTGGCAAAGACAGGCTGTTTCCAGGAAGATTTTACTTTGCTGAGAGTTGTCATTCTGTATTTTGATTCACTTTTATGCTTAGAAGCCACATTGGTTGACAGGAATTGTATGAAATAATCAATACTATTTTCCTCATTTTTCTATTACTTATTTGCATATGTCACAGGATGTTAAAATAGGACTTTGTTTAGTCTCAGTTTAGCAGAGGCTACAACTCAAAAGAATGCATAGCACATAGCCCAGCATTCAAAAGCAAAGTACTAGAATACCTGTTCAGGACTGCAAAGGAGGTATTGAACCTCAGGTGTTTTTATTTTTACATTTTTTTTTTTACTCTTTATAGCCAATATCCACCTTGAGGAAATAAGAGTACTGATGCTGACAATGAAGTCCTGGAGACCAACAAGATGCATCAGTCAAACCAGATATTCATAATGACTCCTCGGTGTTTGTAGATCTATAGGAGGGCTTCAGAGAGCTTAACCATCTGTTTCCCATCCTTTAAAAAAATTATTGTGGTAAAATATACATAACATAAACTTATCATTGTAACCACTTGTAGCATACAATTTCAGTGGCATTAATTACATTCCCAAATGTTGTGTAACCAACACGACTATCTATACTTAAACCTTTCTCATCATCCCAACATAAACACTGCTCCCGTCCACTCCATGCCTATGTGTGTGTATGGGTGTATATACTGGTTTGGTTTCTGCATCGAAGATTTATAGCTGTGCCCCAGAATATCAGGAACCTTTACACATTTCTTGGCATTACTGTTGGCAATAAATGGAAAGCTGGATGAATGGACAACAAGTCTAACCTGGCTCCAAAGTTCTTAAGTTCTGATTAATGCTATTTATTCTAGGGCCACTTTGTCTCTCCTCCTTCCACTGTCCACCCAGGAAGGACAGTACGGTGACGGAGTCCTTCTAGGAGCAAAGAAATCTGCAGCCCAGCTGGTTCTTTTAGACTCTGCCCTCTTAACTATTTCTTTTTCTTTCTTTCTTTTTTTTTTTTTTTTTGAGACGGAGTCTCGCTCTGTCGCCCAGGCTGGAGTGCAGTGGCCGGATCTCAGCTCACTGCAAGCTCCGCCTCCCGGGTTTACGCCATTCTCCTGCCTCAGCCTCCCGAGCAGCTGGGACTACAGGCGCCTGCCACCTCGCCCGGCTAGTTTTTTTGTATTTTTTTTTTAGTAGAGACGGGGTTTCACCGTGTTAGCCAGGATGGTCTCGATCTCCTGACCTCGTGATCCGCCCGTCTCGGCCTCCCAAAGTGCTGGGATTACAGGCTTGAGCCACCGCGCCTGGCCAACTATTTCTGAATGACATAATTTTGTAGGATTTCTTTCCCTTTGGGAACAATTTGATTTTTGGAAAATGTATTATCAACGTGGTGTCTTAAAGGACTCATGATTGAAGGTCAATGTTTTTACTCCTTTTTCTTCCAGAGCACACTGAAGAGGTCACCACAGCTCCCAGTTGCTTCTGCATTGGTGGGAGGTTGGTGGGAGATTGGCTGGAGTGGAGGAACTTTATAGCTCATACTTCATCTCTCACTCTGCCACCATGCCTCAGTGTCATGACAGGAAATAACTGGAGTGAAAAAAACAATCCCTGGCCTGGGGGCCAGAGGACCAGAGACTCCCACATTCTAGTTATGAAGCCTTCCATGAATTGAATGTCTTAACCCTGGTAAAATACAGCCATCACTTGAAGCTGTAACCACTCTACAAATGCAAGGTGGAGTTATTGTTATCAGTCATCAGACAATGTAGTATAATGGAGAGTGCACAAATTTTATTTTTTAAAACTGAGATGAAGCTGTATAGTGTATACAAACTTTAGACTTTAAAAATTATCCTGGCTTCACATCTCAGCTGTTCTTCTTCCTGGGCAAGTCACTTTTACCTCTCTTTGGACTCGTTTTTCTCCTGTGTAAAATGGATATGCCAATAAGAGAGCGCCTATCTCACAAGCATTCTTAAATGTTTTTTTTGTAGGTTTGTTGTAAGGAATAAATTTGATAGCAGTGTCTTGCTTAGAGTCATCATTCAGTTAGTAGTAGCTATGATTAACATTGGTAATAATAAAATGCCACAATAAATGATTGACTGAATTATCCGCATCCTCCAAAAATGGTGCGTGATTCATAAAACACTACATGTGGCAATTAAGTCATACTCTCTGTAGAAGCTTTCATTCCTATGCTTAGTGAATGGCTGCTTCTGCCCGTCCTGTCTTGGGCTAGGGATGATGGAGAGATGAAAATTGAATGGTATTCAGCCCTGGCGATGATTTGGCCTCTTTTTCCCACTGGGTGGTATCATGGCAGCCCTGTAATCTGTATGGTGTCCTCTGATGCTAAGCAAACCCAGGAGGTGTTCAAGGTGTTCAGGAAAACTGGAGACAGCATTGTGAAGTGTCAGTTACTGCATGAAGCTGTGAACTCCAGAGAGCTACAAAAATAGCTTGCAGTGATTGAATTCCTTTTTTATTTTGTTGGTTTTGTTTATGCCTTAGTGGTTTCCCCTTTTAGACAGAGCACATGCTTTTAAAAAATTCTAATTGTATGTTTGCTTAATGGTGTATAATTATATATCAAGTAAATATATAATTATGGAGTACTTTAAATTAATATTATTTACTTGATTGAGTTAATGATTCTGGAGCTATTTGCCTATTGTGCTAAGAATAATTTAGCCAACTTTTAGCTGAGACTCATTACAGATATTAACATTTGGGGTGTGTGTGTGTGTGTGTGTGTGTGTGTGTGTGTGTAATAGCCAGTTTTTAAAACCTTCAAAAATATTGCTGGGGCAATAAATTTTCTATACTTTCATTCTGTTAGAGTCTGAAAAAACCCAATAAAATGGGTTCACCTGTTCCCTCCTCAAGATATGGTACATGTGGACAAATCTTATTATAAAACTAGATTGCCAAATGGGGTTCATTCCTTTATTCTTTCACTCATTCATTCACTCAGCAAGTACCTGCTGAGCATCTACCATATGAGCAACACATGCACAGTGGACACTGGGGTTACAAAAATGAGTAAGTTATGGTCTCTCTTCTCATGGAGCTCGGTGTCTAGAAGGGGAGACAGATATAAGCAGTTTATTCAGTACTGCTTGACCACAAGCTGGCATTTACTGTGTTTATGTTGTGCTACTTAATTCTGACAACAATCCTACAATGCTCATTTACACTTTACACACTAGATAATTGAGGCCTGGAGAGGTTAGTAAGTTGCTTAAGGTTAATCAAGTAGTAAATGGTAAATCCAGAGTGAAAATCCAGCCTGTGGACTTAACCATGTTGCTCTACTGAAAAAAGCTGTAATAGATGAAAATAAACAGGGGCTTGAGTATAAAGATGACTAAGCGTTTCTGTGAGTATTAGAGAAGCGGTTAGAGACAAGAGAGCACTTGAACTTTTTTTTTGTTTGTTTTTTAAACATTTGAGTTAAATATGCATATATAATGTACCATTTTAACCATTTTAAGTGTACAGTTTAATTACATTTATATTATTTTTTCCTCCTTCGAATCCCGTCCCACTCCCCTTCCTGGCCTCTGTTAACTACTATCTATGTTTATCTTCATGAGATCCACATTTTTAGTTTCTGCATATGAGTAAAAAACATGCAATATTTCTCTTTCTGTGCTTGGATTATTTCACTTATAATCGCCTCCAGTTCCATCCCTGTTGCTGCAAATGACAGGATTTCATTCTTTTTTATGTGAATAATATTTCATTGTGTATGTATACCACATTTTATTTATCCATTCATCCATTGGTAGGCACTTAGGTTGATTCCATATTTTGGCTATTGTGAATAGTGCTGCAGTAAACATGGGAGTGCAGCTTTATCTTCGATATATTGATTTCCTTTCTTTTGGATATATACCCAGTAGTGGAATTGCTGGGTCATATGGAACCTTCATACTGTTCTCCAGAGTGATTGTACTAATTTACATTCCCACCAACAGTGTATGAGAGTTCCCTTTCCTCCACATTTTCACCAGTATCTGGTATTACCTGCCTTTTTGATACAAACTATTTTAACTGAAATGAGATGACACTATATTGTGATTTTGATTTGCATTTCTCTGATTGGTGATGTTGGACATTTTTTCATACAACTGTGTGCCATCTATGTCTTCTTTTGAAGATCTGTTAATTCTGTTCAACTCTTTTGCCCAGTTTTTAATTTTTTTTTTTTTACTATTGAGTTGTTTGAGCTCCTTATATATTCTGGTTATTAATTTCTTGTCAAATGAATAGTTCACAAGTATTTTTTGCCATTCAGTGGGTTGTCTTTTCACTTCATTGATTGTTTGCTTTGCTTTGCAGAAGCTTTTTAGCTTCATATAGTCCCAACTGTGTATTTTTGCTTTGGTTGCCTGTGCTTTTGAGGTCTTCCACAAGAAATTTCTGTCCAGATCAATGTCCTGGAACATTTCTCTAATGTTTTCTTCTAGTCGTTTTATATTTTCAGGTTTTGGATTCAAGTTTTTAATACATTTTGATTTGATTTTTGTATATAGTGAGATATATAGGTCTATTTTCATTTTTCTGCATATAGTTACCCACTTTTCCTAGCACCATCTATGGAAAAGACTGTCCTCTCCCCACTGCAAGTTCTTGGCATCTTTGTCAAAGATGAATTGGTGGTAAATGTGTGGATTTATATCTGGGTTCTCTATTTTGTTCCATTAGTTCATGTGCTTGTTTTTATGCTAGTACCATGCTGTCTTGGTTATGGTAGCTTTATAATAAACTTTAAAGTCAGATAATGTGATGCCTCTCACTTTGTTCTTTTTGCTCAGGGTGGCTTTGGCTATTTGGAGTCTTTTGTGGTTCCATATACATTTTAGGTTTTTTTTTTTTTTTTAAATTTCTGTGAAGGATGTCATCGGTATTTTGATAGAGATTGCATTGGATCTGTATATTGCTTTGGGTAGTATTGCCATTTTAACAATATTATTTCTTCTAATCCATGAGCATGGAATACCTTTTCTTTTTTTGTGTCCTCTTCTATTTCTTCCAGTTTTATAGTTCTTCTTGTGTAGATCTTTCACTTTTTTGGTTAGATTGATTCCCAGGTATTTTATATTTTTTTGTAGCTATTGGAAATGGCATTGGTTTCTTGATTTCTTTTTCAGATTGTTGGCTGTTAGCACATATGGATGCTGTTGATTTACGCATGTTGGTTTTGTATTCTGCAACTTTACTGAATTCATTTGCCAGTTCCAACAGTTTTTTTGGTGGTGTTTAGGTTTTTCTAGCCATAAGATCATGTTGAGTTTGAACAAGGGTAATCTGACTTCTTCCTTTCCAATTTAGATGTCCTTTTTTTCTTTTTTTGCCTAATTGCTCTGGCCAGGACTTTCAGTATTATGTTGAATAATAGTGGTAAAAGCAGGTATCCTTGTCGTGCTCCATTCTTTAGAGGAAAGGCCTTCAATTTTCCCCCATTTAGTACGATGTTAGCCATGGATTTGTCATAGATGACCATTATTATTTTGAGGTATGTTCCTTCTATATCTATTTTCATGAGGATTTTTTTTTTTTTTTTTTTTTTTTTTGAGACGGAGTTTTGCTGTGTCACCCAGGCTGGAGTGCAGTTTTGCGATCTTGACTCACTGCAACCTCCGCCTCCTGGATTCAAGCAGTTCTCCTGCCTCAGCCTCCCAAGTAGCTGGGATTACAGGCACCTGGCACCATGCCTGGCTAAGTTTTGTATTTTTGGTAGAGACAGGGGTTTCACCATGTTGGCCAGGTTGGTCTCAAACTCATGACCTCAAGTAATCTGCCTATCTCACCTCCCAAAGTGCTAGTATTATAGGCGTGAGCTGCCACGCCTGGCCTCATGAGGATTTTTATCATAAAGGGATGTTGAATTTTATCATATACTTTTTCAGCATCTATTGAAATAATCATATATTTTTTGTTCTTGATTATATTAATGTGGTATATAACATTTATTGATTTGCATATATTGAGCCATCCTTTTACCCATGAAGTGAAACTTGTTTTTTTTTTTTTTTGGAGACCGAGTCTTGCTCTGTCACCCAGGCTGGAGTGCAGTCATGCAATCTCGGCTCACTGCAAGCTCCGCCTCCCAGGTTCATGCCATTCTCCTGCCTCAGCCTCCCGAGTAACTGGGACTACAGGTGCCCGCCACCATGCCCGGCTAATTTTTTTGTATTTTTAGTAGAGTCGGGCTTTCACCATGTTAGCCAGGATGGTCTAGACCTCCTGATCTCGTAATCTGCCCGCCTCGGCCTCCCAAAGTGCTGGGATTACAGACGTAAGCCACCACGCCCGGCCATGAAGTGAATCTTTATTGATAATGGTGAACGATCTATTTAATGTGTTGTTGCATTTGGTTTGCAAGTATTTGTTTGAGGATTTTTGTATCTGTGTTCTTCAGTGATACTGGCCTGTAGTTTTCTTTTTTTGTTGTATCCTTCTCTAGTTTTAGTGTCAGGCAATGCTGGCCTTGTAGAATGAGTTCAAAAGTATTTCTTCTTCCAGTTTTTAAAAAAATAGTTTGAGTAGGATTAATATTAGTTATTTTTAAAATATTTGGTAGAATTCAGCAGTGAATCCATCAGGCCCTGGGCCTTTCTTTGATAGGAGAATTTTTATTACAGCCTCAATCTCATTGCTTGTTACTGGTTTGTTGAGGTTTTCTATTTCTTCATGGTTCAATCTTGGTAGGTTGTATGTGTCCAGGCATTTATCCATTTCTCCATTGATAATGGTGAACGATCTATTTCATGTGTTGTTGCATTTGGTTTGCAAGTATTTGTTTGAGGATTTTTGTATCTGTGTTCTTCAGTGATACTGGCCTGTAGTTTTCTTTTTTTGTTGTATCCTTCTCTAGTTTTAGTGTCAGGCAGGTAGGTTGTATGTGTCCAGGCATTTATCCATTTCTTCTAAGTTTTCTGATTTGTTGGTATATAGTTGTTCATAGTTGCCATCTCTTATGAGTCTTTGTATTTCTGAGGTCTCAGTTGTTATGTCTCCTTCATTCCTGGTTTTATTTATTTGGGTCTTCTCTCTCTTTTTCTTAGCTTACCTAGAGGTTTATTGATTTTGTGTATTGTTTCAAAAAAACAACTTTTTATGTTGTCTATCTTTTTTCTTTTTAATTTTAATTTTCTTAATTTTTGCTCTGGTCTTTATTATTTCTTTCCTTCTATTAATTTTGGCTTTAGTTTGTTCTTCCTTTTCTAGTTCCTTGAGATGTATTGTTAGGTTGTTAATTTGAAGTTTTCTACTTTTTTGATATCAGTGTTTATTGCTATAAACTTTCCTCTTAGTACTTCTTTTGCTGTATCCCATATGTTTTTGTATATTTCTATTTTAATTTGTTTCAAGAAATTTTAAAATTTCTTTCCTAATTTCTTCATTGACTCATTGGTTCTTCAGCAGCATGTTGTTTAATTTCCATGTGTTTATGTATTTTCCAAGGTTCCTTTTGTTATTTAGTTGTAAAGTTTTATTCCACTGTAGTCAGAGAAGATGCTTGGTATGATTTCTATTTTATTTATTTATTTATTTTTGAGATGAAGTCTCGCACTGTTGCCTGGGCTAGAGTGCAATGGCGTGATCTCGGCTCACTGCAACCTCCCCCTCCCAAGTTCAAGTGATTCTCCTGCCTCAGCCTCCCGAGTAGCTGGGATTACAGATGCCTGGCACCACGCCCAGCTAATTTTTTGTATTTTTAGTAGAGACAGAGTTTCACTATGTCGGCCAGGCTGTTCTTGAACTCCTGACCTTGTGATCTGCCTGCCTCGGCCTCCCAAAGTGTTGAGATTACAGGCATGAGCCACCGCACCCGGCCAATTTCTATGTTTTTGAATTTGTACAGACTTGTTTTGTGGACTATGGTCTATTCTAGAAAACGTTCCATGTGCTAATGAAAAGAATATAAATTCTGCAGCAGTTAGGTAAAATATTCAGTAAATGTCAGTAAGGCCTATTGGATCTTGAACGTGGGTTTTAAAAGATGAATTGGAGTTTACCAAGGGAAGAAAATACATTGCAGACAGAAAGGAGCTTGTACAAATATACATTTTATGATTCCTCTGACAGCAAAATGTATATTCCCAGTTATTCTGTATTTTTAGTCAGTAAGTCATTTCCATTCCTTGAAAACAGACACATCAATGGGGAATATATATGTGGGTAAAGATTAGACCAGAAACAGCCCTGAATCATGTTGGGTAAAAGGGGCAAGCCATTATAGAGTTTAAATTGACAGAGGCCAGTACTAGATCACCCTGGACTGTTTGGGAGCTATGCCAAAAATTTCAAATACTTTGTTTAATAAACCATACTTGTCCCTCCCAAAGGTATATGAAAGCGGGTAACCTGGAGGTCTCCTGCCATTGCCCCACGGTCATCTTGTAGAAAAAAGTTACACATTAACCAAAAAGAATGGGCTTTCTTGGCAGCCCCAGAGAGAGAAACTCAATGTGTTTGCTTTTAGATGTCAGCTCTACCAAGAGCATAGATAACTTCCCAGTGATATTTTGATTATTTATTATCTGGTTACCAGAAAAGGGCTAATCAAACACATTCCTCCTGCCTCCCTTTCCCATGGTCAAATAGAAGGAATTTGAGACATTTGGGATTGCAGAGCACATTCTGACATCATCTGTATGAAGCCTCTTCTTTCTCCAGAATTCTTTGTCTCAGGAAATAGCACTTCTTGTGTCCTTCTATCCAGCCATTCAAGCTGGAAACCTGGAGTTCAGGCTTAACTCTTTCCTCTCCCTCCCCTGACACACTCTTCAGTACACCTCTCCACATGCACACACTGCCACCATGTATCACCTGTCTTATGTCCAGGTGTCCCACCACCTCTCTATCTCCTGAGTCCCTCAAGTATGTTTGTACCCCATTGCCACTCAGCTAGCCTTAGCCACCATCATCCCTTATTGATACTCCTCACCAACCTCCTGACTGGGCTCCCTACCTTTAAGCTCTTGTTATCCATTTCTATTCTCCATACTGGAGCCTGAAAGATCTTTGGAAATGTAGATCTGAGAGTTGATCTCCTTAAATATTCTCCCAGCTCCTTAAAAAGACTGTATGATCTGGCCCTTCAGTCTATACTCTCACCATGGAGGACTTCATTTTTCTTCAAATATGGCCCATCCTGACTGCAGCACTTTGCATTGGCAGTTACCTGATAAAATAATAATAATTGCCGACATTTATTATCACTCTGGGTGTGTCAGATACTGAGCTAAGCTCTTAAAGTACATGTTCATGTAGTATCCACAGCTGTGTGAGTTACCTAAGAGGTAATGTTCACCACATTTTATGAAGAAAGAAAGGCTTAAAGAGGTTATGAATTTGTCCAACTGTAAGCTTCTCCTTGTTGTTTCTTAGCTAAATTAGTAAATATGTAATCAACTGGGGATCATGCCTTAACACTATTTTGAGGCAAATGGTAATGTCAACCAGTGTGCTGTTGTAACATGATGATTTATATTCAGAAGATCTGGGCTGCAGTGCTGGCACTGAGCAGCACTGTGACTCTGGGTAACCTCTGAGAGTCAGTTTTCTCATCTGCAAAATGGGGATTATATTAATACCTGTCTTAGATGATTGTTGCATGGATCAGAGCCAAGCAGTGTTCCTGTAATTTAGTTGATGATCCATAATGTGTGAAAAAATATGCATGTTAAGTGAATGAAAATGCCAAGGGTTTCCCCTGTAAGTTGTATCCTTTGATTAAAAGAGAAAAAAAAAAAAAAAAAATAGATCCATGCACAAGCCTGCCTTTGGCTTACTCTGTAGCACTTTTCATGTTTTCACGAGAGCTGGGATAAACCAGAGATGGTGCAGGACTTATAACCCTATAATTAAACATTTGTGGGAAGGTCAAAACATTTTATGCTTAACAGAAATGAAATTCTATGTAACCTCACAGAATCAAAAAAATCCAAGTATGTGCTTGAAATGGTCTAGTTTAATTTAAAATGTGTTTCAAAATGTGTTTTCATACCTTTACTGAAACAGAATTCTTTAATTTAAAAAATTGCTGTGTTAAACACCCTCTTCTTCATGTATTTGGACCCTGTTCCCACTGTTCCTGCCTGTATTAAGAGAGGATGTGGTATCACTTCCAGAAGATGTTGTTTGGTGTGATACCTGCTTACGAAGAGGAAGTTGCTGGAGGAATTAATTTCCTTTTGCTGTGTTCCCTTAGGTCTCAGAATGCAGTTGGCCCATTAGGCAGGCTCCCAGTCTGCACAACCTTTTTGCTGTGTGTCGGAATATGTATAACTGGCTACTGCAGAATCCCAAAAATGTCTGTGTTGTCCACTGCTTGGTGAGTAACCTTTTGTTGTTGGTGGTGATGGTTTGGTTTGGTTAAATATGGATGAGCCTGTACACAATGGTAGACAGGTAACATTTGAGTTCAATAGGATTTATTGAGCCCATATTTAGGAATTAGATAATGTGAGAGTTGTAAAAATAAGGAAGGGATTTATTATTCTGGACTTAAAGCTTGACTACCAGTGGGGAAGGCAGATGTATACACAACTCACATAGTGTAGGGACTCTAGAATGTGCTAAATATTATAAAGGAGGTAGAAACAGGAGTGATGTGTGCACAGCTAAAAATGCCATTGACTTTTGTGTGAATAAAGTTAACATTAACATATTGACATATTTATTTTTTCTTCCTGTTTGTGTTTGAATGAAAATAAAAGAAAAAAAATACCTATGTCCTTGTGAGAAATCACATAGATTGACCGTATTTGAGAGCATTCCCACTGGGACTAATGATTTTTCTGACCATCGACTTCCTAGAGTTCCTTTTCCTAACTCTTCTCAGAACTCTTGCCTGTCCTTTACAACTCAACTTTCAGTAAAATCCTTCTGACTCTTGAGTATTTTCACAATACAGACATTCCCATTATATCTAAATGTCTTCTGTGACTTTTAATACCGTATGTCATAATAAGCTCTTCTCCTACATATTTTCCCACTAGACTATTGTAATCTTGCAGGAGGGAACCATGCCTTTTTTTAAACTGTTGTACTCCAGGCATAAAAGGCTTCAGTAAGTGACTGAATACACAAATGGAATCTGAGCATTAATGCTGGAAATTTCATTGCTTCTATAAACTTTAGTGTGTATGTTTTGCTATAGTATTACTTGATGATTCCCCACCCCCTGTCTTTTCTTGAGAGCCAGTTGGCTAAAACAGGAAAGAAACAGGAAAGAAAGTTGAAGAACATTTTTTCTTTCTTTTTGCTTCAAATCTCCAAACTCTTGGCAATAAAGGAAAAACACTTGGTGTTTGTAAGAATTTAATGTTGAAGACCAAAGGATTTTCCTTTCCAAGGCACAGCAGATGGTGCAACAGAACAGATTACTTTTAGGGACTAAGCAGCCTTAAGCACCTTGGTGATTTTCTCTTCACTCAAGAATTTTCTCTAAGTTCAGAGAGCCTACATCTGACAGCTTGATGGAGGAAAGATGACTCAACAGAGACCAGAAACTCCCGGTTCCAGTGATTCTTCATAAAGAATAAAAACCCAATGAAGAAGAAAAAAGAAGAGGCAAACAAAAGATTATGGTTCTACAGGGGTGCTCAATAAACTCGCTCGAAAAGGATATGCATATGTTGAAATCAATACCATGTCTTTGGGAGATGGAATTGAAGCTGGGGGAGGGAACTTTTTTTCTTTTCTTTTCTTTTGTTTTTTTTTTTAAGATGGAGTCTCGCTCTATCGCCAGGCTGGAGTGCAGTAGCACAATCTCGGCTCACTGCAACCTCCACTTCCCGGGTTCGAGTGATTCTCCTGCCTCAGCCTCCCAAGTAGCTGGGACTACAGGCACGCGTCACCACACCCATCTAATTTTTGTATTTTTAGTAGAGACAGTTTTCACCATGTTGGCCAGGATGGTCTCTATCTCTTGACCTCGTGATCCACCTGCCTTGGCCTCCCAAAGTGCTGGGATTACAGGAGTGAGCCACCACGCCCAGCCTCTTATTTTTATCTTAATATACTACTGGTTGTTTTATTAAAAATAATAAGCATAGCTGAGCATAGTGGCTCATGCCTGTAATTCCAGCACTTTGGGAGACCGAGGTGGGTGGATCACTTGAGGTCAGGAGTTTGAGACCAGCCTGGCCAACATGGTGAAACCCCATCTCTACCAGCCAGGTGTGGTGCTATGTGCCTGTAATCCCAGCTACTCGGGAGGCTGAGGCAGGAGAATCACTTGAACCTGGGAGGTGGAGGTTGCAGTGGACCGAGATAGTGTCATTGCACTCCAGTCTGGGCAACAGAGTAGGATTCTCTCTCAAAATAATAATAATAATAGTGATAATAATAATAATAATAGTAGTATAGTCTTTTAGTAGAAACAAAAACTTTTTAAAAGACTTGCATCACAGGGAAAAAGAGAGGCTACATATCCAAGAGTCATGGATCTGTGAAAAGAGTGTCAGGAAGGCTAAATTCTGAAAATAAATCAGATTAAGAAAAATATCCTTTGTTTAAAACTGTGTTTGCAATAAGGACAACAACAAATTCTTGAGGCACGTGGTATAATCTTAACTCCTTTATTCTGTTTTCTTTATCAGAGGGAACAAATGTCAAACTAGGAAGGATGTAACAATGATACTTAAGACAAAGCTGATGGGTAGCAAGATAGTACGAGAGCCTCACAATCCTTCAAATTAATTCACTCTCAAGGCTTAAATTATGTGACACAATGCCAAAAGCACTTGGAGAAGCAATTATGGATTTCATTTGTAATATGAAGAAACAGGAAGGAGAGGTGCCAGGCAAATGAAGAGAGGAGATTTTTTTCCCAAAATATGGAAGGAGGTTGATCCTGGAAAGTTATAGGCTTGTGAACCTGATGGTAATTCAAGGCACAATTCTGAGAAAGTTTTGCACAGATGATTTTAAACTCTTAGCAAAAGGGGAGTCTTCATTGGTTCATTATGAGCACATATAAAACCAACTGAACACTTCACATGACTAATAGACTAGTTGAGATAGTTTATTGGAGTCCTGCAAGATATTTCTTATTTTGTTATAGTCAAGATGGAGAAATTTGGCTAGGTTGTTATATATTTAGTTGAGTTGAGGTTGAATATCTGCTTCCAAAGGTAGGTGATTAATGGATCACCTTTCTCCTGGGAGAAGGTTTTATTTAGTTATTATTTTAATCAACACCTTTGATGAAGATGTGGAAATTCAGCTTATCAATTTTCTTAGAATTATAAAGGTCACATAATGAATTTGGATTTTAAAAGTTCTTGTAGGTTGGTCACTTAACAAAAACTAACAACCTGAAATTAAATACAAGATGAATGTAAAGTCCTGAATTCTGGTTTTAAAAGATTAAACATATTTGCACATTATCTTAACAGATCATCTGGAAAAAAATCTAGGGTTTTAGTGAATAGAGAGAATAATAAAAGCTTATGTTGTTACTTAGCCTGCATTTATACTAGTTTGGCCTGGGGTTATGTTAATACAAGCGTAGTGTCCAGAATAAAGAAGATGATATTTCTTCTCTAGTCTGGTCAGAATATATCTCATATCTTGCATTTCACATCTGGGCAGCACATTTAAGGTTGTCATTTTAAAACTTGAATTTGTTTAGAAGAAATGTGCTAAATGACGACATCTCTTAAAATGGAATATCAAATGAGGAAGAATAGAAGGGATTGAGTTCGTTTTAAAAGGGAAATAGAAACATTGATGGAAAGGGAGAGTATTTCAGATATGTGAAGGACTGCCATAGGGAGAAAGGAATAGGTTTATTTTTTGGTCTCACAAAAGGATGAGGGTCACTGAGTGGAAGCTATGGAGGAATGGAATTCAGCTCAACATATTCAATATAAGGAAGAGCTCTGTAAACTGGAATGGGCTACTTCAAGTAGAAGTAATCTCCCTGTCACTTAAAGTGTTCTAGAAGAGGCTAGGCCACCATCTGTCAGGGATGTTACTGAATTTTGTCTTAATTAGCTTGAGCTGCCATCAAATATACCATAGGCCAGGTGGCTTAAACAACAGAAATGTAGTTCTGGAGGTTGGAAAGTCCAAGATCAAGGTGACTGCAGTTCTTTTCTTTCTTTTTTTCTCTTTTAAGAGATGGGGTTTCACCACGTTGCCTAGGCTGGTCTCGACCTCCTGAGCTCAGGCAATCTGCCCGCCTTGGCCTCCCAAAGTGCTGGGATTACAGACATGAGCCACTGTGCCCAAAGTGCCTGCACTTCTAATGTCTGGTGAGGGCTTGCTTCTGGGGTGGCAGATGGCTGTCTTCTTGTATCTTCACGTGGCCAAAAGCAGAGGGAGATGACAGCAAGCTCTTTTATCTCTTCTTATAAGGGCACATTTCCCATTCATGAGAGCTCCACTCTCCCTACCTAATTACCTCCCCAAAGTCCCACCTCCTAATACCATCACATTGGGGTTAGGATTTCAGCATATGAATTCTGGGGCATACAGATATTTAGTCCATAACAGATTTATTTCTACATTGAATGAAGTTGAATCTGGTGAAGGTTCTTTATTTTATATGAATCTAGGAACATACTTTGCATGAGATACATATATGCCATATCCCAACAAGCAGCATTTACCTAACCTGTGAGCTCTTTACTTCCAGTCCTAAACCAAGAGACTTCAACTATTAATTATGATGCTAACAAGTCCAAAGTTACTTTGAAGTTTATATTATTTTTCAGTAAATATATACAAATCAAGTGTATTTTGCTGGGCTTCTCAGATTAGAGTCAATTTTATTCTAAGGATAAGTCTTTCCTTGCTGCTTTGATTTAAAAAGCTGAAACAAATTTTGGTTTTCAAGTAAATAATTTTTAAATGAAAAGCACCCACAGTTAAGAGGATTTCTCCTCTATCTCTCTCTTAATTGCAAATTCTGCCATTCTCATTGGAGAATGGCTGATTTGATCATGTTCATAATGAATTTATGCATTTTCTTTGACAGGATGGACGGGCGGCATCATCAATTCTGGTTGGTGCTATGTTCATTTTCTGTAATCTCTACTCTACTCCTGGCCCAGCCATTCGATTGCTATATGCCAAGCGACCAGGAATTGGACTTTCACCATCCCATAGGAGGTAAAGTAAGCTAGATGCTGGGTAGGCACAGATGTGGTCTAATTGGGGTGTCATGTACTGTTTTAAATCTGCCTTATAAATCCTTTCATAAGTTTCTTTTACTTTATCTTTGTGTTAGTCCATTTTCATATTGCTATGAAGAACTACTTGAGACTGGGTAATTTATAAAGAAAAAGAGGTTTAATGGATTCACAGTTCCACATGGCTGGGGAGGCCTCACAATCATGGCGGAAGGCAAAGGAGGAGCAAAGGCACGTCTTACCTGGTGACAGGCAAGAGAGCGTGTGCAGGGGAACTGCCCTTTATAAAACCATCAGATCTTGTGAGACTTATTCACTGTCATGAGAACAGCATGGGAAAACCTGCCTCCGTGATTCAATTACCTCCCACCGGATCCCTCCCACAACATGTGGGGATTATGGGAGCTACAATTCAAGATGAGATTTGGATGGGGACACAGTCACACTACATCAATCTGGCATTATCCTGAACTATGGAAAAATGGAATTGGATTAGGATATTGGATTGTCATTCAGTTTGTAAGCCCCCATATGAAAATTTATGATGTTAAAATTAGAAGCAAACTTTAAAGAATACTTATGTCCAACTTCCCTCATTTTACAGGTGAGGAAACTGTGTCTCAAGACAGGTTGTGATTTGCCTCAGGTCTAATGCCCAATGGACATAGCCAGAACAACATTCCTCATCCCAAGCTCTAAGACCAGTCCCTTTTTGTTTTATTACACGGGTCTTTATTGAAAAACAGCAGTAGCTGGTTATACTTATCACTGGTGATCCTCCTGTGGGGAACATGATTAACAAAGGGAAATGCAAAAATACATAGAGAATAAAGCATTTTAAAATTCACTTTTTCTTGTAACTCTGATATAGAAATAAAATAGATTACAAAAGATAATCTGAAAAATGGAATAAAAAAGAAAACGTTTTTAGATAACATTCATTTTTCTTTCCTTTAATCACAATTTCTTCATTTTTAAAAAAATTGCATCTCTTTAACTTTTTGGATTAAAAGTGCTTCTGATGATAAAATTCTAAAATTTATCCAAATCCGAATTTTAGCTGATAAATTAGATCTGCTAGATAAAATAGGAATAGATGTTCAAATATTGAAGTACTATAAAACTCCCATAAGCTTTTTGATTTAATAAATACCCTATTATCAGTTCACTGGGGAAGTACAGCAATCTCAGTAGACAAAATCTTTCCTAAATTATTGGTCGCATTATCTTTTGCTAGTTAATGTTTAATAAATTAATAGAATGGGTCGGGTGCGGTGGCTTATGCCTGTAATCCCAACACTTTGGGAGGCCAAGTGGGGTGGATCACGAGGTCAGAAGATCAAGAACATCCTGGCCAACACGGCAAAACCCCGTCTCTACTAAAAATACAAAAATTAGCTGGGTGTGGTGGCGGGTACCTGTGGTCCCAGCTACTAGAGAGGCTGAGGCAGGAGAATGGTGTGAACCCAGGAGGCAGAGCTTGCAGTGAGCTGAGATCATGCCAATGCACTGCAGCCTAGGTGACAGAGTGAGACTCCATCTCAAAAAAAAAAAAAAAAAAGGAAATTAATAGAATAAATTTTTATTATAACAATAATTTGCAAGAAGAATCTTCATAGCAAATATTGATTGCTTGCTCCTACTGGTGTGATGGGCCCCAACAGAGCCAATCTTCTGTTTCAGATACCTGGGCTATATGTGTGACCTACTCGCAGACAAGCCCTACTGCCCTCACTTCAAACCTCTCACAATTAAGTCGATCACTGTCAGTCCAATACCCTTTTTCAACAAACAGAGGAATGGATGTCGCCCTTACTGTGATGTACTCATTGGAGAAACCAAAATATATTCAACTTGCACAGATTTTGAACGAATGAAGTAAGTCATGATACTTTACTTCTTCCTGTGTACTTCTCAATTCTTGTGTAAATGAGCAGGAATGAGTTGAATCATATTCTTCTTGCAAGACTATATCATTGTGAAATAGCTGATATATAAAAAATGTTCAACATCAGTGGTAATCCTAGAAAAGTACAAATAAATCAGGGGATGCCATGACCCCTTTTCAAATCAAATGGTGATATAGGCTAACGGACTAGCATGAGCTATATAGAGGATTAAGACAGTGGAGGGGAACACAGGACACCTGCTCATTGAAGGAGGAGATGGCCTTGATGGGATTAGGTGAGGGTAATGGAAGAATTACTGATGAATGAGGTTTCTAAGTGAGCAACTAGGTAGATGGTGATGTAATTAAAGAAGTTATAGAATCCATAATAGACAGCAGGTGCCAGTGGATGGTCATAGGGGATGTGGAGGGAAGGGAATGGGTGGTAATGTAAAATGAAATTAGTTTGGAATAGATTGAATTTGAGGATTGGCATCCAAGACTTTCACAGAGCATGACATTTCTGTTTGTATCCTGATCTCCAGTGGATTTTTTGTTCCCTTTATCTCTGCTTTTACTATTAATTTAAAGTTAAGAAAAGGCAAATACATGGGGGCTAGATGCATTTGAGGAAAATGAAATCTGCAAAGCAGGCATGGGCAATTGCAGTCCAGATGGGATGCAGAGAGGGGGCCTGGCATTAGACCAGCACCATCCCACTGTACAACCAGTTGGCACTGGCTGCACTCCTGTTTTTTGCTCAAGATAGTAAATAGTTTCTGGGTCCAGGCCTGGGCAAACAGGCCTCTAGGCCAGAGCCACAGAGGACTATACCTGTGTCTGTGTGATTGTACCTGATTGGACTCTCTTTCAATGTATATTTTGGTCTGTGTTTACAGAGAATATCGTGTCCAAGATGGAAAAATCTTCATTCCCTTGAACATCACTGTGCAAGGAGATGTGGTCGTTTCCATGTATCACTTGAGGTCAACCATTGGGAGCCGGCTACAGGCTAAGGTATGGTTTTAGGAAGAATCATGGCATAAGCTCATCTGAGTCTTCAATAGGAGTATTTCTGAATCTTTTCTCCCCATCACTTTGGGCTCGAGTGACTTATAGTTTTAGAATGAGAAAGAGTCTTTAAAGATTGCTTAGCTCATCTCCTTCATCTTACAGGGGAAGAACTGAGACTTAGAGAGGTTATGACTTGCTCAAAGTCCTTGGCATGATGTCTGTGCCAGAGGGTGGCAGCCCTGGAACTCTTAGCAACCCATGCTCTTTAGAAGCCTGTGCTTTTCTTATAGTGCTCCATTTGGATCAGTGTAAGGGAAGACATTTCTACTGAGGATGTGGAATTAGGGATTGTATTTTTTCAGTTTTAGAAATTGAGATAAAACTACATAACACAGAAGTCACCCTTTTAAAGTATACAATGCAGTTGTTCTTAGTATATTCAAAAGGCTGTGCAAACATCACTACTATCTAATTCCAGAACATTTTCATCACCCACAAAAGATACCCTGTACCTACTAGTAGTCACTTCCTATTCCCTCTCCTCCATCTCCTGGCAACCACTGATCTACTTTCTGTCTCTATGGGTTTGTCTATTTGGGACATTTTATATAATGGAATCATATAGTACGTGGCCTTTTGAGGCTTCCTTCTCTCACTTAGCATAATGTTTTTGAAGCTGATCATGTTATAGCATGTGTCAGTACTTCATTATTTTATATGGCCAAATATTATTCCATTGTAATGTCACGATTTATTAATCTCAGTTGATAATCTCAGTTAATAATCATCAGTTGGTGAACATTTGGGATATTGTCATTTTTTTGCTAATAGGAATAATGTGACAAGTAACTGTGTTTTGATTCATCATATATTGGTTAAGTGAGTGCTTTGTGCCAGCCATTGTTGAGGTTTTTAGGATTGACAAGAGTGAGATTATGTCTCTGCCTTTAAGGGACTCACTTTCGCAAGGGAAATCCATACAAGTAGGAATATGCATGATACCATATTAGAGGGAGGATGAGGTGTTATAATGGGAGCAGTTTGTTTTAGCCAGCAGTGGCCTAGAAAGGCTACAGAGAGAATATGAACTTTCAAGACATGCCTTAAAGGATGAGTTCATTGGGTTGGAACAGGGCATCCTGGGTAGAAGGAATGCAATGAGTCAAAATATGCCCGTGTGCAAGAACATAGTACTTAGCAGATGAGAAAATGGTTTGCTGAGGCAGAGTTCAAGGAGAGGA
Source organism: Macaca thibetana thibetana (assembly GCF_024542745.1). Lineage (NCBI taxonomy): Eukaryota > Metazoa > Chordata > Mammalia > Primates > Cercopithecidae > Macaca > Macaca thibetana. The sequence continues at coordinate 64,634,124 of NC_065578.1, forward strand.
GAGGCTGGAAATGAAGCTGAGCCTATTCTAACTGGGGCGGTCATTTAATATCTATAGTGAACACAAATTCAGATATTGAAACAGTTGAAGGTACATGGCTCCCAAAAATCTAATCTTTTGATCAGAGTCCCTTTTCGCTGATTGATTGTAACATGCTGCTCTCATGTATTTTTAGGTGACCAACACGCAGATATTCCAGCTTCAGTTTCACACTGGATTCATACCACTGGACACAACAGTTTTAAAATTCACCAAGTAAGGAATGGTTGGGCCAAAATTCTGTTTGAATCAAAGTAGCTGTGAAGTGCTGAGGCTCCATAGCACTAGGCTGTAGCATCCCCTGGAATCCTGTGCTGCTAGACTACTGAGTGTCACTCAGTAGCACAGAGAGGCTGTGGGCATTCCAAAGCTTTCAGTTGGATATGATTTCTCTTCAGAAGTACAAAGGGACCAAAGACTTCAAATAGAAAGGTCTAAAATTCTATGTGAGGGAATAAGGGTAAACAAAGCGGGACAAAGTATCACTACTTTTGATCCTTTGCATCTGTGTATCCCCTTGTGTTTTCCAGTGGGGATGGCAGTTTAATCAGTGGTATGATATCAGCAATGACGCATCAGAATAGATGCCCTGCCATAGCACTGAAGTAGGCTTCTGGAGGACCTTTCTGCAACGACATTAACCTATCTCATAGTGTGGTCTAGGTGAACTCAGGTGTGGGGGTGGCTAAAGCTAGGGTGGAGTTGCTGGGGCCAGGATAGGAGTAGATGTTTAAGGGCTCAGGGCAGTGGCTGTGGGCCTATTGCACTATTTTAATAATGGATTTTGCCATGCCAGTCACATCAGCCCTGCTTTCTAGAATGCTTTTACATGCAGTAGCATCCAAATTTGTTGAGCAGGCATTCTCCTCTTTTCTCTAGATTAGGAAACTGAAGCTCAGAAAAGTAAAGTAACTTATCTGGTTATGATTGAGTCTTATTTAGAAATGAGTCTTAGATTTAACCTAAGAGTCAACCTAAGACAACTTCTGTGCCAAATATCATACCAATTCCATTGTTTTTCACTGAACTTATCTTTTTTAAATCCCTATTTAGGCCTGAGTTAGATGCATGCGATGTACCAGAAAAATATCCTCAGCTATTTCAGGTGACACTGGATGTAGAACTACAGCCCCATGACAAAGTAATAGACTTAACTCCTCCGTGGGAACATTACTGCACAAAAGATGTCAATCCCAGCATCCTCTTCTCTTCTCACCAGGAACATCAAGATACGCTGGCCTTAGGAGGTATGAGTCACCTGATGGTTTTGTTTTTCAGGATGAACATCTCTGTTATTTATTTCCTGTGTCTCATTGATGCTACATGGTCTTTTTGTCTTTCAGGGCAGGCTCCAATAGATATCCCGCCAGACAACCCCAGGCATTACGGACAAAGTGGTTTCTTTGCCTCTCTCTGTTGGCAAGGTATTTACAAGTGTTTCTTTAAGTCACATGGTTTGATGATTATGTATTTCTTCTGTAAAGATGTTGGCCCTAGAAGCAAACTAAAGTAAATCAGCACTTAGAGGTTATTTAAGCAAGGCACATGGACTCCCACCTGTAAGCCCAGCACTTTGGAAAGCCAGAACAGGAAGACCAGGAGTTCAAGACCAGCCCAGGCAATATAGCGAGACCCTATATCTACAAAAAATTTAAAAAATTAGGTGGGAGTGGTGGCAAATGCCTGTAGTCCTAGCTATATCAGAGGCTGAGGTAGGAAGACTGCTTGAGCCCAGGAGTTCAAGGTTGCAGTGAGCTATGATTGCACCACTGCACTGTATTCTAGGTGATGGAGCAAGACTCCATCTCTAAAAAAAGTTTTTTTAATTAAAAAAATTTTAAAAAGACATCATTCAAGTTTACATCCTTCCAATTCATTTCCTGTTCAAATCAGGCAGCTTCCCTACTTTCAACTCAATAGATGCTCTTAGACTGATGCAAAAGGTCATTTTAAACTGAATTCTCCCTTCTCTATCTATGCTGTGTTTTTGATCACATCTTTTCTGGACTAACAAATAAGTGTGAATTTTTTATGGTCTCCCTTTAGATTGCCGCCTCTGTAATGAGATTAACACAGGATTCTATCTTCTGCTCTCAACTAAATATTATAAAAAGATAAAAATCAGCATTTCCCTCGGGAGCCTTAACCACTAGCAGGGCAGAACTGAGCTTACCCTGCTGCACAGAAAGCATACACTTGGCCTATATATCTCTGCTCTTGCTTTAACAACCATACCAAAAATAAGGACTTGATTACTGTGTTCTTTTCTCTCAAACCTGGAGATATTTTCAGAATCTTTCTCAATATAAAACTTCCAACTGCTGCCAGCAGTAGCCTGACATTGGCATCCTAACCAATACCCATTGGCCGTCCTTGCTTTAGAGCTGGCTGGGATTAACTGTGAGATTCAGTGTAGAGGTGGGTAGTCAGGGTTTGGGTATGAAAGGGGTAGGAAACTGGCTGTGGTGATGGTCTATCTGAAATTCTCCTGATTGACCTTCCTCTGATGTGTGAATGTAAGACAATATTCCCATTGCCTGCAGGTTTCAGTTTGATGAAAAAGGTGTTCATAAAATTCCTTTGAATTGAAAGACTTACTTTCAGAATTTTCTTTTGAGAAATGGAACTAGCAAATCCTCAAATTTGGAGAACCCAGTGGTATCTGGACAGTAGGTAGATTTCTCATCCCCTGTGGACTTTTCTTACCTCTTATTTTCCTCACAGTGAGGGCTTTTAATATAGCTTCACTCTTAACCTCTCCACTGTCATTTTAGTAAATAATTTAGAGATAATTCCTGTAGGCTCTGAAATAGGCTTTAGCATAGATGCACAGTCTCTTGTCTGAACCTCTCAGAGCCAGGTATGTTTAGGAATGCAGAATTTTTTGGATTTTAGAAGGGTGATACGGTACATAAACTGATACAACTCGACATCCCACGTGGTATCTCAGACAATAACCTATAATCAAACATATTAATATTTCTGCAGTGGAACATATAAATAATAGCCTTAAGTGAGATAAGTGAAGGCTATAAGTATCTTCATATTCATTCCTGTCAGTTTTCCACGAATTGAATTCATGCCAAACTTAGGAAAGCCTTGCCCTTTTCATAGCTTATTACATTTTAGAATTTGGAATAAAGGATGTGGATCCATACTTGATTTGGAATGTGGGTCTATCTGGCATTAAATATCAAATTTTTGTGGGAAGATCTGTCTCAGGGAGGGCTTGGAAAGTCACTCCTTCCCCAGAGGAGGCCTCTTTCCTGCTGCTCATTTTGTGCTGAAAGTACCCCTTTCAAGCTGGTATAGGAACCTTTCACAGCAGAGCCCTTCTTTTCACTTTTTAAATGTGTGGTTCACTTCTGCTCCAGACTGTTGGAAAAAGGATTTGCTTTTGGCTACAGGACACATGAGAAGTAAGGACAGTAAGAAGTGTCAGCAAAGGACTAGCAGATAATGGTTTGTACCCCCGCCACCACCTCCCCCACCAAAGCACCTAACGTAGTGCCTGAAAAAAAAATCAACACTTAGGTACTACTTACTATTGATTGGACTGATTTATAATATCATCTCATATATTTCTCACAGTAGCCTGTGAGTTAGGTACTGTTTATTTATTTAGACACAGTTTCACTCTATAGCCCAGCCTGGAGTACAATGGCATGATCTTGGCTCATTGCAACCTCGCCTCCCGGGTTCAAGCAATTCTCATGCCTCAGCCTCCCGAGTAGCTGGGATTATAGGCACATGCCATGATGTACAGCTAATTTTTGTATTATTAGTAGAGATGGGGTTTCACCATGTTGGCCAAGCTGGTTTCAAACTCCTTACCTCAAGTGATCCTATCTCAACCTCCTAAAGTGCTGGGATTATAGGCGTGAGCCACCATTCCTGGCCATTAGGTACAATTTGTTATCCCCACTTTGCTGAGGAGGAAATCAAGGCACAGAGAAGTAAAGTAAATTGCCCAGTGTCATAGAGCCAGTGAGTAGTGGAACTGAGATTCAGTCCTAGGCTGGCTCCAGAGTTCCTGCTCCTTATCCCTATACTCTACTTCCTCTCAGATGCTCAACAAGTGGTATTTGAATATAACGTGAAAGACATCAAGTGTTCCACTGGTTGGGGTCTGAAAGCACTCTTTGCTCAGGGCTGAATCCTCTGTCTTTCTGGAATTATATACATATAACAAAAACCAACAATGCTATGGTCAACAACTAATCTCTTACGGTATACTGGCCTTCCTCAGATCAGAAATCAGAGAAGTCATTCTGTGAGGAGGACCATGCTGCCCTAGTGAACCAGGAAAGTGAGCAGTCAGACGATGAACTTCTGACACTTTCCAGTCCGCATGGCAATGCCAATGGTGACAAGCCTCATGGAGTCAAGAAGCCCAGCAAAAAGCAGCAGGAGCCAGCAGCCCCTCCACCCCCTGAGGATGTGGACCTTTTGGGCCTGGAAGGGTCTGCAGTGAGTAACAGCTTCTCTCCACCAGTGGCTCCTCCCACCAATTCTGAACTACTGAGTGACCTGTTTGGGGGTGGAGGTGCAGCTGGTCCCACCCAGGCTGGACAGTCAGGAGTGGAAGATGTGTTTCATCCTAGTGGACCTGCGTCTACCCAGTCAACACCACGCCGCTCTGCCACCTCCACCTCCGCGTCTCCAACCCTAAGAGTGGGAGAAGGTAATTTTTTCTATGTTGCACTGTGCCTCTCAGATTTGAATTCTAATCTTTGGCCAAAGAGGTGGAAATGAACTTTCCTAATAAGCTAGACTTTTTTGATTTCACTGAAAGTCCTTTAGATGTCTGTATCTTTATTTAAATAGAAAGCATAAGAGAAAATAGAAATATTGTCCATTTGGGTAGCACACTAAGGTAGTGTAAGAGTGGACGTTTGAGCTTCACACTCTTACTTCTAATTTTCTTTGTTTAGCACTTCAACCCCTGAGCTGCGTTAGTTATGTCTGCTTAAACATATTGATTGATGAATTATTGTTGATAAAATTAAGTAGTATTTATGAGGTATTTACTATTTGCCATACATGGAATTTAATACTAAAAATGATTTAATTCTCATAGAAACCCAATAAGCAAGTGCTATTTTTATCCTCATTTTATAGTTGAGGAAATGGAAGCATAGAATTAAATCAGTAGCATAGGTTTATATGACTAATAATTGATAAGTACAGCTCCTGAAGAACCAACTCAAACCAGCTACCCCTTGGTCCTGTCACCATTAACCAAGATGACTTCACATTAGGAAGGGTAAAGAGAAATGTCTTAACTCTTCAGGCCTATAGTATCCTACAGGAACATTTTTCCCCCAAGCATGTCCTTCCCAGAAGGCTGTGGGCTGGTCTTGACTTGTGATAGTTCAGCTGGAGGCATCCTTCATGAGTGTGGGTCTTGGAATTACAGAGTATTGGTATTGAGGCTCAAGCTCCGATGTTAGTTATTGGTGGAGCCAGGATGTGAACTCAGGTGCCCTGAATCCTATGCCAAGGCTATTTCCTCTGTACTTCACTTCCTTCCCTACAGTTTTAACTTGCCAAAGTGAAAAAAAACTCTGTCAGGAAAACAGTTTCCAAGATCCAAGATAGCACAGTACTCGATGATTGCATTTTAAGACTATGTACCTGGTGTGACTCTCACAATTTCATTCATCATAGTTTCAGGCAGCTAGTGGCATTCCAGTACCAGAACGGGCCTTAGACATCAGTTAATTCTGTGCCTAATGTTATAGACAATGAAACTGAGGCTTAGATGTATTGATTGACCTGTCCGAGGATACCCACTGGATTAGTGGCATACCCAGGTCTAGAATGCAAATATTCTATACCTCCAGAGGAAGTAGAAAGAACACCAAATCTAGAGTTAAAGACCTGGATTTGAATCCCAGGACTAACACTTAACTATCTGTGTAACATTAGTGAAAAATCTTCTCAGTTGTAAAATGGGGATCATACTTACATATTAGCATTGTTGCAAAGACTAAATTTTGAGCTCTTGTCTTGTGGTATTGGGCAGTTTTAGCTATTGGAGAGTGCCCCTAGTTTAACATAAATTGATATTTTAAATGTACTAAGTATGGTAAGAAGGGATGAGGCTAGTTAACAAATAAATCCTGCTCTTAAAACCGAGGTAGGATATATGGCTTAGTATGTTTTCAGCTAAGACTTCATTGGCATAATGCTCTCCTAACATCTGCTGGGCAGCAGATTAGCCTTGTGTAGCAGCAATGGTATCAACTATGGTTCATCCAGCAGATAAGTCCAGACTACTCCTTTGTCCACAAAGATAGGAAATTCTTGGAGTCCACTGTTAGCCCTGCATGAAGTGACAATTCTTTGACATTTAGTGAGTGAACTCATGGGACAAATAAATATATTTTCCCATTGTTTTCTAGGTGCCACCTTTGACCCATTTGGAGCACCTTCCAAACCATCAGGTCAGGATTTGCTGGGTTCTTTTCTGAACACATCCAGTGCTTCCAGTGACCCGTTCCTCCAGCCCACAAGAAGTCCTTCGCCCACAGTACATGGTAAGGAAATATTTTATATTGTATTCAGTGGAACATAGTTTTCTGCAAGATGTCAGTAAATGCTCATATATAAAAGCACCGTGTGGGTGCTTTTTTTGGTAAAAGCTTCCTCACACATCTCTGTTTTTGAAATTAACAACTCACCTTAACATATCAAAAGCTCTGGGCTGTCTTACAGGACAGAAACCTGCTTAAGTTTGTTTAGCTCTGCTTTCCTGTTTGACTATGGTATCCTTTTTTGCATTAGAGCTACCTGGACAGAATCATAAATGACCCTTGATTGTAGGACATATAATTATTTTATATACCAATAAGAAAGAAAACACTGCCACTATGAAATGACTGGAAGATACTTCTTGGTTAGAGAAATCTTTGAAATGTGGAAAAATATGTCCTAAATCAATAAAATATGTTAGTAGTCCACAAAATTGGTATTCCAAAGAACAAAGTTTGGGATATGGTAGCCTCTAGTTACGTGTGGCTGTTGATGACTCGAAATGTGGGTGATCTGATTTGAGATGCACTCCAAGTATAAAATATATACCAGATTTCAAAACTTAGTACATAAAAAGCATGTGAAGCATCTGATCGATATTTTTATATTGATCATTTATTAACATAATATTTTGAACATACTGGGTTAAACTATATTATTAAAAATAATTTCAATAGTGTCTTTTTACTTTTTAAAACGTGACTGCTAGGAAATATAAAATTACATATGTGGCCCAAATTATATTTCTATGTTAGAGACTTAGGTTGTATAGAAAGAATAATAATCACATCCATTTATAAAAGTGGGTCACTTAGGTAACATTGATTAAAACCGGAGCTCTGCAGTGAGGGATAAATAGCTTTGAGCCAGAGAGTTGTAGCTCATTCCTGATGTTGAAGTCTAGTGAACATTATTGGCCACAACCTAGAAAGTGATGTATTGTTGAAGGCATCCTGAGCTTTCTTGGAGAATGCAGTCCAGTTATCAGTTGACTTCGGGAAACCATGCCAATACAAAAGGAAGATGACTTTTGCAACACTGGTGAAACTGAAACTTGACTAAAAAAGAGTCCAGGAGCAACTTTTATGGTTCATTTCCAACTAGTCTTTAATCTCAAACTATTTGAAGTGTGTCCACAAGACGATATACAAGGAATTCCCCTCTCACCTATGAGTCATGCTCACTTGAGAGAGTCTCCTGATTGGATGTTGACTATCTGTAGGAGAAAAGATGCAGGAATGTAGAGTAGAGTTGGTTTTGCTCAGTCATTTAAAATGTTAAGTCATGTCATTGCTCTGCTCAAAATGCCTCCCCATTTCACTCAGCATGAAAACCAAAGTCCTTGAAATGGCCTGTGTAGGCTTTGCATGCTCTAGCATCCCAGTGCCTGTGACCTCATTTCCTATTCTCCCCCACTTTGCTCTCTGCATTCCAGTTCTACTGGCCTCTTTGCTGTTGCACTGGCTGTTTCCTCTGCCTCATACTCTTCCCCAGGCATCTCCGTGGCTAAGTCCCTCACTTCCTTCGAGTCTTTGCTCAAATGTCCCCTTCTCAATGGAGTCTATTCTGATTCTTCCATTTCAAATCACAACTCATCTCCCAACCCTACTCTACATTCCCCTTTCTGTTTTACTTAGTAACTTCCAGTATACGCAGTAATTAACTTATGTGTGACTTTTTTTTTTTTTTTTTGTCATCTATCTGTCTCCATTAGAACATGAATTCCACAAAGGCAGGGAATTTTGTTTTGTTCCCTAATACATCCGTAGTGCCTAAAAGAAGTACTGGCGGCCGGGCGCCGTGGCTCAGGCCTGTAATCCCAGCACTTTGGGAGGCCAAGGCGGGCAAATCACGAGGTCAGGAGATAGAAACCATCCCGGCTAACACGGTGAAACCCTGTCTCTACTAAAAACACAAAAAATTAGCCGGGCGTGGTGGCAGGCGCCTGTAGTCCCAGCTACTCGGGAGGCTGAGGCAGGAGAAAGGCATGAACCCGGGAGGCGGAGCTTGCAGTGAGCCGAGATCGTGCCACCGCACTCCAGCCTGGGCGACAGAGCAAGACTCCATCTCAAAAAAAAAAAAAAAAAAAAAAAAAAAAAAAAAAAAAAAAAAAAGAAAAAAGAAAAAAGAAGTACTGGCACATGGTAGGTGCTATCTTTCCAATATTAAATATAAAATAAATTAACTCATCTTTTCTCATCCAAGTTTCTTTGATGCACAGTGCTGATGTCTATAAGGCTATACATTTTCCTGATTTTAATACTTTGAAATTATTGTTTTAATAAGAGTACTACCCTTTGTGTCCCATGAACGTGGGTGTTCATACTTGGCAGCTTGGCAGTTTTGGATCTAGTTTTCTGTTTCTGATGAGCTCATTAGAACATGATGTTTATCACCCAGTTTAGGCCAGTTAGCACTCCTTTGTTTTGTGGTTACATTTCTCATTTTGGCCTGTATTGTGCTAGCGAGTGGAAAGAATTTTCTCCTCTCCTTGTTGGGAAAGCAATGATCATTTCACTGTTACTGAATCAATTCATCATCTTCATATAAGATAGAATATAGGTGACACTCAGATGTCTGCTTTGGGAGGTCAGATTGCCCACCTCCAAATCCTCAGGGTGTTTCCCCCAGGTTTCTACAAAGCATTGCAAATCTCTTGTGAAAATTAAAAGAAAAATACTACCTTTGGGCTCAACAAATATTTATTGAACATCTATTCTGAAGAGAATAATCACTTGGGACATGGTGTTGGAAGAACAAATAAATAATCATAATAAAAGGCAAAATAGAGACTAAAATATTAGGTAATTATCTTTTTTAAAAAATATATTCCTGTCTCTCTAACAGACCTTAAGTTTCTTGAGGATAGATAATGCATCTTTTAGTCTCTGTCCCTTGGTGTGGTGCCTTGCATGTGGTAGGTAGTCATAAGGGTTTGTAGGTTTGATTAGCAATAAATTCTGATACCTACTTCTACATCTTAATTGGTTGTAAGACTAAGATGAGAGCTTAAAGGAAATCAGATAGAATGTATTAGCAAAACCGTCTAACTTCCACCTCAGTGGAATGGGTTATTGTGTAAAAAGAGAAGGGAAAAATATAAAAGAAAGAATTATTATTGCTGATAATGGCATATCCTTTTTAACTTAATGATGGGAAGGTACTAGATGTCTTGGTTGGTACTAAGTAAACAAAACAAGGACATAAAAGATTTGGAATGATAATCTTGATGCCTTCTGGTGGTGATGGGGTGTGTGTGTGTGTGTGTGTGTGTGTTTTACATCCCAGTTGCAATGTCAGTTTAGTATTTGCATTTTAATCATTAATTTGTGTGGGCAAAACCTAGAGGTGCCTCAGAAAGAAGTTCTTCATCATGGCATCTTGTTTCCTATATAGATTTTATAGATGTCTAAAAAACTTACTACGCACGTGTATTCCTCTATTACACCTGATTCATTTTAGCCAAATATTTCTTTTAAATTATATGTTTGGAACTTTGAGGGGGGTCAGAATGATTTATTTTGAAGCTGTAGTGAGTTTATTTTGAGTACCATAGACACATCCCTGACAACCAGCATAGTGATGGTGTATAGCCAGTGCCCAATACATGTTCTGCATGACTCATGGTTCTCAATTCATGTCACAGCAGAGGAAAAAACAAAATGTCAGTTTTAAGTGGATTATGCCTCTATACTTGTTAGTACTTAGCAAAGGTAAACTGAGTTTAAGGTGTTTTCCCCCTCTGTTCTTATTGCACACTGACTCTGTGTTAAGTTTACAGGTGGGACACACGCACATAAGATAGTTCTTTCTTGCCTTCGAGGGACTCACAGTCGAATGGAGACAGACACATGCTCAGCTATAACTCAAGGTGTTTGGATATGGAGGTAAAACCAAAGTGAGACAAAGAAGGAGCAGAGACAAATAATATGTAGTTTCCGTCAAGCCTCATGTGAACAACCATAGGTGAAGGTAGAACATATCGAGTGTTGCAGAGTGTAGCAAGAACTTGGAAGCACGAGTGGATTTCTTGGGATCTTGCTGGGGCCATGCAGGCTTCAGGGATGGATCGGCATTATCCTATGTGAATTCAAAAAGTGGGTTCTGAGCTCTCTTGTTCTCATTCTTTTTCTTCTCCCCATTTGTAGCTTCTAGTACGCCTGCTGTGAATATTCAGCCAGATGTTTCTGGAGGTTGGGACTGGCATGCTAAACCAGGTAAAGGTCAGCAGGTTATTTTCTGTACACATTTATATAATTGCAAAAGCATAATCCTTACCCAAGATGAAGTGAGTACTCAGAGAGTATTGTGGCCTACCTGTGTAATTTGTGTCACTTTTTCCTAAAGATTCTTATTCTGGAAGAGCTTTTCCCAATGCACTTGATGACGTGATAGTGCTACATATCATACACCATTTAACTTTTCTGAGTTTCTTTTGCTGGATGTCTGTCTTGACAATAGAATCAGACAGATATAAATATATATCAAACTCTATCACTTAGAAACTCTTGGATTTTTTGGCAAGTCTGAGCTTCAGTTTTCTTATCTGAACAATGGGGATAATAATTTTGGTCCCACACAGTTGTGTAAGTTTAAATTTAAAAAACTTGTATAAGAATTTCTGGTATAGTGTAGATGCTGACAAATGTGAATATTCTTCCTTCTTTACAAAGTACTTATTTCAGAGCGAGATTTGTCTGTGATCAATAAGGTCTCCTCCTCATGATCACTATGGCATTTATGGAGCTGTCTTACATGACTGCTTCTGACGTTGAACAAGTTAAGTGCACGCGTGCACATACGAATACATACACAATGGGCTTATCACAACAACTTTCTGAAGCAGTTGCTGCTTCCTTTTTTTTTTTTATTGTAGCAACCCCCTCCCCACAACATAACATTTACCCTGCCAATAATTTCCAAGTGTAAAATGCAGTATTATCAGCTACATGCACTTTGTTGTGCAACAGATCCCCAGAACGAACCCACCTCACCACTGACCCTCCCGCATAACTGAAACTCTACACTCACTAAATAACTCCCTATCTCTGCCTCCGCCACCCCTGGCAACCACCCTTCTACATGAGTTTGACTACTTTAGATACTTCCTATAAGTAGAATCATACAGCATTTGACTTCTGTGGCTGGCTTATTTCACTTAGTATAATATCCTCAAGGTTCATCTGTGTTGTACCATGTGACAGGATTTGCTTCTGTTTTTAATTTTTAAAAAGTTTTTGGCTGGGGCGTGGTAGCTCACACCTGTAATCCCAGCACTTTGGGAGGCTGAGATGGGAGGATCCCTTAAGGCCAGGAGTTCATGACCAGTCTGGGCAACATGGCAAAACCCCATCTCTACAAAAATACAAAAATAGTCAGGGGTGGTGGTGTGTGCCTATAGTCCCAGCTACTTGGGAGGCTGAGATGGGAGAATTACTTGAGCCAAGGAAGTTGAGGCTGCAGTGAGCCGAGATCACACCACTGCACTCCAGCCTGGGTGACAGAGTGAGAACCCTGTCTCAAAAAAAGATTTTTCTTTAAATTGACAGATAAAATTGTATGTATTTGTCGTATACAATATGAGGTTTTGAAGTACACATACACAGTGATATGGTTTAACGTAGCTAATTAACAAAAGCCTTACCTTTACGTGGTTATATTTTTGTGGTGAGAACATTTAACATCCATTCTCTTTGAATTTTTCAAGAATGTAGTAGATTATCATTAACTGGAGTCACTATGCTATACAATCGATCTCTTGACTTATTCCTTCTATCTAGCTGTAATAATATATCCTTTAACCAATGCCTCCTCATCCCTGCCCTACGTCCAACCACCCCAGCACCTGCTAACCACCATTCTACTCTTTATTTCTATGAGACCAACTTTTTTAGCTTCCATATACGAATGAGAACATACAGTATTTGTCTTTCTGTGCCTGGCTTATTTCATGTAACATAATGCTGTCTAGGTTTATCCATGTCATCTCAAATGACAGGAATTTCTCCTTTTTATGGCTCAATAGTTTTCTATTGTGTGTATACCACATTTTATTTATCCATTCATCCATTAATGGGTACTTAGGTTGATTCCATATCTTGGCTGTTGTGAATAGTGCTACAATAAGCATGGGAGTGCAGATATCTCTTTGACATACTGACTTGATTTCCTTCGGATATATACCCAGTAGCAGGATTGATAAATCACCTGGTAGTTCTATTTTTAATATTTTAAGGAACCTCCAAATTGTTTCCCATAATGGCTGTACTAATTTACATTCCCACTAACTGTGTTCTTTTTTCTCTACATCCTTGCCAACAAGTTTTTTGTTTTTGTATAACAGCAATTCTTATAGGAGTGAGGTGATATGTCATTTTGGTTTTGATGTACATTTATATGATGATTGGTGATGTTAGTATTTTTTATACATCTGTTGGTTTTATACATCTGTTGGTTTTCTTCTGGTTTTCATCTTTATGTTTTCTTCTGGTAATTTCATAGTTTTGGGTCTTGTATTTAAATGTTTAATGGAATTTGAGCTGATTTTTGTATATGGTGAAAAATAAGTCTTTTTACCCTGTTGCCTTCTTATTCTGTTGATTGTTACCTTCCCTGCACAGAAGTTTTTAGCCTGATAATTGTCCCATTTATTATTCTTTTGTTGCCTGTGCCGTTGGTTTCATATTATTTCTCTTTTTTAAAACTAATGGTAAAATGGTGAAGCTCAAAGATGTTAAGCAAGATTCCCAAGGTCACTCAGGAATTGGCAAAGCTGGAATCCAGATCCAGACCTAACTTCAAATCCTACAGGAAAGAGTGAAGTCAGGTGACATGAGGACCTGGAAATAAAACAAACACTGGATATAATAGTTCACACTTGTGGCTTGGAAACAGCATTTGTCTTTTCTGTGTTCTGTCCTTGTTCAAGGTCACCATTCACCCAGGTCAGGGAAACAGGGTCTAGCAACTTCTTAGACATTTTCAAACCCTGTCCTAATTTGCCTAGGAGACAAAATGAACAGTAACTCTGGAATTCTGAATTTCAGAATTCAGCCTCAAACAACTAACTCATTTTCAATGACCTTATTTCCTTTTCAGGAGGCTTTGGAATGGGAAGCAAGTCAGCTGCCACCAGCCCAACCGGATCCTCGCATGGTACTCCCACCCATCAAAACAAACCCCAGACTCTGGATCCTTTTGCCGACCTTGGGACGCTAGGTACAAACTCAGAAGATTGAGCTACAAATAACATTTATTTATGGCTACAAAGCCTCAAATCTCAGTCTTTGGTGTTATAGCAAGCTGGTCTTGTCGCCTGGAACCTCAAATAGTGTGTATTCTTAATCTATCCTCTGAAACCTGAGATAGGCTTTTTAAAAAAAGAAAGTGAGAATCAGATATGGGATTCAAAATCATCTTTATTGATTCATTTCTCCAGTGCCTAATTCTGGATGTGTAGTATGAATAAAGTTAGAGCTTTCAGGGGCTCATGGCAGCAGAGTTTGGCTGTGCAAAAGTAACGTGTAGGGAAATGGTATGAGACAGGGCTGGTCAGATGGATTTGTGCCACATAATGGCAACCTTGCAGAACACTTACTGTGATGCTGTGGTGTTACCTGTGAGATCTTCACACCGTTCCCCTTCTCTCCATTAACTGTGGTGCTCTCTGGTCAATTTGTAAAATTCTATACAGAAAATAGACTCAAGTATCGTATTTCCAGAATATTTTCACCATATGTTAATAGATGTCACAGGGTAAGTGTTCTGAGAGCAAGTGAGATTGGGAAACACTGGTTTCAGTGGATTTTGATTACCACTAAGAGGGTCACAGTGTCCAGAGTTCTCAAGCTGATTTCACCAAGGAACCTGTTTTCAAGGAGGGGTTCATTGGAGTACTGTGTCCTGAAATATTTTCTTCCTCCTTTTTCTTTCCTCCTCTAGGGCAGTGCAGATTTGTTAAATAAGGATGGGGTAGCCCTGACACAAAGGTTTATCTTGGCCGTATTGATAGTCCCTGATCTCAGGAAGCCCTCCTGAGGCATTTAGAGCCAGATGGAGGGAATGTGAGCCTGGCTACCACTGTTGTCTGTAACTTGTGTCAGCATCTTTATCTTCCATTCTGTACTATTTAGATGTTTTTCCCTTCTAAGAACTCTCAAAATTCTTTTATGCAGACATTTTCTTCTCCATCTTTCTTTGTATCTTACAGAAAATTTCAAATTTTAAAGTAATATTACTACATCAGATGAAATTTTACTTCAATAAAATCTCATTTGTTATTGATTTTTAATGCATTTATTCATCCAACAAATATTTATGAAAGTGCCTTCTAGGTGCTAGGACTGTTTTGGTAAAAAAAAAAAAATAGCACAAAAACCCCAAAACTCCTGCCTTAATAAAACTTACATTATAGAAGGGGAATCAAATAATAAATTAACAAATATATAATATAATGTCAAATAATGAAAACGATAAAAATAACAGTTAATAGTTATGGGAGCCTTACTATGTGCCAGACACTACTTGAAGTGCTTCACATATATCATTTCATTTAATCTTCATAATCTTTTGAAGTGGTGACTGTTATAATCCTCATTTTACAGATGAGGAAACAGGGACACAACAGATTAAGTAACATGCACAAATCACAAGCTTTCAACACCAAGAAGTCTAGCTCTGGAGCTTGCACTCATAAAAGGTTTAGAGGTTGATGTAGCTGAGTGTGGGAAGGAGTATCAGGTCAGTTCATCCAGTCAATGATTTTCTACCCTTGAACATTAATTCCCTCATTTCACAAGTATTTTTGAGTACTTACTACGTGGTAGGCATTCAGGATGTAATAAAGAATCAAGGCAGATGACATTCCTGTTCTTTGAAACTTACACTACAGTGGGAGGAAGAAACTTTAATTGAATGTAAAATATCCACTACTGTAGGGGCTACACAAGATGGAGCATTTTTTAAAAAGCTCCCCAGGTAATTCTAATGCACAATCAAGGTTGAGAACCACTGCTGTAGCTTTTAATGAGGATTGCAGTGGTCTCTGGATTTAGCTACCACTTTGTTTTTCTGTCAGTTATCTGCTTCAATTGCATTAACAATTAGACTTGCTGAGCATAGGGAGAAAATGTTCTAGAAGGGTGGACATCAGAGAGTCCTGCAATGTTGATGAGCCCCGTGAGTGTGGGGTCAGCGTCTGCTTTTTCACCACTGTATCTGCAGCCTGGCATCTAGAGGATGCTCGATAGTGGTTCCTAAATGAATGAATAACTGACAGTATGGTAGGCATATGGCAAGGTTTTCTTCATTCTTTAGGCTTTTCCATATTTACCAAATTTTAAAATAAAAAGCATATATGTTTAGAACAAAGTAAGCTTCCTTAAATATAAAATGAAACCCCAGTATAGAATGAATACCAAGTCTTAGGTGTATGTTCCTGTGCTCTTGGCAGGAAGGCTCTGGGACATAGGAAGAGGGACTTCATGCTGCTAGTTATGGAATGAGTGGGGCAATGCCAACTTTGAAGACAAGCCCTGTCATTACATTTTCCTATCACCAAGTATTTATTGAGCCCTGAAGATGTACTAGGCATGTGCTTATTAGCATATGAGCTTACATTATTTTATAATATATAACACCTCTTTGTTTGCTTAATTGTGGAATACTTTCATGTAGTTGTTGTGTCTTTACAGTATACCTGTGATACAGACATAGTTTTGATTAAACAGATGAAGAAACTGAGGCTCAAAGGGGTGCGATTTTTTTACCCAGCTTTAGAAGAGAGATATAGAAAGATTCTCTGTGTCCTGTTTTCAGCGATATTCTTAGTGCCCAGCATAGTACATCACACTTGGTAATGCTCACCAAATAGGGGTGAATTAGTGTATATATATATGAATGAATGAAGAACAAATGCAAGAATGAATGATAGAGCTGAGACTGAAACTCAGATTGACGATAAGTCCAGTGATCATGACACATTTCCAGTAGGGAAGGAAAGTGGAGTCCCAGGATCAGAATAGGGAAAGTATCTATAGAAAGAAGGGATAGTAAGGGATGAGTTATAGTGAAAGGCTCAGCAATTAGGAGAGGAATTAAGGATTACTGGGTGCAGTAAACGAACCTGATATTTGGAGGTAGGATGTACATAGTCTAATCCCAGCTCCATAATTAGCTGTGTGATCATGAGCATATCAGGAAACCTCTCTGAGCCTTAATTTCCTTATCTTTAAAGTGGGGCCAGTGATACTACTTACCTCCTAAGAGTGTTGTGTAGATCTGAGCAGTAATGCACATAAGCACATTTTGTTAACTCTAAAGAGCTATATAAGTATTAGTTATTTTATTGTTGTTCCTTTAGACTTATTACATGAAAGGGTCTTTGGGGATCATCACATTTCAGCTTCTCATTTTACCTCTTTAAATGCAAGTCACAGCTGGTTTTCATATTTTGGACATAACCCAGCTTGTATGCAGTGAGTGCTTAAAAGTTTGGAGATTATGCAATCACGATTCTACTTAAATTCCTGGCACAAAATAACATCATTTTTAAAGCTTGAATAAGATCGTTTGTTCTGTTTAAAGTTATCAGAATGTTGACTATTTTTTCTTTCCTTGAATGAAATGCAAGTAGTATGAAATTAAAACCTACTTGTGAAATTTCAAAACGTCTTTATTTACTCTTGGGCACTAACCATGCTTTATAACAAAAAGTGATTAATCCTAATAATTGAAGTTTAAGTAGCACCTTAATGAGTGGACTTACTCTGTTTTATTCCCCATTCTTGTCATTTAGTAGTTTTTTAAAACATTTTATTCTAGTGAAGAAGTAGAATCTGCTTAGAAGATGGAAGGGTGGGGAAGGATGGCACAGTGGGAAGAGCCAGGGTTCTTTTGACTTGGAGGCAAAGATCCAGAATCAAGTGTCAGCTCAGCCACTTGCTGTGTGCCTCTGAGAAAATCACTTAACTGCTCTGACCTGCAGTTTGTTCATCTGAAGGAAAAATGAGGCCATTAAAACATACCTAAAAGTGTCGTTGTGGGGATTAAGGAAATAATATGTATGCCTGTAATTCCTTTATCTATATTAGGAAGATTACTTATGCTATCAGTCAAGGGAATGGCTACTAAAGCCACTGCAAACAATATCTGAAGACACAAGAGTTAGAGGCCACTCAATATAGTTTTACCTTCTTCATCCCTTTTTCTTTAGGTAGTTCTTCATTTGCCAGCAAGCCCACCACACCAACTGGATTGGGTGGAGGATTCCCACCTCTCAGCTCGCCACAGAAGGCATCTCCTCAGCCTATGGGTGGCGGGTGGCAGCAGGGAGGTGCCTACAACTGGCAGCAGCCACAGCCTAAGCCTCAGCCCAGCATGCCCCACTCCTCTCCCCAGAACCGACCCAACTACAATGTGAGCTTCTCGGCCATGCCTGGGGGCCAGAACGAACGTGGGAAAGGATCAAGTAATTTGGGTAAGGATGATGGTATGGGACCTAGCTATAGGGCAGCCTGTCTGTGTTGTCATACTGCCTGAATATGTATGTCTGAAGGTGACAGTAGTTTCTGGATAGTTTCAATTCAGTAGTTTCTGAGGAAATCTTACAGTTGTAGAGACACAACATGATCCCTACCCCCAACGCTGTACCTGGAGCCTCCTGGGTTGACTATGCTTCTAAGTTTTATACCATTTTGTGACTGTGGGCTCACTTGTCCATTTCTCTCCGCACTGGAACCACATGGAGGGCAGGGACTGTGTCTTAGTTGCCATGGTATCATTAGCACCTAGCATAATGCTTGGCATAGGGTAGGCACTAAATGAATGTTGAAGGGATGTGAGTAGAGAGGTGGATGGATCTTAAAGCTGTTATTCCTTTGGAAGAGGAGGTAGAAGAAAAACTTGGGGAATCTTTCAAGCACATTGGTCATATATGCCCTTTGGTCCCAATTGGAGGACTGTATGTGTCTTGGAACACTTGGTCTTTCTTATGCTCTGTTTGGTGGATTCCTGAGATCAGTGGGGTACCTATAATGGTGCCAACACCTGAGGCTGGAGGATACCTTGGATAGGATCTTGACAATGAGTGAAAAGTAATATTTTTGCATAGGAGGGATGGTTAGATTTGAGTTTATTAAAAGCCTATTTTGGTACATTTTATATTTCAGTTGATTTTGTCAGACTCTGCAATGAAGTACATAGGAACATGGTGAGGGAACAGGCCTTTCTCTCTATGGAACATGGAAAGGCAATTCTTCTGTTCTTCCTGGTAGCTGTAGCTAACATTTATTGAGTCCTTACTGTATGCCAGGTGCTATCCTAAGCATTTTTCATGTACAGTCATCCCCCTTTATGTGTGGTTTTGTCCTTTGCAATTTCAGTTATCTGAGATCAACTGCAGTCTGAAAATATTAAATGGAAAATTCCAGGAGTAAGCAATTCATTCATTTTAAATTGTGCACTATTATGAGCAGCGTGATGAAACCTCACACCATCTTACTCCATCCTGTCTAGGATGTGAAGCATCCCTCTGTCCAGCACATCTATGTTGTGTTCTCTAGCCTCCCATTAGTCACTTAGTAGCCATCTCGGTTATCAGATCAAAGAAAGTACTGTATATATAGGGTCCGGTAATATCTGTGGTTTTTAGGTGTCCACTGCAGGCCTTGGAACATACCCCCTGTGAATAAGTCGGGGGACTCCCATATTATTTCTTATAATCTTCAAAACCAACCACATATCATAGGTGGGGAACCTGTGACACAGATCGATGAAGTAATTTCCTAAGTTTATACAGCTTATAAGTGACAGAGTCAGGATTTGAACCCTGGCAGTTTGGCTCCAGAACCCCTGCCCTTTATTGCTACATTCTACTGGCTAGAACACAAGTGCTTCTCACAACACCAACATGTTAGGAATTCAGTTGTTGGGGGTATGTAACATCATGTTTGTTCTTGACTACCAGGGATATTTCCTGGACAGTTCCATAGAGTCATGTCAATTCCCCTCCATTTTTGAGTAGATAGATGTGGGGTGAGTGATTTCAATCAGCAAATACTTATGGAGCATCTTCAGTGTAGAAAACGTTGAGGATGAGCAGTAAACAAGAAACAAAATCCCTAGTTTCAGAGCACTTACATTTCAGTGTGTGCAAGTGCAGGTGTGTGTATGTCTTACAGTATAGAGATAGCAAATGGTTTTCAACTCAACCAACTGATTTTGGTTGATTTGAATTGACTGTATGGACTGATGTTTTGGTTTTATTTTGTTTTAACAAGCATTTAGATAGCCAGGCACTGTTCTAAGCATTTTAAATGTCAACTAATTCATTTTCACAACAACTCCATAAGGTAAGTAATATTCCTAACACCATCCCCATTTTATGGATTAGGAAATTGAGGAATAGAGATAGTAAGTAACTTGTCTAGGTCACATCACTATTAAGTGGCAGAGTTAGAATTCAAACCTGGGGAGCTGGGGTCCAAATTCTTTGTTCCTAGCCACCATGCTTGGCTGCCTGTCCAACCAAATTGAGAAAGATTATGAGGATACAACAGATTTGGAAAGAAAGAGCAAAGTGACTGACTAAAATATCAACAGAATAGGGGCAGGAAAGTGGTAGCATGCATGGATTTCAACTACCAAAACCCAGATCCCAGTGCCAACACTGATATGAGTTAGTTATAATCTGGAGGGATAATGAGTATCCTCATCTAAAGAGAAGGTACAGTGGAGATGGAATTTGATTTGGCTTCATGAACCAACCTCCAGTTTTAACCTTGCCACATATATGTTAAATGATTCTGGACAGATTCATTTTCATCAACTGTAAAATGGATGCAAGAGTCTCTTACCCTACTCACAGGGTAAGCAAGCATGAGGGTTAAGGGACTGAATGCATATTAAAAACATCTTGAAGACCCCAGATGCTGTGAGATAATGATACAGCGTTATGTTTAAGAATGAAAACTATTAATGATTTTCAAACATTATATTGCAGAAGGGAAACAAAAAGCAGCTGATTTTGAAGACCTACTCTCTGGTCAAGGTTTCAATGCTCACAAAGACAAAAAGGGGCCTCGGACAATAGCTGAGATGAGAAAGGAGGAAATGGCTAAGGAAATGGATCCTGAGAAATTAAAGGTGAGTGAGGCCCCTGACACAGCTTGATTATCCTATATGACAAAGTCATGTGATAAAGTCATGTATATGGAGCTATCAGCACGAGACTAACCTATTGTCTTAGTCCATTCAGGCTGCTATAACAAAATACCATAAATGGGGTAGCTTATAAACAACAGGATTTTTTTTTCTCATAGTTATGAAGGCTGGAAGTCTAAGATCAAGGTGCCAGCCATTTTGGTGTCTGGTGAGGGCCATCTTCCTGGTTCATGGATGCTGGTCTTTTCCCTGTGTCCTCATAGGCAGAAGAAAGAGGTCTTGCTCAGGCCTCTTTCATAAGGGCACTAATCCCATTTACAAGAAATGTGTCTCATGAACTAATCACCTCCCAGTAGGAAGCCCTAACCTCCTAATACCATCACCTCAGGAATTAGAATTTCAGTATAGGAATTTTGGGGGACACATACATTCAGACCATATCACCTATAGAAGGCATGGTATTAGATTTCTGGTGGCCACTCTATTTGGTCTTTGCAGTTGTGATTTGAGTACAGCTGTTCCCTTTAAAAGCAAAGTAGCTGTGAGGAGGTTGCACACACTGTTTAATTTCTTTAATAAAATAAATGTTATTCCATGGTATGGCAATACAGATTTCTTTTGTTTGCCTGTTCAGATGAGCAGCAGCACTTTTTAAGAAGTGATTTTGTTATTCAAATGGCATTCACATTCTAAACATGAGTCATTAGAATTTGCTGGTAAGAAGAATGCATTGTTTATGTTTTCTGTTTCTGCCTTGAGAGCTTTTTTATTAAACCAGATTGACTGAAGCCCCCAGGATCTTTTCTCTACTGATAGAGAAATATTTACGTATCTGAGACTTACCAATTCCTGCAACATTAGACCTGGAGGTTTGGAAGGTAGGGGAGAGAAAGGCTGAGGGAAGTGTGGCTCCCATCTTCCCCATTGTCTCCCTCTACTTTTAACCCAAGCAGTTCTCCTTTTATCTCTTTTTGATTCTGGAGGTCTAGGTAAAATTAGATTTGAGGATTTTCCTTAAATCAAATCAACATTCTTTTTTCCTCAAATCAACATACTGTTTTAGTATGTTTCAGCATTGTTGTTGTTGTTTTTTTTAAGTTTGCAAATCAGCAAATCTAATCCCTTTGTTTCACAGCTGAAGAAAAACCACATAACTTCACAGATGACGATGTTGTATGGACAGGCGGATGCAGATTAGCTGGGAAACAGAGGGTGGTTATGTTGATGAGTGGTATGAGGTCTGGAAGAGTTTGTAAAGATCAAGAGAATTGGAATGTTCTTCACAGATGGAGAGGTTGAGTTCCTATGTGACAAAATACTAAATATGCTGACACTATAACAAACTGAAAGAGGAGGATGTAATCTGTCTTTGTATTAAGGCATCTGCAAAACCAGTACTTGAACGGCAAGTCAATCTTAACACATTCTGAAAACATATACCACTGTTCTGTATAGTTTCCTGACAGATTTGTTGCAGATGTATATAATATACATCTAATATAACTTAGATTCTTTGACACATTTTTTAGTACAATGTAGGATCTTTCATTTGCATGTTTTTCACTCCACCCAATGTCACAGGGGCTTAATATTTCTCCCAAAAACTTTGTGTTTTATCTCAAAAACCTTTGTTCATTAGGCAAACTCAGGCGGTTTCCTATAAAAGAAAGCTGTTTATTTCACTTAAGCCATGTTTGATTATTTAATTGGTACAGGGTATGTAATTGTTTGGGAGAGTAGCTGTCATTAACATGACTGAACCATTCATCCAGCAACACTCACTTAGCCGAACTCCTGTTAGGTACTCAATGCTGACACAGTTTTATGATCCCTCTGACTTAATCACCTCATTTGTTCAAACTGTGAATGTTCATAGTTCAAATAAATGACTAAATGGATCAATTAATGTAACAAGCCTTTTTGAGCTCTTCTGCACCAGGTTTATTATTTGGTTCTGAGATACAGTGATATATAAGAAATAATACTTTTCCTCAAACAGTTCTGCCTAATGGAAGGGAAAGACAAACACACAATTACAATAAAGTGTGGCACATATTATGGTAAAAACGTGTTTAAGGTAGAGTAGCCCAGAGAAATTTGGCGCTTTTTTAACGGTTACTTATTTAGTGCAGTATCTACCCTCATGGAGTTTATGTTGAGTGTAACTCTGAGGGTAGGGATGGGAGAGAAAGGAAATCAAACTTGCAAAGTCTAACAGTGTGAAATTCCTCAGCAGGCTTTTGAAGGATGATAGAGTTAACCAGGAAGACAAGGTAGGAGGTTAAGGAGGAGAAGCATTTCAGGTGGAAGAAACAGCCTGGATTATACAGGTTGCCCTAAGTGTTTTGATGTTGCTGGAGCAGAAGGGGTTTCTAGAGTCCCAGTGGAAACCTTCTGAAGTAGTAATTAAGCATTTGAGTTTCTTAATTCCCTTCGTGTTTACAGATTCTGGAATGGATTGAAGGTAAAGAAAGAAATATCAGAGCCCTTCTCTCCACGATGCATACTGTGCTGTGGGCTGGGGAGACCAAGTGGAAACCAGTTGGCATGGCAGACCTGGTAACACCAGAGCAGGTGAAGAAGGTGTACAGGAAGGCTGTCCTGGTGGTGCACCCAGATAAAGTGGGTATAACCTGCCCTGTTGTGTAACTTGTCAGGTCCTTGCTTCATTATCTTATGTGTTTTACTTTAAATGTGCTGGTTGATATGACCTATTTTTAATAAAATTAACTCTATGGGCTAAAATCAGATATTTAAACAAATAGTTACATTTTATGAAATGAGAAAGAAGATATCAAACTATATATTACAGGGGCTTATTTAGAGAGAGTAAGATTTACCCAGGGATTAATTTTTAGGGCTCAGAAGTAAATTGTGGCTGAGTACAGTGGCGTATGCCTGTAATTCCAGCACTTTGGGAGGCCGGGGTAGGCAAATTGCTTGAGCCCTCAAGTTTGAGACCAGCCTGGGCAACATGAAAAAACCCCGTCCCTACAAAAAAAATACAAAAATTAGCTGGTGTGGTGGCATGAGCCTGTAGTCTCAGCCACTTGGGAAGCTGAGGTAGGAGGATCACTTGAGCCTGGGTGATCAAGGCTGCAGTGAGCTGAGATCACTCCACTGTACTCCAGCCTGGGCAACAGAGTGAGACCCCATCTCCAAAAAAAGAAAAGAAAAGAAAAAGTAAATTGTATCCTGACTTACAATAGTAAGGACAGGCTAAGAGCTGGACAGAAGAAAACTTCTTTCCTTTAGAGATAAAACAGTATGGTTAGCTAGGACAGTAATGGAAAAGCTTTAGAATGTAGTTGGTAAAATTTGTGAGAATCAATAAAATATTCAAAATGGAATTAAATTTGCCACTGTCTTGATTATCACTATATTGATTATGTCAGTTTATGTCTTCATTGAAGTATATATACATCTAAGGCTCTACCTTGTCAGAAACTTCAACTAACTCATGGCCAAATGAAATCATCGTATAATACATAGAAACATTCAGAAAGAAGTGAGTCATCTTGCTGTCACATAGACTATACCAGTCATATGACATGAAGCTATGATCGAAGTGCCACTTGGGAACACAGGCTTGAATTTGATGCATTTGATTTTCATCTCTCCACATTTTTTTTGTACTAGTCTGGAAAGAAGAATTAATGAGAAGCAGTGGTAGTGCTTGAATGTTGATGAATCAAAAGAGAAGGAGAAACAAGAGCCCAGAAAAATCCACAAACTGTATGCCCCATTATGACTCTCAAAGAACGTTTTAGAAACGGGAAAATGGGAGTTAAAAACAGTCAATGGAGATGGGCTGTCAAGAACCTTTGTCATTTGGCAGATACTTCTGGAGAACAGAGATACATCTTTTGCTGCCCGATAAGCTCTCTGTTGTCTGCTTCTTGACGGATTACTACTACCCCTGTGCATTTCTAGGGGGAGGGCATTATGGGGAGGTTATAGTAATTTGGGTCAGATATAGTAGATTAGGCTGAAAAGTAGAAATGGCCAAATAGAAAAACATTTCAATTACTTAGAGTCCATATATTGGCAGTGAAAAATTCAATATCAGTAACATTTTGGTCTGTGGTATCTAATATGTGTTTTTGTTTTCTCTGCAGGCTACTGGGCAACCCTATGAGCAATACGCAAAGATGATTTTCATGGAGCTCAATGATGCCTGGTCTGAATTTGAAAACCAAGGCCAAAAGCCCTTATATTAATTCAGGAGCTTTTCCATCCCTGCTGCAGACCCGTGCTAATGCTTAGTGTGTGTCACAATTCTGAGGTTTTCGCAGATGAACCAAAAACTCCAGTAACGTGTTTTCAGTACTAAACCGTTAAGTTACTCATGAATTAATTTCTCATCGATAAGGGATATGGATGTTGGGTTTCTCAAAGTTCCCACCATAAAAGATCCAAAGCATGAGAGGAACTTCTAGTCAGATGACCTTGCAGAACCACTGCATTCCTCCCTGCCCTGTGGGGAGCCCACTCAGCATTCTACCTGGGGAAATGGAAAACAGAGGCCACCACCCATGAAGGCATAACACCCATCACCTTGTCTGAGAATAGGATTAATGAGCAACAGTTATGATAATAGAGTTATATGATGGTTTAATGGTTCCTAGATTTTTCTTGGAAAGATATAATTTGAGCAGTGGCTTTATGCAGACTCAAAGAACAAGACCAAGTATTTTTTTTTTAAGTAAAAATTTACTAAGGGCTTTAGCATAGTACTGTAAATGTCTTTTGGTCAAGAGGACTAACAAATATAAAGGAACTTGAATTGTGGGGAGTGAAAATAGTCCAGTGATTAAACTACAGTCCAGTGATTACCACCAACTTTCTGACTAAGCTAAAAATGAATGAAAATGCTGGCTAAAGAAAAGAGGGACTCTGAAGATGCCGACATCTTTATTCCTGGTTAGGAAGGTGGGCTGTTACCCTCTTTCCCTTTAGAAAACTGTGATTAATTAAATAAAATGTCTTACTACTATAACAACTCTAAACCTGGTTTAAATGAAACATCTAGTTTTGCTGTAAGGCTTAATGCTCTTCTTTTGTTTAGCCAAGAAAACATTCTTAGCTGGAAACAGGTGGTAAAGTAGTTTGGCCTGTTCACAATTTATCAGGGCCAATATCTAGTATGGACTCAGTGTTCTCTAGGTTTGTGAGCGGTTGTGGT
This sequence comes from Macaca thibetana thibetana, assembly GCF_024542745.1. Lineage (NCBI taxonomy): Eukaryota > Metazoa > Chordata > Mammalia > Primates > Cercopithecidae > Macaca > Macaca thibetana. Next base: position 64,660,045 of record NC_065578.1, read on the forward strand.
AAGAGAATAGAAGGCAACACTGAATAGGAGTTATGAGAATGGCACGATCACAGTGAGAGAGCTGCACTCACCTGCAGACCCAGTCAGATGGCTTGTCAGTATCTGCTCTGAGGAACCAGGTCCCACCTCCCCACAAGGCAAATCTAGACCCATTGGATTATTACAGTGGACTTTATTGTTTTAAAAGTAGTTGGGGGTCCACAGGAACAACATTCATACAGGGACATTTGTGAAAGCAAAGCAAGAATGAAAGCTTTCCAGATCTTAGACTGGCTGGATTAGATCAGTGTGTTGGCTGGTTCTCATTTTAAGGGGTAAGCAGTTTGCTGTTCTGTGACTTTAGTAGATCTCTTTTGTGTGCACATATACAATGTGCATTATACATACATATATATATGCGCAAAGCAGATGGGCAAAAAGATTTTCATGCTAATCTTCAAAGGTTCATGCTCAATGTTGTGAAAAGCTTTTAAAAGTTGTTTTGAAAAGACAATCATTTTTTGTTTTTGTTTTAATTTTCTCGTGGCAAGCTATACCGGAAAAGCGGCATGTCAAAAATACTTTAGGTTCTGCATAGATCTCTTTCTCTTTCTCTTTTTTTTTTTTGTTTGTTTGTTTGTTAAAGTTCATTATTTATTTTACCTTTTACTGACAATGTGAAACTCAAAGAAAATGTTCTCTTTTTAAATATACAGTCATAAACTGTTCAAGGTAACCATAACAAACTAGATGTTATTTATTAACGTATTATAAAATAATGTTTGATCCAGTATGTGCTTGTCCTATTTAAAATCGGAATGTGAGACATGTTGCTGTGACCTGTTTTTTTTTCCTCATTCACATTTGTAGATATTGTGTGAACTACAGTATACAATAACAATTAAAAGGATATTCTGTGGATGTCACATATTTTGAAATGATAGAACTACATTAGCTTTGTATCATGTTTGGATAATTCATCAATGTTCACAGTTTAAAACATCATTAAACATTATGTAATTAGCAATGAGAAAGAATCTTACTTAACTTAAATTTGGGGATTTCTCCTCACATCTCTTTTCCGGATACATTATAATTCTGGAACCCTATTTATCTCAAAACTCTTAATATATGCAGACCAACAGGTTTTTGCATTCCTTTTAAATAGCTGGTTGTGACAAAGCTTGTTGTTGATCAGATTCACTGTTTCATCATATTTATTGTAATATATTTTTTGTTTTGTAAATATGTTACAACAAAATGTGATTGGTCTAAAATATTTGTAATGTATATTAAAAGGTTCAAAAATATTTGTGGAAATCCAAGTTATTTGGGTACTTGTAGGAATACAGTGACGAGCTTGAATGCCACCTTCTGACATGATTTACTTTTTTTTTTTTTTTGAGACGGAGTCTCGCTCTGTCACCCAGGCTGCAGTGCAGTGGCCGGATCTCAGCTCACTGCAAGCTCCGCCTCCCGGGTTCACGCCATTCTCCTGCCTCAGCCTCCCGAGTAGCTGGGACTACAGGCGCCTGCCACCTCGCCCGGCTAGTTTTTTGTATTTTTTAGTAGAGACGGGGTTTCACCGTGTTAGCCAGGATGGTCTCGATCTCCTGACGTCGTGATCCACCCGTCTCGGCCTCCCAAAGTGCTGGGATTACAGGCTTGAGCCACCGCGCCCGGCCTGACATGATTTACTTTTAAGGAAAGTTATGAGGAGAGAATACGAAAAGCAGGCACCAAAATGTCATCTGACAGGATTTCTGGATTTATACTTAATCCCTCCTGCCCCAGCACACACACACACACACACACACACACACACACACACACACATGCATGCATGCACACATGATTTTGATTATGCTACATGATATATGTTTCAAAAAGAAATAGCATAGAAATCCTGGTCTCCTAGCCACAAAATTAAAGGATTTTCAAAAAAATTAATCTGTATGTTGAGGCAAAAGGATTGAACCTGGAAGTCTGGGACTTTATCATAGAAACAAAGTCTCAGATATTTTAGTTCTTTGGAAACAAATGCTGTCATTCAAAAGCATTTGACCCATCACTGTGCTGTCTACATGAGGAAGAATGTTCAAGTTGAATCCTAATGCTGTGAATGAAACACAATCTGTGTAGGGAATGAGCACAAAAGTTGAATTCCCATTGCTTTTTGGCCTTTTGGCTAAAATAAATGTAGCATCTAATTTTATCAGTTTAACATCTGATATGTCTTCTATCCATGAACAATATTTTAAATGGATTTTTTGGAGCAGGGAGATGGAATAGGAGTTTCTCCCACCCATTCCACACATCAGCCTGGTAATGCAGTTACTGCAGGAATGCAGTAAATGCAGTAACCTCCACCTCACTAAAACAACAACAACAAAAGAAAAAAGTTGAATTCCAGAAATAGCTATTGCAGCAACAAGTCAGTCTCTCTGCTGGAAACACCTATCAGGGAAGCTAGCTCAAGTAGCAGATTTTGATTATTCTAAAGATAAATCATGGTTTTTGGGAATAGCGATACATGTTGGTTTGAGATTTAAAGACTGGGTTTAAATCCCAGTTTTTCCATTTATAGACTTTTTTTTTTTCTTTTTTTCTTTTTTTTTTTACACAAGAGAGTCTTGCTGTGTCACCTAGGCTGAAATGCAGTGGGTCTGTCGTAGCCCTCTGCAGCCTCTAACTCCTGAGCTCAAGTGATCCTCTCGCCTCAGCCCTCTTGAGTAGCTAGGACTGCAGGTGAGAGCCACCATGCCTGTTTTTTTTTGGTTGGTTTGTTTGTTTTTCAGATGGGGTCTTGCTGTATCACCCAGGATGGTCTTGAACTCCTGGCCTCAAGTGATCCTCCAGCCTCAGCCTCCCACATTGCTGGGATTACAGGCATGAGCCACTGTGCTGAATCTTACAGACTCTTACATTGGACATATTTCTTGAACTCTCTGAGTCTTAATTTTATCACCTGTAAAACAGAATTCTAACAACCCTGCAATGGAGGAATTAAGAACTGTGTATATAAACTCTGAACAAGTGGGTACTCACTAAATAGTAATTATTGTTATTGTTACTGATAGTAAATAAGACAAAGTATATCACTGTAGGTGGGTATTGGAGCTGGAATTACATGGAAACTTCATATTCCAGGGAGTGGATAGAAACAAGTAGGAAAAGGCAGCCCGAAGTTACTTTTACCCTGATCCTTATTCCTTATCTCCTTGGGTTTACAGAGATCTGTCTACATAAAATGGCAAAAAGGTTTGCATTGTAGTTTCTGTAAAGGGAACAGCTATGTAAAAAAAAGTAGTGATTGAGCATTAGGAAGGAAAACCAACATTTACGGATTTCAATTAGTGTTGCATCATTCTTGCATTTAACTTATGCACTGACTTGCAAGCCTGCCCCAGTGTAGATATAACATCCTGGCATTTATCTTGTGTGCACTGCCCTAGGTGTTATTTTATATATATATATATGTTTTATATATATTTTTTTCTCATTTAATTCCCCCAAAGATTCTGAGAGACAGGGTTTTGTAACTCCTACCTTAGGAAGCTAAAGCATGGAGAAATTTATGCAGAGCTGAAGCTTGAGGCTACAATTTTTTTTTTTTTCCTGAGGATAGGGAGAGATGATACTGTGTATGGTAAACTTATTAATATTTGTTAAATCAGCCAACATTTTGTGTATACTGTATGCAAGATGCTAATAGATATGTTGGAGAAAATTAAGTCAGTGAATGGATTTGATGCCCTGTGAAGCATAGGAGGTTACTGTTACTTCTAATTACTACAAGAATTCTTGCTTCTTGGTGCATAAGATCTACTGTGGGGAACAGTACAAGTGCTGACCATCTGACTTTAGAGTTGAACAGTTTGGGACTTGATCTCAGCTTCCCTATTCACTGGTTACTGGGAGCTTGTTTTCCTATCTGTAAGATGGAGACAATAAAACCTAGGTCATCATGTGAGATTATTGAATGCAAGGAGAGAATATTAAAATTCATCCCAGTAAGTCCACTGTAGTCCTAGGCAACATGACAGAGGTTACAGATCTTATACATCCAAGTAACATATCAATGGCAAGTTGGGGATAAGGATTTGGTTTTTAGGGTTTTACTTTCTGTTTTTGGTGACTCTTTTATTCTTGAGAAAATGTGGAAGGAGTAAGTGGAAGAACAGTTTTTTCAGTGCAACATCAGGCAAAAGAAAAGCAGATTTTTTTTCAGATGGTGAAAGCCTATGGCAAAATAGCTAACTTTCTCTTTAAGGTGTTTGGTAACCTGGAAAGGACAGCTGGCATGGGCAGAAAACTTGTTCAAGACAAACACTGTCCCAGCAATTTTAAAATTCCAGACATTACCCTGGGGCAAGCATCTCAACTTTTTCTTTCATACCACCTTCCAGGATCTTACTCCTGAGCCTAGGGTGCTCAAACCAAACCCTGCCTCTGACGTGTTGTCAGTTTTCCCTAAAATCACTTATCTTCTGTGGGACTGGAGTCAGGCTGACATGGAAGGCTCCTGCAAACCCTATTGAGGCTCTCTGGAGACAGAGTGGGTGATTGGAAATGGAAGGGGGAATGAGGGAAATTTAACCCTATAGAATATCTTCCCCATGAGAGTAGCTTAGCACTACACGAAGAGAGCTAAAAACCACAGACTTCCAGGGCTTGTCTGATACACAGGTTCCCTTGAGTGCTCTAACAGGTATTAGAAATAATATGATAGGGAACCAAGCTCTTGTAGAGGAGGGAGAATCTTTTCCTCTACCTATCTTAGGTTCTTCAGCTGGGTCTTTGTGCATTAGACCGGCCAAAGACAGACGAATGAACAAAAGTAAAGCAAGTTTATCAACAGGTGCATTGTTCATGTAGGTAAAATGGGAATACTCAGAGATGAGCAACTCAAAGGTTTGGTTAGAACTTGGGCTTATATAGCATCCTAGCCAAGGAACAATAAATTTTTAAAGAAATGACAAGATAAAGGACCTTGAGTCTCTAGGGGCAGCAAATTGTGGGAAGACAAATATATGGGAGACTAGTTGCAGATAAAGGCTAAATACTAAAGTTAATCATGTAGATTTTTCTTGTGTTGTCTCCAGGCTGACAGGGGTCTACGATTGTCTCTGGTGATTAATCTTTGTCCTTCCTGGTAGAGCAGGCAGGAGGTACACTTTTGTAAACTTATATCCTGCTTTTTGGCAAATGGAGGGAGGGCAGAGTGCTTTTCTAGTACCTTGTACCTATTTGCTTCTTCCTAATTGCCTTCAGCTCAAAATAATCCTTAAACCAAAGTGGCATACACTGCCCATGCTCTTGAGTAGATTGAAGGCTCCAAAGTAAAAAGTGCCATGTAGTACGGGATCTCCAAGCATCTGCAGTGAGTCAGGTATTACAATGCTGTTTTCAGTGAATGTGCCATCCGTCTATGAGGAGAAATGAGAGGAGCTAGAAAAATAAACTGACAGCTAGAAAAATACTCCACTGAATCAACAAATAGACATTTATTGAAACAATAACATGCTCAATGTGCAATTTTGAAAAAGTAAACTGAGCAAGGATCCTGAAACGTGATCGTGGTGAGAATTTATACTTCTCAGGTAGCCAGGGGAAGCTAAGTTTCTACAGATTCCTTTGTCTTTCAGTCCTTTTGAAAATAGAAAAAGCAAGAGAAGAGGGACCTAACCATCAGGTAGAGTGGATCTCAGCTGGAATGAGGGGAAGTGGCCCAGAATCCAACCTCCTCCAAAGAGCTGTGTGACAGGCAAGTCCTACCCTTTCTGCACCTCTTTCCTTAAATGCAAGATGAAGCATTTAGACCAGACTGTTTCAATGATCTTCTAGATTGCTCTTGCCAAAACAGAACTCTCCACTCCTGTGAGATAAGTACACAATGACTCTCAGAGATCTAAAAACTGCAAACTTTGAGGCCCCAAGGCACAAAAATAATAGCCTTTTTTTTTTTTTTTTTTTTTTTTTTTTTTTAAGGTTCATGAAAGCTTCGGACACAAAAGCTTATATGGTCTTCGTCTCTACAAATAAACCAGGGAGTAAAGAAAAACCCCGCTGGTTTCAGTAAAGCGTTGCTATGAAGCAAAGCAAACCTATGCAAATATCAAGTTCTTAACGAGGTGTGTTTCCTAAGGGGCCTGTCCTCTGGTACCCCGCCCCTCCCCTTCCACAGTCATGTGAAGGCAGACAGGCACACACTCGCACACAATCACGCACTTGGGAGCTCAGGGAACATAACACTGGTTAGTGAGTCGGTGTCCCTCTCCCATCGACTGCAACTTTTCCTCTCCTCTCTCCTCCCTCTCTCCACTTGTCTACATCTCCGTTCTCAGGAAGGCTCAGGGAGGATCCCCCGCTGCGTGCACTGCGTTCTGAGCGGCCCTGGAGAGACTCTGGGCCCGAGGTCCGGGCGGAGCCAAGGTCCCAGCCCACAAAAGGAACGGGCTTGAGGATTAGCCAGAGGGCTCAGGATCTAGGAGTAGGGTCCAGGGCACTGGGTTGGGGTTACTCTGGGGAAGCTTTGTGGGGCCAGGTGGGGTCTTAGGGCTGGAGCTGGACTCTGCGAGCTGGGGGCAGAGTTCTAGACTGGCAGGAACGGAGTTCTGAGTGGCGGGGGCGGGGTCGGGACCAACAAGGGGAGGCCTCTGAGAGTTGGGGGCGGAATTCTGGGCCAGTGAGGGATAGGGCGGGACCAGCAGGGGCGGCCTCCGCGAGCTAGGGGAGAAGCTCTGCACTATCAGGGGCGGGGCTCTGAGTAGCGGTAGCGGGGTCTGGAGCAGCAGGCGCTGCCTCTGCGAGCTAGGGGAGGAGCTCTGTACCGTCAGGGGAGGGGCTCTGAGTAGCGAGGCGGGGTCTGAACTAGCAGGCGCGGCCTCTGCGAGCTGGGGGCGGGGTTCTGCACCGGCGGGGGCGGGGCTCTGAGTAGTCGGGGAGGGGTCTGGACCAGCAGGCGCGGCGTTTGCGAGCTACGGTCGGGGTTCTGCACCGGCGGGGGCGGGGCTCTGCGTGGCCGGGGCGGGCTCGGGATCCGCGGGGCGACTCCCGGTCTGGCTTGGGCAGGCTGCCTGGGCCGTGGCAGGAAGCCGGAAGCAGCCGCGGCCCCAGCTCGGGAGACATGGCGGGCGTTAAAGGTACATCGCGGTCCCCGGCCCGCTCGTCGTGTGGTGGGGTTGCCACCTCCGTTCCAGTCAAGCCTGGGGCTGCGCCTTCCGCGCGCCTCTGGGGAACGGCCTCACCACCCTTCCCGCCTCTCCGGGTGGGGAGGCGATCGCCCGCTCCCTTCGTCCCTTGGGGTGCGGGTGGAGCGGCGTTTCGGGGGAGCCTCGGCCCTTTTTACGAGGCCGCTGGCCTTCCTGCTCTCCAGTGGCGGCACCAGACCCCTCCCCAGGCGGAGCTCTCGGCGACAGCGGCGCCCTCCACCCCTCTCGAGTTTTTAAACCGGGTTTCCACTTCTTGACGTGTCCACCCTAACGCCTTTCCTCCGGTTTTCTGCCCCTCCGCAGTTTCCTATTTGCTACAAAGGACGCTTTGTCTCCAGCGTTCTTAGCATTGGGAAACTTAATCCTCTTTTTCCTAATGATTTTTCCAACTGGGCAGAGTTGACTGCGGGCGGGTGTCAATGGAAAGCACCCAGAAAGACGGTGTTTCTCGCAGTCGTGGAGAGTAGATTACGTGTAATTTTAATACTGCTTTCTTCGATGTTTTCTCTGTTCGTCTATGCATAGAGAAGAAAGTAGTGTTTGTGTAGTATGTGTTTTTTGCCTGGGGCAGTTGATAAAAACACCGTGTACCTTATCTGTATGGCGTTAGAGCAATGTGAGACGGAAAAGGTTTTTTGCAAGGCTTCCTGTATTTTGGTAGGAAACCATTCCATTTCTAATCTGTCGAATAGAGTAGCATGACTTGTTTTTATGTTGGCGCTTGTATCATTCTTGAAATTTGCACCCAAAGATATCCCCAGTTAATATCTGCTATAAACATGTGTATACACAAGTACGCCTCTGTTCACTATGAATTTATCCGAGTGTGTGAGATGTTAGCGGTAGACATATTTTATCATTATTTCTGACTGACTTTTATACTCAATATCAGTTTAGTAAACATGGTTTACTTGGAGAGTGTCGACTGTGTGTTATACATCCTTTTGAAGCCAATGCCGAAAACATGAAAAGTAGTGTCTCAGTACAACACATGATCAGAAACTGCCAAATCATGATCATGTTACATGTGTGAATGTGTTAGAAAATTGTAATGTGGTGAAAAAAAAGGAAGTCCGAAATGGAAAAGGACTAAGGGAAGGAAGCATTTTACAGATTCTTCAACTTTTATTGAGGAACTACTGTATGCCAGAGACTTAGGGTACAAAGATAAATGAGAAGTTATTGGGGGATGACAGAGCTGGAAATAATTATATTACTATGTGAGTGTTTATGGTGTGCTCAGATGCGGTGGGAGAACAGAGATGGTAGGTTGAATTTTTGTCCTCCAAAAAGATATATTCAGGCTCTAATTCCCTAGTACCTGTGAATGTGATCTTATTTGGAAGTAGTGTCTTTGCAGATATAAGCAAGTTAAAATTATACTGGTTTAAGGTGGACCCTAATCCAATGACTGGTGTCCTTATAAGAAGAGGGGAATTTAGACATGGAGACATACAGGGAGAATACCATGTGAAAATGGAGACAGAAATTGGAGTGATGCAGCTACAAAGCCAGGAGCACCAAAGATTGTTGGCAACCATGTTGGCAACCACTGAGTATTAGGAAGAGGCAAGGAAGAGTGCTTCCCTGCAGCCTTCAGAGGGAGTGTGGTGTCGCTGCTGACACCTTGGTTTCAGAAGTCCAGCCTCCAGAACTGTCAGAAGATAAATTTCTGTTGTTCTCAGCCATCCAGTTTGTGGTACTTTGTAACGGCAGCCCTAGGAAACTGATCCAGGTGAGATTAATTTCCCGTGCTCCACAGAGAGGACTGTTTTCACAGAAGAGGCAATGCTTGAACTGAATCTGAAGGGATCAATATGGCTTCACTTGGCAAGGCATGGAGTGAAGGTGGAGTATATCCCAAGGGGGGAGGACAGCACGTGACATGGTGCAGGGCGCATGAAATAACACGCCTTCTTTTCTTCAGGTACTTAAGCTTCATTAGTGAGACTGGAACTTAGTGGTGAGGGTTGAAGCTGGACAGGCAGTTAGGAATGAGTCAGGCCATGGGGAGCCTCCATGCCAGAACAACTTGTAGGCTGTGGAAGCAATTGCAAAGGGATGGCAGCAGTGATATATATAGTTGAAAGATCACTGTCTGCTGTGTAGAGGATGGACTGGAAGAGTCACAGAGGCAGGAATGAGAGGATAAGGGCCTGCACCAGGGCTGTAGCAGAGAGTTTAAGAAGTCTGGGAGATTGAGTCACCTTGACTTACTGATTCGTTGGAAGGTGGAATGCAATTATGGTGTCAGCCCTCTAAGATAGGACCTTTAAAGGGTGGGGATAGTGGTTCAGTTTTACACGTTACACATGTTGAATTTGAGGTTCTTGTTGACTGTCAAGGCAGAGGAGTTCAGATTGGAGGTGGAAGTACAGGCCTAGTTCTATAGGACCTACTCTGGGCTGGAGCATCAGTGGTGGCTGGGCCCTTGTGGTACTGGGAGCTTTGGGTTGAACGTAAGTTTTCAGCTGGAGTGTGTGGAGTGAAAAGAGAGATGGGGTTGGATTTTTGGTCAACTCCAACTTTAAGAGATGCAGAGGATGTGATTCCTGAAAAAAGAGGAAAAAAAAAAAAGACCAAAAAGAATCAAACAGAAAGATGGTTGTGAACCTTGAGAAACTGGTATCAGAACAGAAGGAAGAGGTCTGCAGTTCCTAGCTTTGACAGGCCTCATGGAGGAGGGGTTACTGCAGATGGTCAGGCACAGAGGAGGGGAGCAAAGCCCGCCAGGAAAAGATCATCTGTAATGAAATAATATGTGGTATTTGCTTTCCATCCACACATGGGCATTTTCCATTGAAGAGTGGAAATGTAAAAAGATATGTTAAAATTGACAGTTTTTCTTTGTCCCCTAACATCTGTATACTTTCAGATGTTTTTAAAAAAGCACTTTGGCACCTTCCTATTAAAGAGTCTCTCTAAATCTTCTCTCAAGTAAAAGGAAGCAATCAAACATGTTCATTAGCTTAATTAATTAAATTCTAATTATGAATATTATGGACTTTTTTCAGAAGAAAATTTGGATAAGATAGTCTCCTATGCTTTTGATTTCTACTTTTATCAAAGAACATTGCTAAAATGAGTAGATACTTGAGTCAGTCAGTATTTATTTGACTACCTCCTTTTGCCAAGCACTTTACATAGATTATCTCATTTAATTCCCATAAGCTCAATAAGGTGGCACCATTATTTCCATTTTACAGGTGAGAAATCAGGTTCAGAGGTTTAGCTTCTACCCAAGGTCATAAGACCAGATGGTGGCAGAGTTAAGATTTGACTCATATTTGTGACTCAGAGCTCAAAATTTTTTAACAACCTTGATACTCTGTTTCTCACTCAGCAGCACAACAAGGGCAAATACGTTCCTACTCCCACAGAGACTAGTGTCCACTAGATACAGGGAGTAAATATTTTATTCAGTGGACACTAGTTGAGAATTGTTTCCTACAAAGACATGAAAACAATCTTCAAATACTTGAAGTACCGTGGTTTGGGGAGGCAAAATGATCAAAGGTATATATTACAGGGAGGCAGTTCTGGATATAATTTAAAGAAGGAGGGCTTTCAACATTTAGAAACTGTTGGAATTAAATTAAACCTGTCTTGAGTGGTAGTGAGTTTTCCTTCACTGGAGTTGTGTGGACCGACTGACTGCCCTCTGGTGACAAATATACATACATTGGATAGGGGTTAGGTATAGGAATTACTTGAGACCTTTGTATACCTTATGATTTTAAGGTGGCAGACATGGGTCATTGTCTTAATCAGTTTGGGCTACTATAAGAAATATATTGTAGACTGGGTGGCTTAAACAACCAACATTTAGTTTCCACAGTTCTGAAGACTGGGAAGTCCAAAATTTTGGTGCAGTCAGATCTGGTATCTGGTGAGAGCCTTCTTCCTGGTTTGCAGGCCTGCTTTCTGCTCTCACATTGGAGAACAGAGGGAGAGAAAGAGAAGAGCATGTGCTCTACTTTCTCTCTTCTTATAAGGACACTCATCCCATCCTGGAGACCCTACACTCATGACCTCATCTGAAGCCAGTTATCTCCCAAAGACCCACCTCCTAATGGCATCTCACGGTGAGAGGGGTGGAGCCAGGAAGGTTTCAACATACGAATTTGAAAGGGACACACACAATGCAGTCTGTAACAGGGATCAAATGTAACCTCAGCGAAATGAGTAAATTGCTACTTTTGCTCGAATTTGGGACCTTTTTTTCTTTCTTTTTTTTGTAAACATTTTTATTGATAAATGACTCACATACCATAAAATTAACATTTTTAAACTGTAAGATTTCATGGTTTTTAGTATATTCAGAAGGTTGTGCAGTCATCACTACTATCTAATTCCAGAAAATTTTATCATCTCCCAAAGAAACTCTGGACCTATTTAGAAGTCACTCCCCGTTTCCCCAAACCCTCTAGCCCCTGACAATCTCTACTGTGGGAACTTTAACTCTTGGCTTTATTTTTCACAGCTCTTGTGGCATTATCCTTCAGTGGGGCTATTGGGCTGACTTTTCTTATGCTGGGATGTGCCTTAGAGGATTATGGGTAAGTTATCATTTCAAAAAGAACCATTCCTCTTTCTGTGTCTTTGTCACTATTAGTATGGGTGTTAGAGAGTTTGGTCAATTTAGCACCAAGTTCTAACCAATGAGTTAGTGGAGCCCAGATTATGAACACCTTCCCTTTGTGGGTCAGGTGTACTTTTGCAGAAAAAAAAAGGGCTCTGTTAAAAATTGATGTATTCATTCCGTAAGCATTTGTTTAACACCTACTCTGGGCTAGCTAGGGACACACAAATGAAGAGACACAGTCCTCTCCTCAAAGAGGTACAGTTCTAGTTGGGAATGAGAGACAGGCAAACAGTCTGGTCAGTAAGATGGCAGCTGCAGTGGAGATGCCGGCCAAGTATGCTGGAGCTCAGATAAAGTGCTTCTGAGTTTCAGTGGGACAGTCAGGGAAGGCTGCATGGCAGAGGTTGTATCTGAGCCAAGACTTGGTGGATAAATAAGAGTTTCTCAGGCTGATGAGTCAGGGGAGAACATTCCAGGCAGAGGGAACATTCTACACATTTTTTTATTCAACCATTGTTGGTTGAATGCTTCCCATGTGCCAGCTACTGTGATGGGAACTAGGGATTAAGACATAAGAAAACAAAGGTCCTGCTCTGTCAGAGTTTGTGTTTCAGTTGGGGAGACAGATAGTAAACAACAAAAGTGTGCATACTGCCAGAGGTAGAAGTGGTACAAAAGATGAAGAGCATAGAAGCTGGGAAGACAGTGGTCAGGGAGGGCCTCTCAGAGAAGGTAAAAAGTGAGAAGAATTGTCAAGAAAATCAGGAAGCAGGTCATACAGATCTCTAGGGAAAAAGTGCTTTAGGCACCAGGAAAGCTGTATGCTAAGGCCCAGAGACATGAAAGCATATATAGCCTTTTCAGGAAACCGCACATGGTACATTATGGTACAGCATAAATTGTAGTTGGAGTGGCAAAAGAAGGGTTAGTCAAGAGTGCAAAAGTCAGCACTTAGGGCTCTACATGCCTGCCATGTAGAGGAGGTTCCATTTTATACATCAGACAATAGGAGCTGGGAAAATATCTTGAGAATGGGTTTGGAGGAGGGGGTTATGTTAAAATGTCATTCTAGCCATAACGTGAGACCAGACAGGAAAGAGCTGAGACTGCAGTCAGGGAGAATAGTAAGGGACTACTGTCATAAATCAAGCAAAATTGAGGGCTGGGGTAGTAGGAATGGAAAGAAAAGGAGAGTGAGTTAGGAAACCAAACCAACCAACAGGTTTTGTTAATTGATGTCAAGATTCAACAAGGAGAGAGAGTTCTTAGATGTCTCCCAGGTGATTGGCTTGAACAACCAGATAGAAGATGATCTGATTAGGCTGGGCACCGTGGCTCACGCCTGTAATCCCAGCACTTTGGGAGGCTGAGGCGGGTGGATCATGAGGTCAAGAGATCGAGACCATCCTAGGCAACATGGTGAAACCCCGTCTCTACTAAAAATACAAAAAATTAGCTGGGTGTGGGAGCGCACGCCTGTGGTCCCAGCTACTTAGGAGGCTGAGGCAGAAGAATCACTTGAACCCAGGAGGCGGAGGTTGTAGTGAGCTGAGATCGTGCCACTGCACTCCAGCCTGACGACAGAGCAAGACTGTCTCCAAAAAATAAAAAAATAAAAAATAAAGAAGATGAAGATGATGATGTGGTTAAGTGAGACCAACTGAAGTGAGTTGTTATGACAGTGATGAATTTAAATCCATCACCACAGTCCTGGCCAACTATTATGGAAATTGTTTAAACCCAAGAGGGATCCAAATATAAGCAGTCACTTATATTTGTTTAGAACCTTCACAGCAATTACTTTATTCTAGATTTAGGAATGTAATAAGGTATTATTATCCTCATTTCTTGCTGGGAAACCAAAGCCCAGAGTAGTTAAAGACTTACCCAGATTACACAGCAATAAGTGACAGAGGCCGGGCATGGTTGCTCATGCCTATAATCCCAGCACTTTGGGAGGCAGCGGTAGGAGGATTGTTTGAAGCCAGGAATTTGAGACCAGTCTGGGCAACAAAGTGAGACCCCATTCTACAAAAAACTAAAATAAAATCAGCCAGGCATGGTGCCTGTAGCAGGGTTGGGAGGCTGAGGTGGGAAGATTGGTTGAGCCTAGGGGTTGGAGGCTGCAGTGGGCTGTAATCGCACCACTGCAGTCCAGCCTGGGCGACAGAGCGAGACTCCGTCTCTTAAATAAAAAAGTAAAAAAAAAAAAAAAAAAAAATTAAAATCGCAGACATGGAAATGGAGCTCATGTTCTTATGCTCTTGACCAAACGTTTTTCCATTATTCCACAACCAACTGTAAATCTAGGAGTTTTAATTCTCTGTGATACACTGGGTCTTTGTAAGGTAAGAAAATGACTCATTACTGCTACTACAAAGAAGTTTGTTTTCTATCTTTATTTTAATTTTTTGTTTTTTAGAGATGCCACAACACCCAGCTGATTTTTAAAAAAAGTTTTTGTAGAGACGGAGTCTCTCTGTGTTGCTCAGGCTGGTCTTGAACTCCTGGCCTGAAGTCATCCTCCCGCCTTGGCCTCCCAAAGCTGTATCTTAATGATAGTGAACCAGGATTATCATCTGTATTGGAAGTCAGCAAACTGCCACATATAACCTGCTACCTGTTTTTGTAATAAAGGTTTTATTGAAATACAGCCATGCTCATTTGTTTATGAATTATCTTTGGCTGCTTTTGCATTGCTCTGCCAATTATCTTGGGCAGAGTTGAGTAGTTGAGATAGTCTTTATGGTTTGCAGATCCTCATTATTTACTCTTTGGCCCTTTACAGAAAAAGTTTGCCGACCCCTGGCCTACATGTTTACTGAATTGTATATACTTAATATTTACATTTTATATATAAACAAGGTTTCTTGTATATGAACATTTCTCTTAGTTGGATATTGGTGGCTTACTATGAATGGAAACATAAAGTCAGGTTGTTTTTCACAAAATTGTCACTATATTCCAGGAAAAATTAAGAGTTCTTGGCTGTGGATATGTCAGGTGACAGCTATTTCTATTCCAAACCCCTTCCCTTCTCTGTATCACCTTTCTCACTGTTCAAAGAAGGGCTGTGAAGTAGAGAATGTCTAAGGGCTCCTTCCCACAATATTGTTTGGTGATTCTTGAAACATACTAACATCCCTCTACTTTAGAATCAGGAGTCCAAATCCACTGTTTCCATCCTGAGTCCTCTTGAAGGACACATTCCCTTCTTGCCTTTTGGTTACCCAGATCTGTGGCTGGAATGGGAGGCTTTCATTAGCGTGGCTTCATCCTCACTCCTGCTTGTAGGTGCGGTCTGGGTGTGTCTGTGTGATCACAGTATTGTGGCGATATGAATTACTGTGGTGTATAGATGAAAATGAGCAGAGACTTTTTTTTTTCTTAAGAAATGAAGCATAACAAATGTCTTGATGGAGAAAAAAAGATTATTTTTGAAGTATTTATAGAGAAAATACCATTGGAAACCAGATGGCAATTTTTTAAATAATTGCAAAACCTTGAAATTTGGGAGGAAAACAGTTTTGTTTTGTTTTTGCATTACACTATCAATTGTGAGCTATTGTAATGAAGATTAGAGTACATCTAAGGTTTTCACTAGTGAGCATATTTATTTTCATGCCTTCTGGACTTAAAATTTATTTCTTATTTTATTCATTTAACAAGTATGAATGGAGTACATCATTCTAGGCCCTGGAGATAAATGGCGTTTGACCAAGACTAATCTATCAGATGGGAATAAGTGTTGTGCAGAAAGTTAAAAGATGGTGGTATGTTCAAGGGTGACCTGGGGTACTTTAGAATAGATGGCCAGGGAAAGTTCCGCTTTTAGAAAGGAATCTGTCAGTTTAGATCACATGGTATGAAGGAGTCAGCCAATGAGAAGAACATTGCAAGCAGGCAGCACAGCTAGTGCAAAGGCCCTAGGATAACAGTTATGAGCTCAGAGTGTTCAAAGAACAGAAAGAAGGCTGGTGTGGCTACAGATTAAGCAAATGAAGGGAAAGGAGTACAAAATGAATGGAAGAAGTAGATAATACCACACCATGTAAGGCTTTGTAAGCAAAGACAACGAATTTGGGGTTTATTCTAAGCCCTTAAAAGGTTTCAAGCATGCATGCACTCAAAAGATCTTTACCAAATTAGCTTTTGCAAGACACTCTACTATGTTCTACAGGGAAAGCAGAAATGACCAAGTTAAAATTCTGTCTCTAAAGAAATTGTGGCTCAGTGGTACAGAAAACAGTAAAGTTTCTAGAGATTATATTATACAGTGGTTTCTTAACACAATATAAGCTACCTACATAGTAATTTTAAAATTATCACTACTTATCTGGTAGAAATCATCTTATGTACTTATATTCACAATTAATTAATTTTTTGACCTAAACATTTAAAATAGCAATGATTTTGAAATAGTAGTATGTCTTTCATTTAAAATGTAACTGTTACTTTTCTTTTTGGATTTTGCCTGGGTCCAACTGACAGCGTTTACTGGCCCTTATTCGTCCTGATTTTCCACGCCATCTCCCCCATACCCCATTTCATTGCCAAAAGAGTCACCTATGACTCAGACGCAACCAGTAGTGCCTGTCGGGAACTGGCATATTTCTTCACTACTGGAATTGTTGTTTCTGCCTTTGGATTTCCTGTTATTCTTGCTCGTGTGGCTGTGGTAAGTTTTATTTTCTATTGTTTTGCTCAACTGTTGCTGAGTTTACTTCAGAAGCCTGTGTCTGGGACCTCCATTTCATGTTCATTACTTAGGCTTTATACTCAGGGCCATGTATTTTTAGTTTCTCTGTTCTTCTACTTTAGACCTGCCTATCAGTAGCTCGACCATGCTTTCAGAGTGCTTTCTTTATTTCTCTTACAACTTTTAGCCAGACTGTATGATTTCTTTCTTTTTCTACTTTAAGTTATTCTCTGGAATTGTTCTTAAATTCCTGCCTCTTAAGTCTTACAGTAATCCACAGATACTATGCTAGCAGTACTTTTCTAGTTGCAAGATGAAGATATTTCAAATTCTTCTCCTGCAAATGGGATCATAGACTCAACTCTCAATGCAGTAGAATAGGTATATGTTGAGGGACAACTATGTAGCTTCCAGAAAATGCAGTGAATAAGATGACATCTTCACTTCCAAGACAAAAACTTTCTTTTTGTCTTCAAAGTACACATTGTAGGTATAATTTATTCAATTATTTGATGTTCACTATCTCTCCTCCTATTTGATTTTATTCCCTCCAATTACATTCCGTTTTAATTTTATGAAATCTTATTTGAGGCATTAAATATCATTTGAGCGCAAGTCTTGTTTATTCAATAAATATCTTTGGAACAACTGCTACTGTAAAACACCAGAAATAAGAAATAGGTACTGTCTGTGCTCCTAAGGAACACAGAAACCAGCTTGCTGGCTAAGTATACTGTAAGTGTACTATGTGAGATGGTTGAAGCATGATCAGAATGCCATAGGGGCACCAAGAAGAGAGAAATTCCAACTGGCATTTGGTAGGGGCCTCTAAGGATAAATAGCATTTGTGTTAAGGTAGGATGGCTGTTATATGGAATGACATTCACGTGTAAGAATGCAGTGTATGGAATAAAGAAGAGTCCAGTGTGGTAGAGCTAAAAGAAAGTTGTTGAGATTAAGGCTGGAAAGGTTGTGAAACCTGACTAGCAAGGGTCTTGAACTTTGACTAGATAATTGGGAAGGATTGAAAGTTTTTTAATACAACAAGATTGTCATGACTTTATTCTTCTTGTGCTTTAGACCAGCGCTTCTTAAGCGCTGCAGTAAATATTTATATTTTTTCCTTTCAATACTGTCGGCATGTTTTGTGAAGAAACTTTCATTGACGTTTCTATTGATTAAAGTAAAACAAAAAATGC
Organism: Macaca thibetana thibetana; assembly: GCF_024542745.1. Taxonomy (NCBI): domain Eukaryota; kingdom Metazoa; phylum Chordata; class Mammalia; order Primates; family Cercopithecidae; genus Macaca; species Macaca thibetana. The sequence goes on from NC_065578.1 coordinate 64,677,721, forward strand.
CCACTAGAGGGTACTCTCACCCCCAAATGTGCTTCTGTAAAACCATCTACAAACCATTTACCAAGCTGGAAAGCAGTTTTCAGTTGTATAAAGACTATTATTTAAAGTCTTTTCTTGCCTAGAAAAGAAACAAACAAATTCATAACTCTCCAATTTTTATTTTCCATGAAAGAAGTTGATGTGTGCAAAACTTTCAGTACCCAATATTGTAATTGCACTATTTATAATCTTACCACTTGAGTTTTACTTAAGGCAATCATTGTCAATTAAAAACAAGTAGAGAAATATGTCTAATTGGGAAAATGTTAAGGATGATACCAGACTTAATTAACAAGTATCACAGAAGTAATTAGACTCATTACTGAACAGTTCATTGTCTCCTGTCTGTTACATTATTAAGCCTTTTAGCAGCTTTGTGTAATATTTCATTGGATGTTTCTAATGCAGAAAATAATAGAGATTGCAAAGAGTACGATATGAAGGAAGTAAGGATTTAATCCTTCTTTTCTTGTCTTTCAGATCAAATGGGGAGCCTGTGGCCTTGTGTTGGCAGGCAATGCAGTCATTTTCCTTACAATTCAAGGGTTTTTCCTTATATTTGGAAGAGGAGATGATTTTAGCTGGGAGCAGTGGTAGCACTTTATTCTGATTACAGTGCATTGAATTTCTTAGAACTCATACTATCTGTATACTTGTGCACATGCAGCATTTTACTATGAAATTTAATATGCTGGGTTTTTTAATACCTTTATATCACGTTCACTTTAAGGAAGACTTCATAAGTAAAAGATGAGTTTTATTCTCAGCAAATAGACCTGTCAAATTTAGATTATGTTACTCAAATTATGTTACTCGTTTGGCTGTTCATGTAGTCATGGTGCTGTCAGACAATATGTTAACCCAGTCTTGTAGACAGCTGCCACCTTACGCAGTGCATCTAAACCTTTTGCTTGGGGATGTGCTTGGAGAGGCAGATAACACTGAAGCAGGTCTCTCATGGCCCAGGAAGGCAGGGGTGGATCCCTCCTTGTGTTGTAGTCCATGCTATTCAAAGTGTGGCCCACAGACCAAAAGCCTCAACATTTCCTAGGGCCTTATTAGATAAGTGCAGAATCTGAAGCCCCACTCTGGACCCAGGGCATTTTGATGAGATCCACAGGAGCTGTATGCACATGAAGGTTTGAGAAGCATCGTCATAGAGAAGTAAACATCACACCCAACTTCCTTATCTTCCCAGTGGCTAAACCACTTAACCTCTCTGGGTGTTACCTGCTCATTTGTTTGAAAACAAAAAAAAAGTCTCAGCTGCCCTCAAGTTCAGATGTTCAAGCCTATAATATTTAGGCTGTTCCTCAAATTTGTGAAAAGTGTTCTCAGAATTGGGAGATAGTCAAAGGGTACAAAGCCTCAGGAGGAATAAGTGTGATTTTTTTTTTTTAAGATCACTTGCACAACATGCTAAATATAGGAATAATTGAATGTATATTTCAGTATTGCTAAGAGAGTAAATTTCTAATGTTTTCATTAAAAAGTTAAATATTTGAGGTCATATGTTAATTAGTGTAATCATTCCACCTTATATTCAAAACTCATAACACCATATTGTACCCTATAAATATATACAATAATTTGTAAATATATAATCAAAATAAGTTAAAAAACAACAAAAAAGCCCCTCTCCCCCAAAAAAATTCTCAGTGGGGAACAGATGTATCTTCTCATCTGAAAGGTAATGCTGGGGGAAGAGCTCCACTGAGATGTGGGCTGGGAGGCTGGGCTGGAGCCAGCCCCTGCATTAGCAGGAGGGGAAGAATAGATATGTGACTCTTTTACATTTCCTTTATGATCTGGGCTTCTCCCCAGCTCCTTCCCTCTGCCCCCCACCCCTACTCTTCAACAGTTCTGGTTTGCCCTGACTTCTCTGCGACTCTGGCTTCTTCCTGAAGTGATACAGGAGCCATGTAAGCACGCAGTGGATGAACTGCTTAATTTCACTACATGTTGATGTACTTATTGTCTTCTATCCTGTAGGTCTTTTCTATATAACTTTATGCCACCCTTAAATGAATCATTGGGTATACATGTCATGTTGGATCCTGTGATCACAGTTTTCCCAGCTCATCTTTTCTTAAGATCTGTTGAGGAAGGGAAATATGGGAAGGAGAACCATTTGATCAGAATACAACCAATAGTCTTTAAGCATTTTTAAAGTATGAAACTGAAATACATTCAAAACACTTAATCCTTGAGGCTTGTGATCTGAGTAATTAGCAGATATGATGCTGGGACCAGAAAATAGAAAGTAATAACTAAAGGGTTAATGTGCAACGTTATTTTTTGGACTTGTGCATGATTTTATGTTTTCAATGTCCTGTGTACATATAGAATTGTTAAAGTTGTTGTTTCCAATATTTATATTAGAAAAATTATTTAGATACTTTATAATTTTAACCAGCATTTTTTAATAATGACACTTGCATTTATTGTATTGTAATAAATTTCACTTTTAACTTTAAAAGTTTAACTTTAAAAGTTTTTATTGTGATGTTGCCTTGCCTGAAAAGATAACAAAAACGAGAGAATTTCTTGATGTTTTCAAATGGGCAGTTTTGAGCAATAATCTGTCCTAATAGAACAATAGCAATAAGTTTTAGGATACCATTTTGAATGTCTAGTTGCTGTGTAATACCTTTTCTTTCTAAGATGGCAATAATGATTCGTTTCTACTACATTTTGCAAAAGTGTTTTTGTTGCTTATACACATTTTCAATAACCAAGATAGCCTTCATATGTAGCCTTAAAGCATTACCTCTTGACTGTATCTTTAGAGTGATATAAAGTACTTGTATATAGAGTATTTCAAGTGATAGATTATTAGATTTGCTCTATGTCTGAAAGGAGAGCTATTCTGTAGTGCCTACATATCATTTAAATAGTAAATATCAGTAGGAAATATTGCTGTATCTGAATATATAATACAAAAGTTTGATCATGGTGACACAAATGTTGGGCATTTTTTTCCTTACAGAAGGCTCTTTTTTTTTTTTTTTTTTTTTTTTTTTTTGAGACAGAATCTTGCTCTGTCGCCCAGGCTGGAGTGCAGTGGCACATCTCGGCTCACTGCAAGCTCCGCCTTCTGGGTTCATGCCATTCTCCTGCCTCAGCCTCCCAAGTAGCTGGGACCACAGGTGCCCACCAACATGCCTGGCTAATTTTTTGTGTGTGTTTTTAGTAGAGAAGTGGTTTCACTGTGTTAGCCAGGCTGGTCTTGATCTCCTGACCTTGTGATCCGCCCACCTCAGCCTCCCAAAGTGCTGGGATTACAGGCGTGAGCCACTGCGCCTGGCCAAGGGGCTCTTTTTTTTTTTTTTTTTTTTTTTTTTAATAAATTGTACAATGTATTTGGAGATTCAGAGCATAGTGACTGTAGTCTAAAACTGAGATTGCACTTCTAAAATTGTCCACAAGTAAACAATCTTATGAAGGGATTCTTTATCATGTTTCAAACAAGTGACTTACAAGCAGACTTTGAGACACTTTTCCACAGAAACAATACCATGAATTGGTGATTGAGTTTCCAGGCCAAGCCTCCCTCAACAGATTCAACTCTAATGTACCTGACCTGTGATACTAAAGGTGCCTGCCTGAGTTTTGGGTCTGTGAGACAGGGTAGTGTGAGCAGTTCGGAGGAAGGACAGTGCAACTTTCCACCCCTTTTCCTAAGAACAAGGTCTTTCTCCTTTTAATTTTTCCACTCATTTTCACCTCCTAATGCCCTTGAGATCCAGGTGCACTCCTGGGAATTTTGCTCACCTCTGCCAACTGAGAGCCTTCCCATTGGCCTCCATCTTCCCTCCTGAGGTTCTTCATATTCGAGTCACCCACCCTTCTCCTCTCATTAGTTCTCTAAGTCTGATGTCATGTGGTGCTGAGAAGAAAGCAGATCACACTTCATCACAGAAACAATGAATGCCTTGTGATTTTCTTCTCCACATCTGAAACTCCTGACACCTGCATTGGGCCGACTGCCATTCCCATGACTGCTGCACCTGCATTTTTAGAGAATGCCTCATAACCCACTGATTCTTGTTCACAGAGAATGGGAGAACGGAATGAAGAAACATTCCAGCAGCTTATGGAAGGATAGCAATATTTTGGGACAGGGTCAATCCTATCGTATCTCATCTCTTCCTCAGGAGGAGTTCTGAGCTGGTCTTGCTTTTCATAGTTGTTTCTTTTCTTCCATTTAAGAACCCATAGATTTTTCTTACGGTCCTGAGGAAGTCCTTACCTCTGAGGTATCTCCTCCACGAATACTGTTTTCAAGGCTGAAATGGTTCATCATGTTAATAACCTTCTTTATGTTCTCAGGGAAATGCTTAGGTGATGTCACAAAATGTGCCTTTTCAAAGTTTGCAAAATCACATTTTGTATCCCGATAGAACCAAAATATCTATGAGGACGCTAGTTGTGAACTAGTGATTAGTTCGCAACTGAGAAGTATTATTTCTGTAGTAGATACATATTAGTTGTGCATTTTAATTTAATTCTCCTTTTTCCATTTTGTCTCATGAAGTACCTTATTGCAAAAATCCCACTGAGTAATAGCTCATAAATTATAATCTTTCAAATAGCCATGCTACCAGCATACAACAGTGATACATGTAACCCCAAATGTAATGTGATAGGACAATTACTTTGTAAATAAAAGTTGTTACTGACATTTTAACGAAGGCTTTTATGTACGTTATTAAATGAAAAAGTTTATATGTTCCTTTGAGGTATGTTACGTTTGGAAAGGAGATCGGTAAGTTAATTTTCCCAGTGTTTTTGTCTGCATAATCTTAATGTGAATCTGACCAGTGAAACCTGTACTTGCTGTAGTTGAAGAGAAGCAGTCCAGGAATGTTGTGCTGACTGGAAGGAATCCAGGCCCTAATTTCTGTGGCTGATGCTCCCCGTGGTGGACCTGGAAGACTGGAAAAGCTGTATTGGAAAAGAGGAAAAAACCTGACACCTTAAGAAAAGTGCTCTACATATTTTGAAGAGTCTTTTTGCACACTAAAGAAAAGAATGCACTAATAGAAAATAGTCTTTAAGGAATAATATATCCTCCTTATGCACAAAATATTTGGGAAAGATCTGATTTTTACTAGTGGATTTAGGCAGCCAGATTATAAAGAAATCAAGCTAGTTGTTTCTTTGTGTTGCCAAGCCAAGTGTAAAGTTAAACTTTTAATAGAAGTAGAAATAAAAATGTGATAATACCAACATAACTGTAAAATGGCCATAAGAAAAATCAGTTCCCAAGGAAAATTAATAGATGACCATTTTGAAACAGTTATTTGTGGTCAATACTAGGCACATAGGCAAAGTGGTCTTAATCCTAAGATTGCTCATTTGGAGAAGAGCACACTTGGAGATTGCACAGTCTCTCTTCACTTTTGAGTAGATCTGTCAAAATTGAATGATTATAACTGTTTACACACTTCTGAATGAATGAATAGATATTAAGTGTGTGCATTCATTCATTCATTTTTTCCCCTCAGAATAATTAAATAATAAAACCATCAGTTCAACTTGAGCTGGCTAATCATTTCACTTATCAATTTAAAGCGTAAATGCACCCATGCCTCTGCCGTAACACTTTCACTTCCTCTGTGGTTGAGAAACAAATGGTATCACCACACTCTGTAAAGTTTCATGATTTTTACAGCCTTCTTCTCAAAATTGTATGCTTGTTCATCTGACAAACCCGGAATTCTCCAGTACTTCGAGCCATCACTGCTGCAGCCTTGCCGTTTGTGGTTCCTTGACAGTGCTTCTGCTAAAATCCACTTAACCACTGATGGAAATGAGTTACATGAGCTCTAAACACAGGTTTTAATCCGATTCCTGATTTATTCAAGATACCACTTTAGTATTTGCAGTGAGCCTTAGGCTTGATTTATTCAAGATTCCATGGTGTGGAACTGATAGTTGCTCAGCTCTTTAATAAAATCACTGGAATGAAAAAAAATATATATAAACAATTTTTTTTCTTTTCTTTTTTTTTTTTTTTTTTGCAATGGCATCTCAATATGTTGCCCAGGCTGGTCTCAAACTCCCTGGGCTCAAGCTTCCCTTCTGCCTCGATCTCCTAAGTAGCTAGTACTTCTGCTGGAAACATGCAGATGATGAATGGATAATGTGATATATCCATGCAATGGAATGTTTTTTCAGACATAAAAGGGAATGAAGTACTGAAACATTGCTACAGCGTGTATGAGTCTTGAAGACATTATGTGAAGTGAAAAGAGCCAATCACAAAAGGCCATAAAAGGTCACAAAAGGCTGAGGCAGGAGAATCGCTTGAACCCGGAAGGCGGAGGTTGCAGTGAGCTGAGATCGCGCCACTGCCCTCTAGCCTAGGTGACAGAGGGAGACCCCATCTCCAAAAAAAGTTTATATTTCAGTGTAAGAAGAAAAAAACTAGGTAAATAAAGTATCTGATATGGTAGGCACTACTGGAAAAAATATAGTGGGGAAGGAGGATAAGTAGTATTTGGGCATTGTGGTTTTATATAGGGTGGCCATGAAAGCCGCACCCAAAAGAGGCAAAGAAGAGCTATGTGGATTTCAGGGTCTCCTTCTGTTGTCCAGGCTAGAGTGCAGTGGCAAGATATGGCTCACTGCAACCTTAACATGGGCTCAAGGGTTCCTCCCGCTTCTACCTCCTGAGTAGCTGGTACTGCAGGCATGGACCACCGCACCTGGCTAAGTTACTTATTTTTTTGTAGAGATGAAGTTTCCCTACATTGACCAGGCTGCTGTCCAACCCTGGCCTCAAGAAATCTTCCTGCCTACCTCAGCCTCCCAAAATGCTGAGATTACTGGTATGGGCCATGGCTCCTAGCCTTCATTTTTTTGTTTTTTTTTTTTTTCAAAAAATATTCCAACTAAGCTTTGGCATTTATTGCTTGAGAAATAAATAATATAAATAAAATAGCTTGATTTAGGAAAAGAAATTATGTGCTAGCTGGAACACTGGCCAGGTTATGGTCATGATAAAGACAAGACCAGCCGGGTGCGGTGGCCCACACCTGTAATCTCAGCACTTTGGGAGGCCAAGGTGGGCGGATCACGATGTCAAGAGATTAAGACCATCCTGACCAACATGGTAAAACCCCGTCTCTACTAAAAATACAAAAATTAACTTGGCATGGTGGCTCACACCTGTAATCCCAGCACTTTGGGAGGCCAAGGTGGGCGGATCACGATGTCAAGAGATTAAGACCATCCTGACCAATATGGTGAAACCCCGTCTCTACTAAAAATACAAAAATTAACTTGGTGTTGTGGCTCCCTCCTATAGTCCTAGCTACTCAGGAGACTGAGGCAGGAGAATTGCTTGAACCTGGTAGGCAGAGGTTGCAGTGAGCCGAGCCGAGGTTGTGCCACTGCACTCCAACCTAGCAACAGAGCACCAAAAAAAAAAAAAAAAAAAAAAAAAAAAAAAAAAAAAAAAAAAAAAAAAAAAAAAGAGAGCGACACGGTTGAGCTAGAGAGTAAATAAAATGGCCCCTAATACGATGGGTATAGATTCATGAAGTGGCAGTAGCTGAACCATTGCTACTGTTAACTATGAGGACTAATTAAGGCAATGTCAGGAACATTTTCTTTCTTTTTCCTTTTTTTTTTACTCTGTGTTTCTTCGTTATCTGAATTTATCCTCATGCAGTTTGGAAACTGCTGAAATCTTAGGAGCTCTTTTATTCTAAGCCAAATCAGATTACAAACCCCATTGTATTTTAGATAACCCGAGTGATTACTCAGGTGCTCAAAAGCTTTTAGAGAACTGCTAAACCTCATGTACTTCTGGGCAGTATTAGAAATTAAAAGAGTTTAATTTTCTATGTTAGGTGAAACTGATTCCGGTTTGGATTTTTGTATTTGGATTGAGAGATATTTTAACCAGGTTAAAATATTGGTGAAAAGCCATCTCTAATGAGACTTAAAATCATAAAGCTACTTCCCCATTCAGTTCTTGTCACTATTTCAGGGTACTGCTGGGCAATAGGACATGAGTTCCCATTGCTTATAAGATCTTCAGATGTACATCCCTCCAGTGGATTCGACTCAGTATTGTTAAGACATCAATTTTCCGCAACGTGATTTATAGATTGAAAGCAATCCCAGTAAAAATCCCGGTAAGATTTTTAGGAGAAATTAACATATTCTCTGATTTCTAACTTATTACAAAGTTATACATTAGACAATGTGGTATTGGAGAAAGGACACCCATATAAATCAATGGAATGGAATCAAGAATTCAGAAATAGACCCAAAAATATATGGTCAAATGATTTTTGATAATTAGGAAAAAATAAAAACATTTTAAGCTGAGGAGATACGGGACAAATTACTTGCCCTCATGGAGCCTACCTTCAAATGGGCAAGACAAATAATTTTTAAAGTAAAAAATAATTCAATAGTGAAATTTGGGCTGGGTGCAATAGCTCATACCCATAATCCCAGCATTTTGGGAGGCTGAGGCAAGTGGATCACCTGAGGTCAGGAGTTCAAGACCAACCTGGCCAACCTGGTGAAACCCCGTCTCTACTAAAAATACAAAAAATTAGCTGGGTGTGGTGGTGGACGCCTGTAATCCCTGCTACTTGGGAGGCTGAGGCAGGAGAATCACTTGAACCCAAGAATCACTTGAAGGCAGAGGTTGCAGTGAGCCGAGATCACGCCATTGCACTCCAGCCTGGGCAACAAGAGCGAAACTCCATCTCAAAAAAAAAAAAAAAAAAAAAGCTGGGTGCAGTGGCATGCGCCTATAATCCCAGCTCCCAGCTACTCAGGAGGCTGAGGCAGGAGACTAACTTGAACCTGGAGGTGGAGGTTGCAGTGAGCCAAGATCACACCACTGCACTCCAACCTGGGCGAGGAAGAGAGATTCTGTCTCAAAAAAAGGAATAAGAAAACAGAAAAGAAAATTGACAGTAGTGAATGCTATGAAGAAATAAATCAGGATAAAGGCATAGAAAATGACTTGTAGTGGTGCTATTTAAATAGGGTGGATAGAGATGATTGGTGGTTGAACAGACCTATGAATAATGAGAAGGATGAACACAATGGGACCTATTTTTAAGTCTACTCTTCAATTCTTTTTAATATTCATTTATTCTTTAAAGAAATATTTGTTGAGCACCTATTATGTGCCAGATATTATTCTAAGTGCTGGAGGTAGAACAGTAAATAAAATAGACAAACCCCCAGCCCCCATGGTGCTTACTTTTTTTTTGGTAGGGAAGCAAAAAATAAACTTCACAAATAGGTCAAACGGATGGTATGTTAGTGGAAATGCTAAGGCAAAAAAAGGAAGGAAGAAAGGGATATAGAATATGTGTGAGTGTGCATGTGGGTGTGAACGGGTGACGGTGGCTTCTCTTTAACATACAGTGCCCAGGAAAGGCTTACCTTTCTTGGTACTTTTGAAGGAAGTGGAGGCAGTTATGGAGGTGGCAATGGGCCAGATGGTCCAAAAAGAGGGATCAGCAAGTGCAGAGGCCCTGAGCTGGAGCGCACCTGTGAGCTGGCGTGAAGCCTTCAGGGAGAGTGGAGGGAGATCAGATAATGTGTGTGTAGGGGTGGATGGATCCTATGGGGCCTAGCAGGTCATCGTAAGGTGTCGGCATTCATTTAGAGATGAGACGCCACTGGAGATATGAACAGGAGTGGCATGATTATGTTTTATTGGGATTGCTCTAGCTGTGTTTTAATTAAAACTATTTTATAAAGAGAGGAAAAAAATTTTTGCTTTTCCAAATCAATCATGTTTATGTCTTTGAAAGAGGAGAACAACAAATCACAGAAAACATAAATAAATGCATTTTGTTCAGGGACAGATGGCTGAAGCAACAAGAGTGAATCACAGAGTCACAGAATCACAGTTATGTGCAAAGCACTCAGGAAATAGCTTGGTCCTTAATTAATCATTCTATGTTGTTAAACTCTGCGGAGATAAATTTAGCCAGCAGTAGGTAGAATGAGATGAATTCTCATGAAAACATGTTTTCAATGAAGTTGGCAAAGAATACTGTGTAAACCCCAAATAACTGAAACTATGTCCTAATAGCATTGAGCTTGGTGTGCCACATCCTTAGCAATAATCACTTGGGTTTCTGTCCCTGGGACCTGCAGACGGAGGATGTTAACATCTGATTTAGCAAAAGGGGTGGGGAGAGTGATGGGGGACAAGGGAGAGAGTCCTGAAACATACAGGTGCTTTGGGGCTACTTCCCCCTCATGGTGACCCTAGGAGCTGACTTTGGTGTCATTTAGGCATATTTGCTGTCAGGACTCACACTTCCTTAGGTTTAAGCTATCAATAAAAGGGAAGTGGTTTCTAAGTCCTAGCCTTTGGACTGCATTCCTTTAATTCGTATAGTGGACCAGGGTGAAAGTTATCATTGTAATGGTTGGTAGCACAATTCTGAGGAGAAAACGTTTTTTGTTTATTTAATCTTAGATATGCCATTTGAGTGTTAAGAGCTGTGGCCCACGACAGGGAAGGGATTAGAAATATTTTAGATAAGAAAGTGAGGAGAATTTGGGATTTGCATCAGAATGACAAAGGGGAAGTGGGGGAGGGGTGATACACTAACACCAGTGGAGAAGAAATCCAGGGGAAAGGTGACAGAAATCCTGGCCACTGAAGGGCTGGAGCCTGAGGCTAAAACAGCGCCAGGGAGACCCTTTGGGTTGACAGCCCAAGAATTTTTAAGAACAAGGATGTTGGCAGAGCAGTGGTGAAACCCTCTCCCCTTTCCCATTGCTTCTCCCTCCCTTGCCCCAGGTTCCCACTCAAAGCCTGTGATACATACTGTTGTTCACCATGGTGTTCAAGTATATTGAGGGGGTAGGAGAGTGAAGAAAAGGAGGACAGTTGCATGTGGGGTTAATGTGGGCTGAGAGAGAAGAGGACAGCAAAGAGGCATGAGACACAGGGCAAAGAAAGTATTCAGAGTAAAATGGACCAAGAGGTGAGTAGGAGAATAAGTTACCCCAAATGCCTCAGAAATATTTGTTGGGAGGACTCTGCTATATGTGGGTTGAGGCTTAAGCCCTTTTGTAAAAAATAAAATAAAATGAAAAAGTGATTCCCAAGAGGTTGGTGCCTTATGCGGCTTCATCTACATAAGTCCCTGGTGTCACAACTCCTTATCTTGACCCAGACACTCTTTCTGTTGATTCCAGGTCTTTAGACAATTACTTAATTCTTTCAACCAATTGCCAATCAGAAAATCTTTGAATCCACCTATAACCTATCACCCCTCCCCTACTCCACCCTGCTGATTTGAGTTTGTCCCACCTTTTCGGACTAAACTAGTATATATCCCACATGTATTGATTAATATCTTTTGTCTCCCTAAAATGTATAAAAACCAAGCTATAACCCAACCACCTTGGGCACATGTTCTCAGGATCTCTTGAGACTATACCTGGGCCTTGGTCATTTATATTTGGCTCAAAATAAACCTCTTTAAATATTTTATAGAGTCTGACTCTTTTCATCAACAGCCGGAATATTTGTTTCTTGATCTAATGGTGGTTACACAGCAGTTTTAAGTTTGTGCAAGTTTATTTGGTTGTATATATACACTCAATATACACACTCAGTAAAATATGATATACCTCAATAAAAATAAAGCAATGCCTTCCCTGCCTCCAAAAACAAAACCAACCTGGGAATACAAAGATCAAGTAACAGTGCCTGCAGAAGCTTAGAAAATGTGCACAGATGCGACATTTGACTCAGTTCAGCATACATCGTGGAGGGTTACTCTACAAGGGAGATTGCACACAGAGACCATACTCAGGAGCCTGAGGATCCTGAATCACTGACCTAGAGGGAAGAGGTACCGGCCCTTATCTTGAGGACCTCATAAGGCAGGAATAGACATGCAAAAATTAATAGCAACAGTCTGATT